>NW_024040263.1:290268-703150 GCF_014851395.1 Micropterus salmoides
AAAGCAATCCCAGTCCCAGCTGTTCTCATCTGTGACACCACGATGGTAGAACGAGCTACCCCACGCCATCAGAGCAGGGGCGTCCCTCTCTGACTTCAAGAAGCTCTTGAAAACTCATCTCTTCCGAGAACACTTCCTCTTATAACACCTCTAACTCCTAATCTCTAACATGCACTTCCTGTGCTCTTCTTCTTCTATCCCCTACAATGATCTGTATTGATTGCACTTTTTTGTTTTGATTGCACAACTCTTACTTCCTTCCCTAGGTATTTACCCCATTGATGATATATGTACTATGAGCTCTTAATAGTACTTATTGCTGCTCTTACTAGTATGTATTGTCAGTTGTAGATCTGTAGATCTGATGCTCTGTTGATGCTTGTATGTTGTTCCTCAAATGTAAGTCGCTTTGGATAAAAGCGTCAAATGAGTAAATGTAAAGTAGGTAGTAATGACATGCAGCTATTTAACGTTAATAATTAATTAATCTAGCTAACGTTACATAGCAATATTACATTATCACAGCATTATTACTGATCTTTGATGCAGCTGTTAGTATAGATTCAGATACGGGTTGAACTATGCACTTTACAAAGCTCCAGCCACACCATGTTCACTCCACCATAATAGATCTGCTCTTTTTTATGTCTCGTCTAGTGTGGTTACATGTTTGTGTCTTGTCTAGTATGTTGATTCATCTTAATCTTGTATTGAGCACCAGACCATGAGAAACAGCTTTTGTTAATTTGTGTACTCGGTATGTGGATGAATAACAACAAACAAACTTGAACTAGCAGCCACAAAACGTACTGTTAGCTTTCCCGCTCAACTTCCAGACTGCAGTCTGAGGAGATTTTTGCTAGCGCTAACTGTCGTCACTTTTCCAGCAGTTGGGAAAAAACAGACAGACTTTAATTAACGGACAGACTGTGACCTAACGTTACACGGTTCATTTACTGACAGACAAAAACCTAGTGCTCATCTTTTCCTCTGCCCCACCTGCTTGCACCGTCACTTTCTGCCAATTGTCACATCGACGTCCTTTGATGAATGAGGAGGGGACATTAGCCAAGCATTACCATGCTCGCACAGTGAGCAGGTCATTCATTCAGCTGCTGCCTGCCTGTGCCGAATAGGAAGAACATGACTCTGTTGTGTGCATACCACAGACAGTATGGTGCTGCACTTCCGCATTTCCGAGTTCTGTCCTTTTCATTACGTTAATAACACATTATCAATTAACCTCTAGATAATCATTTGTGAATCTAATTCAGAATCGTCCAAGTCTGCATCGCGATGCATCTAAGAATCAATTATTTTTTACATCCCTAATGTCAATGCATTCTAACTTACCTAACTTACATAAGTAACGCAACCTACATAACTTCAAAGAAGCAATTGAATTTTTGTTTCACACGGGAACTGGCATCCGGGGTCCAGCTTACCATCCTTCCGACGACCCTGTCACCACCTTATTTTTGGATTTTCATTTTTTTATATTCCACACCTAGTGTTTTTCTCTGGTAGTTGGCAAAGTGGCATGCCGTTTCTGCACAATATAAATCACTACAGACTAAACAGAGTCAAATGACAAGGGAAAAGCAAAAAATGCTTTGGAATATTAATTAAGATTTTGCCATGTTATTCATACACCTTTTGATGATATCAGGCTGTCCCAGCACACTGTTTGTCTGTCACATGAATGTGGATCTTATTATACATCCACAGACATGGACCAAGACTAGTGTGGCGACTAGTCGATCAATGGCTTGAACAACTACTAGTCTACTAGGAAAATCATTAGTAGCGGGGCTGCCCTACTAGTTTCTGTGTAAGATAAGCATACTGCTGTGATACTATATAATTTGTAGACAAGGGATTTTGGAGGCCCAAGGAGAAATCAAGCTCTTATTTGGCAGCTTTCCCACCGAACTGAGACACATACTGATCCTCGTACTGCAGAAAGCACAAAACAGACAACAAAGCATCTCACAATCTAACAATGTACAATAACTGCAACATGAATGTCTACATTCATCAGAAAGTGCAATACCAAGTAAGGTTCTAAGGTTAAGATCCAAACTTAGAACTACTATGGGTAAGGGTTAAGGCATTTGGGGACACATGTAGACAGAGTTCCCAAAAGTATGGAAATATTTACTGCAGAAACAATTCATTTAGTCACCTCCACCATCTTTAAGTGCTGTATAACTTTATGAATAACAAGACGGAGAGTCTACACCCATGCTTGCAGCTCTGTGAGGCTGTAATTGCTGTGGTACTGTGAGCAAAATGCTATTATCAGCATGCTACCATGCTCAACGTGACAAGAAGAAAAGTTAAGGGATTAAAGTCTGAAGAATTTATTCTCAAGGGACAACCAATATTTCATGACAATCCATCCAAAAGTTATTTCACTCTAAAACAAAAAAACAATTAAAACTTCTTAATTGTCACAGGCTTCAAACATGGAGGACTTTAACGTGTGTGCCTATGTTGCGCAACAGAGCACCCAGTATCTATACATTAAGTCTCACCACGTCAAATGTGGAACACTATGAAAATTTATTTAAATTGCACAATGACAGTCAGACAGAGCTTACTTCCTTTTGCCAATAGGTGGCGTTCCACGAAAACTCACCTTTTGTACAACAAGAGGCTTTTTTGTACGTCTGAACATGATACACGTACCACAGAAACTTTTTCGGGGGGCTGCTCTGTAGGGGGCGCTAGCGAGCCATAGCAAGCCAGCACGCTCATGCGTGAAATCCATAAAATACAAAATCTTTCACCCCGCCTGAATTTTTGTGCAAAGTTTGGTGAGTTTTCGAGCATTTTTGTGCTCAAGACCTAAAAGTAATTCCTTCAGTTCCAACAGGGACATTGCATGTTTCATGCTCGGGCCCTAAAAAAACTCAAAGTCAGTAGGATCTGTCCATGAACTGTGAATGTCAGTACAAATGTTTGTGCCAATCCATCCAGTAGATGTTGACTCTGCCATTCCTAAAACCACTCCATTAGCGTGGCTAAAAGAAGAAAGTAAAATGAGTGCTTATTTACTCAGAAAGTTTTATTTCTATTGATCCATCCATTCATTAACTGACCACTTATCCAGATCAGAGTAGCAGCAGCTGGGCAATCATACAGAATAGACATCCTTTTCTAAGCATTTTCCTCCTGCTCTTCCTTGAAATTCCCCAGGGATTTCCGGACTGGCTGGGAAATTTAATCCATCTGTTGTTTCTTAGGTCTGCCCTGGGGTTTCCTCCTATTCTGTCAAACACCTCTCAACACGATAGTGTATGGAAAATTATAAGACTTTTGCTTTTCATATAGTTATAGTTAAAGACTAAGTAAATGTTTAATAAGTCTGAAAAAAAAACACATTGTAAAATAAAATACATTGTTCTTGTGGATGTGTGTGTTGTATGACTTCAACGTGACAACACACTTTCTTTTAGTTACATGATCCTCAGACTATATCAGGATGTAGGAAGTCTCATTACTCCAGTAGTCCTTGCTAATCCATCTCCTAATGTAGTCAGCAGCCACCCAGTCACAGACAGCAGCACCCAATTATCGTGCTTTGGTCAGCACCATCATCATTTCACTGGTATCACATCTGTGGCAGCTTCCCAATGTTATTTGTCTCTGCTGTCCCTGCGCTGAGCTATTGGAGCAGAGAGACTGGGGAAATTGAAGCCACACAGGTGTGCCGCCATTGTGGCTCGATACAGCCTACAAGGGGACTCAATTTATCTTCTGAGCTCATTAGTGAAACACTGATCAAGGTGAAACTCAGCAGGTGTTCAGACACGGGAAGAGTTAGTTTCCAAAACACCCCATTATCCAGTTTGAGATTGTAATTACCTGATGTCCATCATTTTGTATTTTACAAAAGAATTTTGTCACCCCAAGTAGCTGACCACCCATGAAAAAGAAAAACAACTTGTAACTAAACTGACAACACAACAAAGCCACGAGTGGATTCCCCACGATCTGTGCCTTTTTTTCTCACAGGGCCTGCGCAAAGTGGTGAATGGCGTCTGTAAGTGCCATGGCAACACAAGTATTAGTCTATACTGTAGAATGTAGCTACCTCCAATTCTCTCTGCAAATGGACAAGCCTTACTGTCCATATTTTCCCTGTCACCTAGTCCACATACACTTGCGCCTCTTTCTTTTTTAGATGTTTCGGCACACAGAAGATCAAGGCAGTATGTTTCTGCCTTGTTAACATTTTTGCTAGCAAACAAACTTACACCTGCCTAGGAGCTCTCAAACTAATCTTTACTGACAATTGTCAAAAGCCAGAATGGTCCGCAGGGGCTGATGGTCTGTTTTATACACATACAGTATGAGCACTCAGGTCGTGGCTGACCATCGTACTGTATAGTGTGAGCACATAAATTGTGAGCTTTGGCTTTACATTGCAGATGATTTACTAGTATAGAGAGAGTTGGAATTAAACAACAAGATTTCTTAAATTGTACAGTGGATGCCCAGATTAAGAATCTGCCGTAGCTACCTTATTTATGGTAAGATGGTACATAAGACAACATAAAACTGTAAAAGAAACACATAAAGAATCAGTTGGATCTTGGCCCTCAATTGTCATTCTGGAAGTATTAGTTACAGGTAAAATATTTTATCTATTGTTTATTTATTTTTTCTATCCTTATGCAAATTTGGCTGTTCAAAAAGACTCCTGGAATTGTAGCTTCAAAAGGTTATGGAGCTTTTTAGTAGGGATGTTTCACAACACCCACTGTACACATTTGTTTGGTCTGCAGCCAGCTGTGTTAAGGGCTCAGCTCCATCGTGGGTCTCCCCCAGGCTGGTTTTCTGTTACAGACAATGTGTGTGATGGATGACCTCAGGCTTTGCTTATCACTCTCAGCTGCAACACATAGTCATGCACACCCTACCACACATACAGAATTGAATATACAACAACTTCATATAGACTGTGTACTGGTCAGATGTCTGTAGAAACAGATTTAGGTCAGTTTTTAAATTTTAAACCTAACTGCTCTCCTTTCATGGCTACTGTTTTTCTTCTATGGCTCCATGGAGGTCCTTGTCACCCAGTATCCTGTCCTGAGATGCCTTTCATGTTGGCCTCCTGTGGAGAGAAAACACAGATTATTACTTAGGCGTAGATATGCATACATGTGGATGCACAGAAACGTAGGCAGGCATGCAGGCGATTGTGAAAAAGACTTGCATACATTGCTCATTCCCTCCAAAAATTTTCCAGAAACGTATTCGGGTTGTGCTGCCTTGCCCTGAGATATTTCCAGGCCACACACACACACACACAAGTTCACACAAAAACAATAACGCAAGATACATCTTAGTACAGGCAGCACCAGCTATCAATCATCACTCTCTAGTGTTCCACCCCACTGTCATCATCCAATTACCAGCTCACCAAGCCATGAATCAACCAATCAGCAAAGGCTGGGGGCTGTCCAAATATTGCTCTGCTCTTGCTGACAGAAAATAAGCTGTAGGGTCGGGTGGGGTGGGGTGGGGTGGGGGGGGTTTGTGAAGTAGTTTGAATCCCTAGCAAAGATGTCGTTCTCAACTCGAGGAGTTTGATGGAAAGATGTAAAAGCCAGCCAGGAGCAAACACCATCCATCGTCAACCACTTACCCTGCATACTGGGGGGCTGGAGCCAACCCCAGCTGACAGGCAACTGGGGTTTGAACCCACAACCTTCTTGCTGTAAGGCAACAGAGCTAACCACTGTACCACCTAGAGCAATCACCATTTTATATATAAAAGGTTTTACTTAAAGTGTCTTTCAACAGACACATTCTTTATTCAAAACAATTAGCGCTAAGTAGGGATAGATCAATTATTGGTTTACTGACATTCACCAGGCAGTATTAGATTTCTGATAGAAAGCTCTGATAACATAACTGCAGTGCATTCAGAGCACTCTGCAATGTGTTTGTGGGTTATGTGGCTAATGTGTGTTATACTTATCAGCCTAATAATTTGGTGGTTGTGGTGATCCATATTTTTTGAAAAATTGATTTCATTGACTAAGCCTATAGTAAAGCTTAGACTTTTTGCTACTAAAATAAAATAAGGCTTAACATGTCTGTTGCATGCCACATTTTGGCATTTTGACATTTATAGAAATGTTTGGTGTCATTTTGACCCGTCGCATCAGCAGATTAATTCCATAACTGATATGTTATGATCCACTAAAGTTAGGTACAAAACAAGATGGAAAATTCACTGTTTTTGTTGTCTTTGCTGCCATCTTGACTCTGATGGTGCTTTCAGACCAAAAGCGAAGCGAGCGTTCGGGGCGGTGAGTTTTCATACAAAGTCAATGTTCTTTTACGTGTAGAGCCGTGATTTCCAGTCGGGCGGCGCGAAGCGATGCAAAGGGGGAGGGGCTGGCAACGCAAAGGTGACGCAAGGAATTGTTGAGTTGAATATTTTCAACTCAAGTAGCACTTGCAGCGAATGTACTCATGCGAGGAAAGTGTAGCGAGGCAAAAAATTTGCGGTTGGTCTGAAAGCAGCATAAGGGAGCTGGGAGGGACAGTTGTGTGAGATTCAACTCTCCTTTGTTTGGGAGGGGAGAGGGAGGGGTTTTATTTTGTGTTGTGTGTTACAACAAAATGTTCTAAATAAATTACAAAGTTTATGTAACTGCCCTGGGATTGGTTAGGCAAGATGCAGGAGTCTCGAACTGATGAGTTTATTTTCTCACCCTTTGTCAACATCTCAGACACCGTAGAAACACCGTGAAAACTAGAAAAATACATACAAAAATAAGTGTATGCACACACAATAAGATTAAACAAAACACACAGTGAATGATAAAAAAGCTCAACTAAATAAACCTATTAAAAACTATTGCCCCACATAAACCTTCCCAGCACACACATAAGCATATAATACATTTAACACAGTACAAACGGTATTTACAATCAAGTTAAATTAGAATTGATAATTGATAATGCAAGCAGCCAGAGCAAACATTTCCACATTTCACAGCATGAACAAGATCACACATGCAGCATCACCTGTAGCGAAGCAATTAATACAGTTTACGCACCTCATTCCAAGGGCGTTAAAACCAGGACTTGTGTAGTTTCCTTCGTCTTTTCCTTCAATATATTCTTTCAGTCGTGTCTCTGGAATAAAAAGGCATTTGATCAGGTGATTCCTATATAAAGTCAGTATAAAGGTAACATCTACTTAAAATCTACTAGTCAATTAGGATTAATAGAATGCAAAACTTAAATATAATATAATGTAAATGCAGATAACTTCAGGTCATTAAGTTGCCTTACCACCTTAACAAATTATTAGGACTTATTTTATAATGCCATTGTTGTATTGATTAGAAATAAAACACCCCTATTAAATTTACATTATTTAATGCGAAATGAGTTGACAAGAACAAATGAGAAATGCAGGCTTCCTGTTCAAATTCTCTGGGTCAATGCCAGAGTAGGATCCTCAAGAACGATTGTTATGGATTTAACCTGTTGAACGCCAGCGAGTACCTAATGCTCAAAAGTCATGTTGTGCATTTAACTTCTCAGAGGACGTTGTTTGCAAAGTTTTTTACGAGGTTACAAGAAAAGGTAGGCCATCAATTTAGTTGTGAATTGTCACTACTGAGCTTGTGTGTGTGTGTGTGATTAGGTTTGAGTCATTCATTTGTCACCTGTCAACTCGGCTACTGTGGAGCAGACATGAACTATTCGTTCACAGCTCACATGGGTCCTCCACAGTCTTTCGTTCATTCGGCTTTCATTCATTCGGAGTTACTGCCAGCGTCAGAGAATGAGAGGCAATTCGGTTGTCATTATATATATATATATATTTTGTTAATTATGTGACATTTAATAAAGCATAATGTTATTACAGCGCAGTGATGTTGTGCTATAGTTTTAACACAGCTGTACCGTAACTTTAGTGCTATAGTGTTTACAGCTAACAGCTGATGAGAATTGTTATATATACACATTTATATGGCTGGTCTGGTTGTATACTCAGGAAAGATTGTGAAAATGGACAGATTTAGCCGGAGTAGTGGCGATTGAATATTGACATATATAACATATTTCTGTGGTTTTTACATGGTTTGAATTAGTTTGTGGCCCCATGGGGCTTTATAGAATGATAGAGAAAGTTCAAGAGGTGAATTATACTGTACATTATATTGTACATTGAATTATACTTTGTCAATTAAAGCAACGCTGTGGCACTGCAATATCCAGCCTAGTTCAAATGAACTAAATGACTGAAAAAAAGATTAGTTAATTTTAATGAACGACATTTGAAGATTCATGACTGTCAAGAGTCACTTCCCATCACTATCAGTGACTAGGCTTCATGACACGAAAAAAAATCATTCATTGAGTATACTTTGTGATTACTCAGCTGGCACGCCATGTTATTTCCAATGCTTTATTTGCATTCTGATCGCATATGGGAGCAGTTTGTTTGCTAACTGCTACCACTTGCTTGTGCTAGCTCCATAACAAGTAATTTTAGTAGATAGTCTAGCCTATCAATGTGTATATTTCTAGTAGCATAATCCTTTTAACCTTAATGGTGTCTGCATTTCAAAGCCATCTCCACCTACATTGTTCCCCCCCATACCAATGGGCCATTCTTAAAAATTAGATGTAAAGTTTGTAAAAACAATCACTTTGTTGTGGGATTGCGTGGTGTGGGGACAGAGAGGACCCAAATGCAAAGTTCGGAGTGAAGGAGGTTTATTGAGGGAGAAAGGGGTAAAGGGACTGGAGTGGAGGAAGAGGTGGATGTCGGGAAAGCATAGGCACGGGGAACCAAGGAGACAGGGGGCCAGGGAGCCTGGAATGCTTCGATGACATGTATTTATTATACGTGGGCATCAAACCGTAATTCCAGCACAATAAACTGTGAATTAAGTTAACTTCACTTTGAAGTACAGGAAAACAAATGCAGAGTACCTTAACGATAGACTTTAACTCAATTTGAGCGTTCCAGGGTGCATCAAAACAGACTATAGTTAACAGCAGAATGAGAAGAAGTAACAGATGTTATGATACTCTGCCTTGGCTTCTCTGGGGATTTTGTTAGTTACGGCAAGATTTTCTCCAAAAAAGAACAAAATTGACTCAAGATTTGAAGTTACGGCCTTTTGCTGTTGCACGGCAGAATATGTATCTTTAGATATGTAAGTTATTAAAAAATTTTGAATTATCAGTATTAATAGCAATATTGAAAATATTACAACTTAGATTTGGAGTGTCACATATACAAATTAATATGCTAACACTAAGAAATATTTGGTAGTAAAAATAGCCTAGAAGGATTATATTATATTGCAGCTTTAAGTCTAAGTCTGATAGAAAAAAATTAAAAGATTCCTATAATTTCATCATCAATTCACCTGGTCATACCACTGTTTATTTTTACACAGCTCTTTGAAATTGGACACCTTCTCATTCTGCTGTCAACTTAAGTGTAGTGAAATGTTTTATGCTTTCACAGGAGCTGTAAAATCAAGTACTCTGAGGTCCATTAATGCTGACGTGGAATTCACTCCTTTCGAGATGCTTTACAAAGTCAAGACTCTTACAGATTCTCAACTCAGAGGTAAATGACACTGAAATGCTATAGTCTGCACTGAATGTTTTCTTATTTCACATGACACTTTAGCCCTGGTGAGGGCCTTCCCTGTCATTCAGTCATATTCTGTGGCACTTACAGAGTGTGCATTGATATGCATTTAACATCCTTCACAAGCCATGTGATTAGACATATTTTCAAGGTTCTAGACAGTTGATGGCTAATGGCTTACCACATTGTGTGACCTTGTGTGTCTGAGAGAGAGAGAGAGAGAGAGAGAGAGAGAGAGAGAGGGAGGTGGAATAGAGGGAGAGAGCAAATAAATGAAATCCCTAAATATATGTTATTCGGGCGCTAGAGAATTATGGTAATACATTTCTCTCTATTATTACATATGACATTTATTTCCATCATATAATCTACGGGAAAATTAAGTCTTAAGCTTCACTCCATGCCAACACACACACTCACTAAATATATTATTCACATTTCTCTCTATTTTTTTCGACATACTGACACAATAAAAACAGTTCAGCAGCTGTCTGACTAAAACCACTTTCACACGCACTATACTGATAATGATCACGTGAACACATGTCAAATCCACATATGACCCCTCATATCAAACTGTGTTTACACTACCTGATCTTCTTTAGTCTGCAACTGTAGCTAAATACAGATCAATAACTATTGAATTACACCAGACCTTTGTGGTTTTATGTTCTAAACAAGTCCAGTTTTAGTTCTTTAAAGCAGCAAGTCCTAATACCCTGAAATTAAACTGCCATGTTAATGGGTACACTAACCTTACATTGACTGTGGACAGGATGCAGACACAGTCTGATGTTGAAGCCAGACACTTTGTAACCTGACCCCTGACCCTAAGGTCTTTTGCATGGCAGTGTATGATAACTCTGTAACAGCACTTCTTCTCACTTTGCTTCTAACAGAGAACATTCATTATTTGTACATCAACAAAACAGTTGTTTGGAAAAAGCAGGTTGTTTTTAGCATTTAAATGAACAATGGATGCTGTTGATTTTTCCGCTGAGGACAGTTTTCCTTAAAGTGACCTCTGCAATGTTGAAGATTCAACTTCAAGGTCAAGGTCAAGGTCAAAGTTTATTTATATAGCATGTTTACAAACAGTCACTACTGCCCCAAAGTGCTGTACAGATACAACAGCATAAGATAAAAAGCATAATAAATAGCCGAATAAAACCCTTCTAAAACACAATAAAAACAGACAACAGATAAAAAACTATACTTAAAGCAATAACAACAATAAAATATCACGGCTCAGCATGTGTTAAAAGCCAGTGCAAAAAGATGTGTTTTTAAAAGTGATTTAAAGCTTTCAATAGAGGTAGCTGCTCTAATGTTGAGAGGAAGAGAGTTCCAGAGCTTAGGACCTGCTACTGAAAAAGCTCTGTCGCCTCTGGTTTTCAGTCTGGACCTTGGACAGTCTAAAAGCAGCTGGTCAGTGGACCTGAGTGCTCTGACTGGAGTGTGCAAAATCAGCATATCAGATAAATATGATGGTGCCAGCCCATTAAGAGATTTAAAAACAAACAATAACATCTTAAAATGGATTCTAAAACGACAGGCAGCCATTGGAGAGACGACAGTACAGGGGTGATATGGTCACTGCGCCTTTTCCCTGTCAGCAGGTGTGCAGCCGCATTCTGAACTGATTGTAATCGGCGAACTTAAGACTGATCAAGGCCATAGTACAATGAGTTACAATAGTCCAGGCGATTTGTGATCAGGGCACAACTTTTTCCAGTTGGCTATGGGGCAGGTAAGGCTTGTCCTTCCCAAGAAGTCTGAGCTGAAAGAAGCTTGTTTTTACCATTGAGCTAATCTGTTTATTGAGTTTAAAAGAACTGTCAATAAAAACACCAAGACTTTTACAAAAAATGGGCAGCAGTTTGAGGATATTGGGCCAAGAGCACTGTTAAAACCAGAGACATCGGGCTCCCCAAAAATTACAACTTCAGTTTTTTTGTCATTTAAGTTTAAAAAATTCAGTGAAATCCAGTCTTTTACTTCATGTAGATATTTTCTCAGCACTTCAACTGAGTTTGTTTTAGTATTCAAAGGTAGGTAAATTTGGACGTCATCTGCGAGGCAGTGAAAGGAAATGGCAGCATATACAGCGAGAAAAAAGACCGGGCCTAAAATTGAGCCTTGAGGGACCCCGCTGTCAGTCGGGGCTTTGTTTGAGTAGAAAGGCCCGAGGTTTACAGAAAAAGACCTGTTTGTCAGATATGACTGAAACCACTTCAGAGCTGTGCCTTTTATGCCTGCACAGTACTCGAGTCTGGACAATAAAATCTTGTGGTCAACCGTATCGAACGCTGCAGTCAAATCTAAAAGCACTAGCACAGCAGAGCTACCAGAATCAGAGATTAAAAGATAATTAAAAACTTTTGAAAAAGCAGTTTCTGTACTGTGACAAGATTTAAAACCAGACTGGTTTTAAAATGCTGTTGGAATTAAGGTGCAGTTGAAGTTTTTCTAGAACTTTAGATAAAAAAGGTAGCTTAGAAACTGGCCTGTAGTTGGACAAAGCAGAGGGGTCCAAATTGTGCTTTTTCAGGAGGGGCTGTACAATGGCCTTTTTGAAAGCAGCCAGAACCCAGTTGAAAGAGACATGTTTATCAAATTTAAAATACAAGGCCCAACAGAGTCAAAAAAAATCCTTAAAAAGCTTGGCTGGAAGGCTGTCTAATGAGCAGACCGAGGGTCTTAAACTTTGGACTGTCTTTGACAAGTCAGAGAAAGGTATTGGCATAAAATCTTCAAAAACAGCTGAACATAAAGGGATCTGGTGCAACACAAAGGGTTAAGGCCCGGATACTGGACACCTTATCATTATTCCTAGTGCCCTTCTGTGTGACAGAAGGGCACTAGGAATAATGCCAGTATATTCAGGGGGATTGATTATCCTATTTAAAACATTAAAAAGGACATGAGCTTTGTGACAGTTGTTTTGCACAAGGTTTGACATATACTGAGTCTTTGCAGCTTTCACAGCGTCCTGGTAGTTATAAAGACAGACAAACTTAACAGATGGAGCGCTGGTGAAGTCTGTATGATTTTTTTTATTTTATGGGAATCTTCATGCAACAACTAATTTTGCAATTATTTCTCTGTGTATCTTTGCTATTGGAGGAGTGGACAATAAACTTCAATAGGCAAATGCTAGAGAAAAATAGCTGTACACTTGTAGCCTTCATTCAAGTAGTACTAACAGCAAACATTTTGACAGACTTCTTTAAGGTTGAGAGAGTCCTATCTTTTATTTGATGATTATAGTGATTTTGTAGTAATTCTAGCGTAACCCTATAGTATTTATTTTCCACTTACCTGGATTGTGGTGGCAGTAAACTAAGCAAATAGATCAGACATACTTCTTCAGTCCACATCATACAGCTCATCCAGGAACATCCCAAGGCAAGGTGAGGGGCACTGAGAGCAATTTGAAGAGTCTTATGAACAGGCCAAGCTTGAATTAAGCCACCTTGCCCTCCCAGAATAGCAAAAGCAGGACTAGACTCTTCTGGAATAAACTATGTGGACCAGACTGTGTATGGACTCACTATACGCTAAGTAAAGAATAAGGATCCTTTGCATTGTCAGCCAGGCGATGGACTGACCCCTGGCAAACAGTGGTATGTGTGGATCCAGTTCAAGTTTATCTCTTCCTATGGATTAAAAGGAGTATAACTGCCTGACTGACAGATTCAAATGGAAGCCAGCCATTTCTTAGATTCCTCTACTGTCTAGCTGTCAGGGCTCCTACAGTCTGTAAGAATCTACCAGAGGAGATCCAAATCTTAAGGTCTGTTCTTGGCTTTGTCTCACTTCTTAAGACACATTTCTACAGAAATACTTTCACTGTGTGATGTGTAATTTATTTTCATTATTTGTATATTGACTTGTTAACGTTTCTTTATTGATTGCTGATACCAATTTTTATTTGACTTGTGTAGGTTTCAGAGATGGGGACTCAAGTTAGAGACTCGGACTCGAGTGTGACTTAAGTCGCACACACAGTGACTTCAGATTCGACTTCAGACTCGTCCTCAAAAGACTTCAGACTCGACTCGGACTCGAGGTGCGGGCCTCATGAAGAATGTTTATTTTTTAGGACACGTCTGATGAGCTTGCCATTATTCCCTCCCTCCGTTACCTATAACCTGCCTACGTAACACGTAACATCTGCTGCGCGCGGCCGCCTGTGAGAGAGGACAACAAACACCCCGGCAGCTGCGGTGCCATTTATCATAAACTAAAACTTAACACAACAAGGCCCAAACAAAGAAGCACTAACTGCAAATAGGTTAGTAACCTGTGGTGAGTGAACATGTTTAGCTCAGCATTGGCCATCTAACGTTAGCTTGCTTCTTGCTTCAGCTACAACCTACGGGAGGTTTACTCTGACTGTCGTTCGTTATGAAAAGATGAACGAGCGTTTGTTTACTTGCCAAACCTGTGGTGGTCGATTAACGTAATCATTTACGTCCCGCTGGCTGCCATCACGTTAATTAGAAAGCCATGAAAGCCTGAGAGCCATGAAAGTAAGAAGGGCCACCAATAAGAAGACAGAGAAGGACGATAATAAGCATATGTGTGTTGTATGTCCCACTCACTTTTTAAAATCCTATTGTTGATACGCTTATCGAAGTCATCATCAGGTATTACAAGTTACAAGTTTTTGTCCTGGGTTTTGCCTTTTAGTCCACATACTTTGTTGTCATTTGCAACCTGAGAGGAAGACTACAGGCAGTAGTAGACGCTAAATGGTTCTAAAGTTCTAGATACAACATTATCAATCATCAAGTTTCTATCAATTAAACTAAATGTGATTTTACCTTGGGTTTGAGCCTTAATAAAGAAATTTATATGGCAAAACCACTGTCTTTGGTGATGTCTAATGCTACTGTTGATTAAAAGTTACATATTGTCAGCAAACAAAGAAGATAACTGATGTACTTTTATAGACAGACCACGCATATTCATTCGAGGCTAAATTAGGACACCTACACATCTGAACACATTTGTTCTGTAAGAAAGTGGATCATAAAGAATATGAAACGAGGAGCAGGCACCTAATCTTATAACTTTGATACAAACACAGTATAATCAAGAAGTGAATAACCCTCAGAGGTTCAACACCAGGAAACTTTCACCATCCTGTAGAAAGGTCAACCCTGTGATACAAGTGATGAAATATTTCAAAACCACACAGCAAGTCCAGTTTCTTTTTACTTGCTACTAATAGAAACTTAAAAGATGAGAGAGAGTAAAGAGGTACCTTGGAAGAAGGAGGTGGGAAGATATGGGAGTATGAAAAGGAAGAAAGAAGGGAGAAGAAGTAAAATGTTTAATTAAGCTGAAGTGTGGAATAAAGAGAAAGAAGGATGTACAATGGGAAGAGCATGAAAGGAGAGAAGAGGAGGTGAATGTGTCAGTCGAGCAGTCAGGGTAAACCCTGTGGGAAGCTGCTGCTGTATCTACCTCTTCAGGCAAAACAAGAGAGAGAGACTCTAGAAAAAGAGAGAGAGAAAGTAAGCAAACAAGAGAATGAAAAGAAAGGGATGCATGGAACAAAAAACTGTTTCTTGTTTTCAAATTGCCTTATTTTGTGTCGGAATGAGAACTTGCATATCCTAGAGGCTTGCTGTTTTAATATAATCTTACAGACCCCCACCCCACACACACACACACTCATACACACACTCGCATGTAGACACTCTAAGCGGAAGAAGAACTGGGGAAACCCTGCAGTTTATTGGGTCATTGTAGATTCCTCTGTGGATGAAATATGCTTTAATTGGCGGATTGCTGGAGGGACAGTCAATAGGAAACCTCTGTCTGAGACAAAGAGAGGAGCAAAGGATGGAGAAGCAGAGGGGAGGGAAAGAGAAAGAAGAAGGAGGAGATGGAAACAAAAAAGGGAAATCTGAGGTGGACGTATGGTCTGTGAGGGGTAGAGAGAGGGAGGGAGGGAGCAGCAAAAGGAGGAAGGAAGACAGATTGTAATGATGGCAGGAGAAAGGGAGGAAGGGAAGGAAGGCAAACAAAGGAAGGTTATGAGAGATGCAGAGGGGAATCGGAGAGAAGGTGAGAGGAAGATGGATTGTAAAAGTGAGGAAAGAAGGAACAGTGTGAGTTCTGATTTTATCTGATCGGTTTTTTTTTTCTGTGTCACCACTACCATTAAATATGAGAAAGGAAATTCAAATGACTCAAATGGCCGAAAAAAGCATGTGACTTTGAAAAGGAGACTGCTGTAGCATCCCATTTACTTCAGTTAGTCAGCATTGTTATCCTTAACCAGGACAACGATCTTCTCTAATCTTCATTTTCTTGAAATTTTAGGAATGTGACCTTCGAAATTCGAAATTGTGAACTATGAACGTGAACTAGTGCATTTTAATCTGTGTGAGACTGATTAAAATGCTGCTCTTAAATAACTGATGTTTGAGCTAGCTCTCGTGAAGTGTGCTGTTGATCCACTTTTTGCCTGGACTGGCTGTTTTCCCAGCAGCCCGTTACCTAGCAGTAGCCTATTTTCACCATATATTTATAAGCTACTGTATAGATTGTATAGTTGGTAAATGTATGCGCCCTAATTGAGGGGCGACGAGCTATTCTGTCTATTTTCAAAAGCGTCTTACCCACTTTGAAATTACACACAAATTCACCGAAAGGCCAGCTGTCCCAGTTTTCCATCAGCACTAGACTGTGAAAAGACTCAAAAATGTACATGCACATGTAAGCTGATCCTTGCATATTAGGTAATCCGTACAGACACATTTAATAATCTTTACATAAATACAAAAAAAGTCACAAATGTTTTTAGATATTTGTATACACAAGAAAAAGTTATCAGATGTGTGAAATTAAAAGTGTATATGTAAAATATTAATATTTCTTCAGGTTGTGATGTATGCTTTTGTTTTACACGTGTTCAAATTGCTTGGTATTTGTGTGTGGATTGGAGCAGGCATTTGTGAGTACCCAAAATATCACTCAAATCACTGTATACATTTGTAAATCTTATTTTTCATTTAAAGATCATGTAATAAACATTTGTGTCCATTTCTCTTCATATCTGCCTGCCTGTTACCCATCTGTATGATCTTCTGACTGTACCTCCTTTTTTGCTTTCTGTATTTGCCTTCCTGGTTTCCTGACTCCTGCCTGCCATTTAACTCTTTCATCCTTTTAATTTTCGACTCGTGCTTTTGGGTCCAACCTGTGATGTTACACCTTGTGTAAACTGCTTTGCCAATATTGACTCTGCCAACAAAGCAACATTTCAATTTTAAATCAGCAATCAAAGGGATGATGACAGGGGAGGTGAAATAGAGGAAAGAGAAATAAGAGGATAAGTAAAAAATTAAGAAGAAGGAAGCAAGAGATTGAGGGCGGTGTTATATGGTGAAGAAGAGGGTTAAACTAACCGTTTGAAACGTTAGAGAGAGCTTAGCAGAAAGTGGGGGGTGGGGGGGGTAAAGGGAGAGTGGGTCAAGAGGAGAGACAGATTGAAAAAGAGAAGGAAGAGAGAGTAGGAATACGTAGAGAATCTCAAGCACTCTGCTACTAGGTTCGGCCCGTTGTCATGGTAACAGCAGCAAGGCGAGACAAGTAGCAGACAGACATACCCGTTCTCTCACTCTCGGTCCTATGTCTCTCGCTCAGACATTAGTGGACAGCTGATCTCAGTCCCTGGTTGCGTCTGTCTTCTTCTTCCAGATGAAAAATGTATTGACAGCAAGGAGACTGGTGGCTAGTGGCTACACACACTGACAGGTCCTACTGCAGTATGTGTGTGCATGTCCATTTCTCTGTATTCTCTTGAGTTTTGAACTTGTACTTACTAATCTTGAAGATTACCAAACGTCAAGGCATTCACAGATACCAACCTTTTCTTTTCTAAACCTACACAGTAACATTTACACATTTACACCTGGGAGCTGAATCTTGGAAATCCAGCCCACTAATGCTGCCTCACAGCTGCTCCACTGCAGCCAGTGGCATATCTAAACAAAGGTTCATAATAGCTCATCAGTTTAATTTTTATAATTTTCACAAAATCATTTTTAAAAAATCATTTTTTTCAAGATTTTATTTCTGAAGTATATTTCACACCCTCTGCTTCTGTCCCCTCTCCCTCCATAGGATAGCCAGGAGTTTATCCCACTCTCTTCCTCTGTCTGTTTGTGTTGTGCTCTGATTCCAGGAGTTGGATCAGTGATAAAGGTGTCAGGTGGCAAGCTGCTAATCATTGCCAATCTTCTTAGCTTTAAATACCATAGACCATACACTCAGCTACGCAGTTAGTTAGTCTCCCTCTGCTTGCAGCATTCCCTGGTCTGACTCCTGCCTGCATCCGTCTCCTTCTGCCTGGCTTCCATCTGCCATTCACCCTGCCTTGCCCTGCTCAGCTCCCTGGCTCCTGTCTCAGCCTTGGACTCAAGATGCCATCCTCAGCTATTCCCCTTATTCCTCCTTGCCCAGCCTTTTCTCTCCTCTAGGAATGTAGACTCTGCTGCCCATTCACAACTATAACATCAGTTTATTAATACATTGTCTTTTATTCCAATTCCTACTCTCTGCGTCTGTGTTCTGCACTATGGAACAGTTTCACTCTCATTTGTACCTCTTTAAACGTTATGGAATAACATAACTGACCGGACCTGTGCTCAAATTACATCTCTACTTTCTTCTACAGTATTCAAATCTGCACAGTTGTTGTTCATGCTAACAGGCTCCATAGTTTAATCTCAACATAAGACCTGCTCCAATTTCCCAGTTTCAACCCTTCAAAAAAGCAAAGACTGCATTATGGTCCATTAATCAGAATGGGTGAGTGGTTTATAAAATAAAAAAACAAAACACTATACCATAGTGTTGCCAACAGAAATGCATCACATGCTGTCTTGAATGCACTCCAGCAGTAACTAAGCAGAAAGCAGCTCAGCGGAAATGAATGTGAGCATCATAAAAATGTCCCCAACACAGTAACAAATTACACAGTAAACTTAAAATGTGCTACTGCAGCAGAGCTCTATGGTAAAGTGGTGTAGTGTGACCATTATTAGCCTGAGCCTAATCAATGTGAATGAGCTGAATTTGATGAAGAACACATCCACTGCTCTAACTCTTGCTTCAGCCCCTGTTTGTATTAGATTCCCAGCTCTGTGTTGACATCATTCATCATTAACTGGAATTATGTCTCACAGTGGCACTGACCATTGACAGTCTTAGTTGCTTGTAGTTTTATGTAATTATCTATACTATATATATATATATACTTATATGATCATTATCATATAGGTAAATACCTCAAATCTCAGTCTGTATTCCATCTTAATATACACCTCTCTCTCTGTTTTTGAATACTCACAAGGCTAATTTCAGACCATGCCATGCTTCACCTGCTGAAGGTTCACATGTATGATTTGGTAAGCCAGGCAGACAACGTACAGTGTAAGACCAATTTTAGCTCTAAATTGCTCCAATTACTGACAGATTTCCAATAAAGGCCTTTGTCAGTCTGATAAAAGACTTCTGCAGGCTGGTCTCGTGTATCCACTCACATGAATACAATAGGGAATTGGAACATTATTTATGACCAAAACTATTGTATCAGATGAGCAAAGCAAGGTACTTTTATTTGTATAGCACAATTCATACACCAGGGCAGTTAATGGGCTTCCCAGGGTATGAAAACATACAAACAAAAAGTATGTACGGCAGAGTTAAGTTGTTTACCTCTTACCTTAGCGTGTCGTTAAGTACAAAAGTACAGGCAAGCATTACAAGAGACTAAAATAAAAGTAAAATGAATGAATGAATAAATAAATACAGTTTTATTAAATTAAATAAAAGAATGCAGCACCCCCCCCCCACACACACACACACACACACACACACACACACACACACAAACAAACACACACACATTTAAATGCACAATTTCAGACTTGGAAAGACCGTAAAGGCAAAATCTTCAAAACTGAAGAAGCCCCTTGGATGAGAGTATCTTCAACCAAGTCCAGTTCCACTTGAGTTTAACCCTCCTTAGAAAAAACAGTGTCAAAAGCGGTACTAAGATCCAGCAATACTAAGACGAATGTCATTTAGCACCTCTATGAATTGCTTTGATGGAGCCAAAATCCTGACTGAAACTCACTGAAACAATTGTTTATCATTAAAAAGTTACTAAGATAGCAACTTTTTAAGCAACTTTTTGAATGACTTTACCTATGCATGGTTTCATATACAGTATCTCACAAAAGTGAGTACAGCCCTCACATATTTGTAAATATTTGATTATATCTTTTCATGTGACAACACTGAAGAAACACTTTGCTACAATGTAAAGTAGTGAGTGAGTGTAAATTTGCTGTCCCCTCAACACATCACACGGCCATTAATATCTAAACCGCTGGCTACACCCCTAAGTGAAAATGTCCAAATTGGGCCCAAAGTGTTTTTGTGATTTGTGATTTTGTGTGGCCACCATTATTTTCCAGCACTGCCTTAACCCTCTTGGACATGGAGTTCACCAGAGCTTCACAGGTTGCCACTGGAGTCCTCTTCCACTCCTCCATTATAACATCACGGAGCTAGTGGATGTTGGAGACCTTGTGCTCCTCCACCTTCTGTTTGAGGATGCTCCACAGACGCTCAGTAGGGTTTAGGTCTGGAGATATGCTTGGCCAGTCCATCACCTTTACCCTCAGCCTCTTTAGCAAGGCAGTGGTCGTCTTGGAGGTGTGTTTGGGGTCTCCGAAGGGAGGGGATCATGCTTATCATACTTGTCTTTGTACTCCTCACCTGGATGCACACGCGCTTGACACCATCTGAACCAAATAAGTTTATCTTGGTTTCATAAGACCACACAACATGGTTCCAGTAATCCAAGTCCTTAGTTTGCATGTCTTCCGCAGACAGTTTGCTGATGGACTGGCTTTCTTGTGCATCAAGAGGCTTCCTTCTGGAACGATAGCCATGCAGACCAATTTGATGCAGTGTGCGGTGTATGGTCTGAGTATTGCCACACTGACCTCCAACCCCTTCAACTTCTGCAGTAATGCTGGCAGCACTCTATTTCCCAAAGACAACCTCTGGATATGAGACTGAGCACGTACACTTAATTTCTTTGGTCGACCATGGCAAGGCCTGTTCTGAGTGGAACCTGTCCAGTTGAACCGCAGTATAATCTTGTCCACCGTTCTGCAGCTCAGTTTCAGGGTCTTGGCAATCTTCTCATAGCCTAGGCCATTTTTACGTAGAGCAACAATGCTTTTCTTTATCCTCAGAGAGTTCTTTGCCATGAGGGAGTGTGAGATCAATAACACCAAATTTAACACACCAGCTCCCCATTCACACCTGAGACCTTGTAACACTAACGAGTCACATGACATCGGGGAGGGAAAATGGCTACTTGGGCCAAATTAGGACATTTTTTCTTAGGAGTGTACTCACTTTTGTTGCCAGCGGTTTAGACATTAATGGCTGTGTGATGTTATTTTGAAGGGACAGCAAATTTACAAACTGTACACTCACTACTGTACATTGTAGCAAAGTGTCATTTCTTTCGTGTGGTCACATGAAAAGATACAATCAAATATTTACAGAAATGTGAGGTATGTACTCACTTTTGTGAGATAATGTAGGACTATAGTTAGTCAGTGCTGTTGCATCGAGACTGCTTTCCTTTGGGAGAGGCTTAACGACTCCAATTTTCAAAGCTTTAGGAAAAACACAAGTAGAGTTAGCTGTTAACTATGACTTTTTCAGGCTACTCAAAAGAAAGAGGTGGTATTATGCTAAAATCTTATTTAGGGGTTGTACCAGAAGAGGTTTACATGGTTTAATTTTCATAAAACACCATATTTTCTGTCATACTGCACATTGCTGCAGCTCCTCTTTTCACCCTGTGTTGAAGGCTTTGTTTTAGCTATGGAGTGATACATCTTGTCTCTAGAAGATCTTTGTTTCTAGTTAAGGACTACTAGCCAATCAGAAGCAGAGAAGGGCAGGGCAGGTCAGCGAAAGGCCGTTAATAGCCAATCAGAAGCAGAGAAAGGCGAGTCAGCGAAAAGAGGGTAAACAGCTTCGATTCAGCTGTACATGTTGCGGACCAGCTTGGGAACATGGACTGGAGCAAGAGTTTCGGAGTGGTGAGTTATTAATCTGTACCAAAAGTATCTTTCATCCATAAAGTTTTAACTGAGCTCTGTCTCTACATCACAGTAACAACTTTATGTCCATTGACTGCCTGGAGGGTAGCTAGTGTTTGGAAGGGAGAGAAAGTGTGTGCTGCAGCTCAGTGTTTTTCCACCGGGTTTTTTGAGGGCATGTCGGACTAGTGACACTATTTTCATTGTGACGTCACAAGAAATGGAAGTAAAGGCTGGACTACAAACGAGCTGTTTTCAGGCAGTTCAGAGCAGTGTTTTCTGAGGGAGATGGGAACTCCCTTTGAGCTGGACTTTGGGCTTTTTCACTCTGCAAACCTAGTACATGCACAAAAAAGATATATAACTCAATAAAGGAGAGGGAAAAAGCCAAAAACCATAATACCACCTCTTTAAGGATTTAAGGAAAAGGGTGGGTAAAACATCGAGGCAACAGATGGATGAATTGAGATTGGAAGTTTTTTGTTGTTAATAGGATTAAATTGTGTCATGCCTACCAAGTTACTTCTGGAAGACTACAGAGATGATGCTTTTTTGCCTGGCATTGTGGTGACAGTGTATCTAATTGCTTGAATCTTGTCATTAAAAAAGGATGCAAACTTGCTGCATTTGCTATAGAAACTAGTTTCAGGAATATTGCGACCAGAGGGTCGGTTGAGATGCGTGAATTATTACTGTTCTTGTTGGTGATCTAAGAGAAAAATTATTGCCTAGCTGTAAATATGTCATTTTTCTTTATAGATTTCAAAGTGAATGAAGTTTTGACTTATGCCATTTTCGCTCTGCTTTCGGGCACTCTTCTGGCCTCTCACCGAGTGAGAGTTAAGGGAACTGTACCCTACATTTGCAACCCTATCCACACTGTTCCCTGTCCTGTCTGTTGTTTTGCCACATTACACAAGTACATTTGTACCTGCCGATATTTGGTTTGACTGCACCTTAACAAAACCATATTTAAACCTGAAAAATGTCTAACCTGCCACAATGATGAACTACCACTGCCAGGAAATGAATGAATGCCAGGAGTGTCATTCATGTTGACACATAAATGAAAACTGACCAACAATGTGGTGCACAATGATCAATATATTTTATCTGTCTGCCCAGCACATCTGTGCAGCGTCTCTAGCTGTAGTGTTGGTTGCCAGTGTGGCTAGCTGTTTTTCCGTGCTTTCAGTTTTAATGCTATGCAGGCTCAATACTGTACAGACACGAAAATAATAACAATCTTGTAACTCATAAAAATAAATAAGCATTTCTAACAATTTCCCAAAAATACTATTCTCTGCTTAACATCTGGCATCTCTGACTAAACTGCCAGTGTGAAAGTGCCCCTAGACACTCAACAGGTAAGATGGCTGACAACTGTTAATTTGCACAGCAAGAACAACACTTTCCTTAGTAATTTTACCTCATGTTTTTGTTTTGATGACTAGTAAAAATAATTGCTATTGACAATTTATCAATAGCAAACACTTTGTAATACCAGTGGTACACAGGAAAGTAATATGGGTCGCGTTAGTTGGTTAAGTAAATGTAAATGCTCTGTCTTTCTAGTCTTTTCGACCACTCAAATGCGCTTTTACACTACATCTGCATTTACCATTCACACACATTCATTCACAGAAGAGAAACTCAGGTGCCTTTCATGCAGCTGTGTGCTGAATGTAGCTCGTCAATGTCACTTGTCGTGAACCGACCAATCACAGCCTGGATGGGGTGGGACATTTAAAAGTATCGACAGATAGGTGTCATTTACACTGGGGACGCTGGGGACAGGTCAGGATCAGAATGTCTCCATCACTTTTTGAACGCTTTTGTTAAAAATGTTCTGAAAAACAGTTTGCAACACGAAATGTTAAATAACAAATGAAACAATGCACAATAGGGAAACATGCAATACAACTGAAATATAGAAGAAACAAATGGGCATTGTCCAAAAGCTGATTACTGAATTATATTCCATTATGTTTTTATATTTTGAATTGTCACCAGTCACCTTAATTTTGTTTCACTTCATATAAATAAAGACATTTCCTCCATAAATTGGTGCAGAAAATGTGTTCAGAATGCAGGAAATTAAGTGGTTAATGCTCAAAGTCATTAATGTTAACATTTACAGGTTTCATCTTGTGGTTGAGGATAGTGCAGCGGGGTGGCGGGAGTACTGGCACCTATTTTTTTCCACTTCAAACACTTGTTGCTGTAGTCTGAGAGAGGCTCGGGAGAGGCTCACATTAAAAGCAGAATAGTGGCTGATGTAAGCAAGAGAGAAAACAGGCGTGTGCTTCATTTCTGAGTGAGTTTTGAGCCCATTGACAATAAGGCAGTGAAAATCTGATTTATTAAAATCAAAAAACTTACATATACCCAGTTTAAAGAGGTGGTATTATGCTTTTTGGTATTTTTCCCTCTCCTTTATTGAGTTATATATCTTTTTTGTGCATGTGCCCTCTCTCTTCCAAACACTAGCTACCCTCCAGGCAGTCAATGGACGTGAAGTTGCTACTGTGATGTAGAGACAGAGCTCAGTTAAAACTTTATGGATGAAAGATACTTTTGTTACAGATTAATAACTCACCACTCTGAAACTCTTGCTCCAGTCCATGTTCCCAAGCTGGTCGGCAACATGTACAGCTGAAACGAAGCTGTGTTTACTGGCTTCTCATTGGCCCGCCCTTCTCTGCTTCTGATTGGCTAGTAGTCCTTAAAGTAGTCCTTATATGCAACTGCCAACAAAGGTCATTTAGTGACAAGACGTATTATTACAAAGCTAAAACGAAACGTTCAACACACAGGGTGAAAAGAGGAGCTACAGCAATGTGCAGTATGACAAAACTATGGTGTTTTTTGAAAATTAATCCATGTAAACCCGTTCTGGTACAACCCCTAAATAAGATTTTGAGCCTGAAAATGAGCATAATACCACCTCTTTAATATTAACAACAGACAATGTGAATTTATGGTACTCCATATTTGAAGTGTACTCACATATCTGCAACAAATCAATAGAGTCTAATCTATTATTGGCAAAATTTGGTGTACCTTCAACACAATATAGCGTCACTTCATATTAGTCAAATGCTTTGGTTTTTACTTCACTATCAGTGTGACGAATAGTCCTAATTAGATGGCAGACTTCCTGTCCCCTCTCTTTTATACAATGGATCAAGGAACTTATGATCCATCTTCAAATGGAGAAGCTGAGATACACTCTGAATAGATCACTGGTTTCCCGGGCTCTGGTTTTGATTATGTGGAGAAACTATCCTTTCCAGCAGTTTGATGTCACATTTTATACACGAGTTGACACTCTGAACTAATTATAATCTCAATTTGATTTCTCTTTTTTTTTTTTTGTCAAGTACAAATACATGTCCTGCTCTGTAAAGCTGCTGTTGTTGTCTTACATTATTTCCCTCTTTTCTTACGTTAATACTAGTGGTTAACTAATATGGGTTTTTCAATGGCCGATGCTATATATAGACTGCAGGGTGGCAGATTGCTGATATATGCCAATATCAAATCAAAGAAAAGTCATGTATAATTCCATTATTCCTGCACTTCATCATTTTTCAGTGCAGCTTCTTTAAATCAATGTACAGTATTTTCTTTTGGTCATTTAAGTCATTTTATGGTTATTTTCTATATTCAGAATTTATTTTTTCACACATTTACTGAAAAGATATCTATAATTAATATTTGCTCTCTTATCAGTCCCTTAAATTAAACGGCAAAACAAATGACGTCCAAAACAATACATAAATGTTTTCTGATTTGACGCTATCTAGAAGAAGACTTGGCTGTTTCAAAAATAAAACCTTTTTCTGATCTCACACATAATCCAACGTTGACTGTAAGTAAGAAACAGTGGTGTTAAAGTCGGGAGAAATATATATCTCACTGGCTTTTATCCTGAAGAAGGCAAGATGCGCCAAAACAGTGATCCGTAGAATTGAAAATAAAAACACTGCGTTGGTGTTCTGAGTAAGGATCTCACTTTCTTCCTTTGATGTCTACACACTATAAAATAAGTGGGTGTACCTTCAGTTATTCATGTAATGGCGGGGCAAAGACAAGAGCATGGTTTCAAAAAGGCTGTGAAATAAAGTATATGTGCTTAGTAATAAATTGGCATGTAAAGCCACTGGAAGAGTCCTTTAAGAGTGTTTGAAAAGTCTGGTAGAGTTTTAGTCCAAAAAGAAAGTTGAGACTGTACTGTGATTTTAATCACTTTCTGTTGGTATTGATAAACAACCATATAAACTTCTCAGATCCAGTATATTATTGTGAGCTATGGGGCAATAAACCTTATTGCCTTTCACAGACAGCAGCATATTGTTTTCAACATTCATTTTTTGGCAGGTGACCCCTGGAATAAGATTTCTTCTACTGTGGAAACAGGGTAACTACTTAAAAGAGTAGGGCAGACAGTGGGCAGGGTGGTTTCGGACCTGCCTGACCCTAAACTGCATTAGTCATCCCAGGCCAGTGCTCAGAACCTTTCCCCACAGGCACACGGCCGGCAAGCCCAGATGAATCGTCGCCCCAGCAACCGGAACGTGAGTGAACTGCAGAACATAAGAGCCGAATAGCTGGGATGTCCGAGGATGATGTTGGCATCTGCGAGGCTGGAATGAAGAATGTGCCTGCGGGAAAACGAAAAAATGTCAAGAGCGATTAGAGTGTGGGGGGTGGTGCAAAGCGATCTGGAGAGATGGTGAGGATTATATGCATGGATAGCACAGCTTTCTGTGTGTTGGTGTGTAAGGGGAGAAGGATTTGTCGGTGTGTGTTTCTGTGTGTCTTCATGCCTCACTGACTCGCTGCTCCACCACCTACCAGCTTGTTTGTAAGTGTGTGTGTGCTCATGCAAGTTCATATCACTGCTGGTTATACTGTATGAAGTCATGTCTCTGTGGTTAATTTTATTTTGCAGAGTTATAGAAGCCCAACACCCCCACCGTCATCTCCACAATAGACTTAGCTTTTTAGATATAAATCAAACTAACAGTGAATGCAGTTACATGTCGCCTTTTATTCTGCTGCTATTTAGACTTACAGGCCAATCAGTATGCAAATGTGTCAAGTAAATGGGTAGAAAGTTTTCGAACACTCGTTTGACCATTTCTCTTTGTTAAATGAAAACGTGCCACGATAAGGTTCTTTCTGATTGATAACAATGTTCAGATATATTTTAACCGTAAAGGGACATGTGGGGGGGGTGATGACACAGTGGATTACACGCATGCCTATGGTGTGAGAAACTAGAGTTCAATTCCCCCCTGTGACACATCCACCAATGTGTCCCTGAGCAAGACACGTAACTCTGGTTGCTCCAGAGGCGTTTAACCAGCCTGTCCTCACCAGGAAAAAAAACACATATAGGTAGTTTGTTCAAGTTGCTTACGATGACCCATATTTACGTTTATTGTGGCTGTGACCTCTACTGGCCATATGATGGTTGCAAAGGAGGAAGTCAGATGACAAAGATGAAAGGTCGAGAAAAACCACATAAGGTGGTGGACAAGGTGGATGGATGGATCAAACCCAGGACTTTCACTCAGGAGACTAGTGTTTGAGTCCCATGTGAAACCAAGTAAATGTTTAGTTATTTAATAAATTTTTAAGTTAACAAGCTTTAATGACTTACGTAACGTGATTTACGTGACTTATGTAACTGACTTTAACCCAAACCACAATGTTTTCCTAAACCCTTAGTAGTTCTGTTGTCTAAAACTAACCAAACTGCAACCGTTTCTCAACGTTAACCACCTGTTTAACATCACGTGACGTACGTAACGTGTTGTTTTGGGAGGCATTGACTATTTTGTCATTTATGTCCGAGGTAATGTTGTTTTAAACTGCATTTTTGTACAGATTAAATCAACCAGAACAGAGTTAAGCAAATGGGACAAGAGTCCTCTGTGCTGTGTTTGAGTAATAGGACATTAGGACTGGTTATAATTACTGTAGAAGATGTGAATTCTATCTATGTTTTTGTGTGATTACAGCATATTTCAAATTATTCTAGTGACATAAATTTTTGAAAATGAGGAAATTTCTGTTAAACTTGAAAACTGATATTTTTAGGCCTTCAGTTACCTAAGCTATACACAGTGTTTTTATTCTTCAAGAAGTTTATGCTAATCAAATTATGTCTCAAACAAGCCCTCAAAAAAGCAGTGTGCAAGTGAAAACTCACTTCATCAAAGTGTGTTTCAGCTGTTAGATTAATCCACCAGGGCTGGTTCCCTACACCCTGAAGTGTCCCTTATAATTGGAGCGGTCTCAGATCTGATCTCAGTGTCTGGGGAGGGAAGCCTTGCTTGCTTGCCTCCTGACTCACTGTGAGATCTTCTTGCATCAGGGACAGAAGCGGTTCTGAATTTCCAAACAAATGTTTTCTGTCATCTTTCTAAGGATCTTCTGATGTCAATGTGTTATTGAACTAGCTGATATTTGCATGGCAAAGTCTACAGATAACCATTATGTGTCATTTCTGGCCTTGCAACCTTGAGTGAACTTGTGTACCTCATTTGTGCTCCTGTGTTTGGTTCAGTTAGTGTGGCTTTTGAGCTGGGCCTTGTTTTTGTTTCTGCTGTTATTATGACATATTTTTCGATGTATAAAATCACTGTTCTGCTTTTGTCATGCTGGTCACAGCACCTGCCCTAGAAGTAATCCTTTTTATGTACACTTTGTAAAAAGTGCTTTATTAAAAAGTGTTTATTATTGTTTTTTTCTGCATTACTACCTGCAATATATGAAACGGGTACTGTCAAAGCAAAAGCAGTAGGAACTGTTCGATTCATCATCAGTAAATTAATACAACTGGCTGGGAAGACTGAAAGTAAACAGTGAGCTCACCTGGCTTACCTGGTTTGTATTTGTGTAGCTCAAAGCATTTTCATTTACATGTGAAAGCCTCCCCTAGACCTAGGGGAAGGGGGTCAAAATCCCATTTTTGATGCAGTGGGGGCTGGTATCAATGACATAAAATGAAACACTACTACATACGTACATGCCTCATCTCCTCTGATTCCCTTGTACATACATAGGCAATTTGATTCCTACACCGGGATAGTGAAGTCCACCATTAATGAAAACAACCATCATTTCATTGTAAACCAAGTATCAAAATTTGAGCGACTTAGGGGCAGGCTCCCAATATGCCACTCTGCTGACCTTTTTGTGTCCTTTATCTGACTTAGACGGATCATCACAACATAAAAATAAATGAAATTATTCATGTGATTCATTCTGAAGCGTCAAGATTCAGGAACTGACCATACCTGTTTTAGGGAAATTCCCCTGTTTAGACACTCCTTTGATCAAACTTGCTTAAAAATTACAATTTTTTTCCTTTATTTGATTGGCTTCATTACCCAAACATTTAGTAATATCATGTGGAATCAGATAAATTTGTAGCATTTGAACTGACAGCCCAGCTGAAAAGGCTCCAATCTAAAATGTGTTTATCTCTTCGGCAAGTCAGGCTTCAGTACAGAGAATAAGTATTCTCATAACGACACTGCAATTACTCGCAAAATAGCTTTCATTTATCCAATAAATAAATAAATGAGATCAAAACTATTAAAAAATGAATAAAACAGAGTCTTCACTGTCTACTACAAACAGATTTTAACCCAGCACACTCAGAATAATAATTACTAAGGCTGTGTTCACCAGAAACCTGGATCTGCACACTGTTGGCTCATTTCTGTGAGCATGTGTTTTCAGTTAAACCTCTCTGAAATCACACAAACCCCTTTGTTTATGTTTTGCTTGTTTTCCACTTTCATTCTACATTTTTCAACCAGCGGACGTGATCACACAGGGGGAAAGAGTCATATTACAATTATGGCATCAATGACAATGAGGCAGATTAAAGAACAATATTCTAAGATATTGAGAGTATTGAAGATCAAGTGGTTAAACTAAAGTATGTTTAAAATACGTGAAAATGACTGGTTTCACATCTAATCTGGAGTGAGAGCTGTTGCCAGCATTACAATGTAACTTCAGCTCTCCTGGTGGAGCACCACTCAGGTAGAAGCTGCCAGAGCAAATCACAAGCAGAGAGGCTAATCCTTGAAAATCCAGCAGAATCTGAGTGTTTTGTATTAGACTCTCCTGCTCCTGGATTAATTTGAGCCGAAATGGAATCTGAAATTGGCTTGGTTGTTGAATACTCGCCTGACTCTCATGCCTCTCTGAATGGGGTACTTCCTCTCCTGTATGAAACACGCACACACGCAGCTTGACCCATCTTCTCCACTTGGTGTTTATGAAAAGGAGATGCCAGATTGACATGACATGCAAACAACAGTAATTGTAGGAAAGAATTGTAGACCTCTGTGAAATTGAAGCTATTTCGAACAAATTGAGACAAACAACATGGCTGGATCTGGTAGAAATTGTTCGTCTTTTTTTTTTTTTTTTTCTCTCTGACTCTCTTATTTTTATTTTCACATTTTTCTCTCTGTTTTGTTTGTGTATTTATTTCCGTTTTCTTTACTCACACCGTGTTTTCCTTTTTTCACCTTTTGCTCCTTCCTGCTTCCCCGTTTTCCGCTTTCTTCTTTTTCAGCCTTTTGATTTCTTTCCTTGTGTTATTTTTCCATTTTTCTGCATGAGTCTGTCTCTGTCACTCTCCACCTAATCTCCCCTCCCCTCCCCTCCCTCATTTCCACCAGAGCCGCCGGAGAAATCTCTAGAAATCCACTCCCTCCATTTCCCACCCGTCACCGGTGATCAGTCTCTGAATCTATCTAATCCATGGATCACACAGGAACTCACCGTGACTGTTTGGTATTGCAGACGATCGTGTACGAGCCCCTTTCATGCAAAGGAACGAGGCCATACTGCTCTCATTTACATTCTTGGTGCCTCTGAATCACGCTTTTCCATTCATTAGTGGGTGTTGGTTGGCAGGCTGCTGCCTCTTGGTGGCTGCTGGCGGTACGCTTGTGCCATTCACAGCTGGAGATTTGTGCTTTGAGGTGTTTTCATAATGGGGGGGGGGAATTCTCCCAGCACCCCTCGCCATCTGTCTCAGGGACTTTGCCCCATTTCCCAACTGAATCCTTGTTCCCTGCTTCTACCTTCACCCCTTTTTTTCTCTTGTCAACTGTTACGGCCATAGGGTTATGTGTTGTGTTTCTTTCTGCTCTCTCCCGTGTCTCCCTCCAACACTTTTACTTCACATTCCTGTAAATTAGATACGTAGCAATTTTGGTTTTCAACCAAACAGAGTGACGTGAGCGATATCCCTTTTCAGAAGCTATGTAGTGAGCTTGGATCTCCAGAGCCAAAATTAACCTGGTCTTCCTCGCAATTGAGTTGGTCTAACCTCAAAGAAACAGTGTCTGAGACCTGAAATTGGAGCAGCGACATAAAACACCTTTGGTATCTTTCAAGATGTAAACATTATACAGGTGCGTGAAGGTTGGTAAATGTATCTATATACTGCAGCACATTCAGGCTGATAGCCTAAACATAAAGGCATATTCCTGATTTCTATAATAACAAGATTAAGAGTCAAGTACAGCCTTGCTAGTGGCTCTGTAAGGCTGTACTTGGCACATCCTTTAGCTAAATGCTAATGTCAGCCTGCTATCATGCTCACAATGACTAAAATGAAATGTTTAACATTAACATGTTTGCCATCTTAGTTTAGGATGTTAGCATGCTACTATTTGCTTATGGGTATTTGGAAAATAACATGATGTACTTGATGATGGAATGAAAAGTCACAGGATCACTAATGGTATTATTATTCATCATGAGGGGAACGAGAATGAGTAAATCAAATTTCATGCAACAACTGTTAAGGCATTTCACTCAAAACCACAAATCTCATGGTGGTGCTTGTTGAAAAGTCAGAGGATCACCGTCATTTTGCTAAAATATCAAATGTCTGTAATAGGTATTTCATTGAATGTGAGAAAACTTTGACCTATACTTCATGGCAATCCAGCTTTTCTGGGATATTTAATTCTGAACCAAAGTGGTGAACCGACCAACCATCAAACCAGCATTGCCAAAGAGCCCCGCTGCTAGTGTGTCCAAAAAAATATATAGGTTCAATTTTTACTGTTACTGTATGACCAGCTAAAATGCTAACACCCTTTAAATAGAACATTTTCACATAAAATTGTCAGTCTTCCACAGGCCCGAATGTGCCATTTAACAATTAACCAGGGCATAATAGATCATGTTGTCATGTTATAAAAAGGGATGCAAAGAATATACTGCAAAAGAAGGCTGCACTTCTTTGCCACATTCATTGGATCCTTTCAAACAGACCAGGCCTTTTTGACCCATTATGACATATTTGGTCTAGAAATATGAACTTCAAAGGATCCAGCCCCTGCACTGGGACACAGCAACTATCTGTCTTTTGATCTGTGGATTCTTATCTGGTCCTTGTTGTATTGTGCACGCCTGAAATGCTTTTTTTTTGAGTCTTCGGCTGTAAGTTGCTGTTTCTGCTGCCTGCTGTGACTGTACAGTTGCACTGGGAGATTTTTGTTTTTACCATTTCACGTGGATCTATAATTCTAAATGTTTGTGAAAGTTTTCTGCTAGTTAGCAGAGGCCTGGCATGCCAGTCAGTGATCTGATTTTACAACTTCAGACGTTTTGATGTAGGCAGATTTTTTGGAGTAATTCATAATAGGTGGATTTAAACAAGGGCTGATCTTGGGCAGAAGCAAACAAGGCAAGTGTCAGGAATTTCTAAGTGTAAGAAAGGAGTTGTGAACAGGGAGGTAGATCTTTGTAATATGCTGTTTACCTATTAGATCTACTTTGTAGATGCTACCATTAACATAAATTACTCCTAAAACACCAAAATAGATATGTGTGTAACTTTTATTGCATTCTTGCTGAAAGTTACACTCATGTCTGTACACTGAATATAATGCTACCACCACATGAAGGTATATAATTGAGTTCAGGAACAGGACCACGCCTCTCTCTCACTAATTCAACCACCTGCGCCTCATTCAATTCCTCCTATCCAACTACCCGTGCTTCACTTATTTCATCCACCTGTGCCTGTCTAATCCAATCACCTACACATTCGTATATAAGCCTGTCTGACCCCTTTCTCTCCCGTTTGTCAGTTCTCATATCTCTCCCCCCAAATCCTTTCTCATCTCGTTCAACAGGTAGCATGGAGGCCCAGTGGACAGCACTGTGGCCTCACAGCAAGAAGGTCCTGGGTTCAGACCTCGGTCAGCCAAGGCCTTTTCTGTTTGGAGTTTGCATGTTCTCCCCAGGTTTGCGTGGGTTTCCCCCGGGCGCTCCGTTTTCCTCCCACCATCAAAGACATGCATGCTAAAATCCATAAGTCCTAATTCTTCTTTTTCTACCACAGGAACCACAGGGGGTTGATAAGCAAGCTCCTTATCGAGACAAGCCCCACACTGAGTGTCGACCCCTGGGTTACTAGCTGCTCCGGCCACCAAACCCTTAACAACCTCCTTCATCCCTCTGTTCTCGACCCCTTCATCCCTCTCCCCTAGATCCCTCAGTCATAAATACTACTCATTATCCGAATAAACCACCTTTTGTATACCTCACATTGGCGTGGTCTTTGTTAGTGAAAATCCAGTTAGTTCAGCTTAGCATAAACCTGGACACAGGCAGAAACAGCTAGCTGAACTCCGTTCAAGAGTAACAAAATCTGCCAAATTGCACTTCTCTAGCTCACTAATTATCAGGTTACATCTTTTTTGTTTGTTTAATTCACTAAACTAGGTTCATATTTACATTACAGACATGAGAGGTATCAATATTTTCATTTAACTCTCAGCATGAAAGCAAAATGTTTGTTACGAAAACTATTAATCGAAATCTTTACGGTCTATATTAGCATAACTAATAGTCATAACGTGAATCAATAACGCACAAACACAGGCAAAATCATGGCTGAAAACAAACATGAAACCAAACTTGAGGGGAGAAACTGAGACATAACGAGAGTGAGAAATCACAAGAGATTTTATTAGCAGTAGGCTTAGGATAGAAGATGGAAACAAAACAATAAGAAGAGATAGAAAGAGACAGACATGCACACAGTAAAAAAGCAGATACAGCACACAAACAGATCATATATCTGCAGTATTGCTAATGTTTGACATTCCCATCAATAAAGCTTCTTTGAACAGGATAGAAAGCAGACCTGACAGACTGAATAATACAGGAAGACAGATGAAGAGAATCTTTCTGTAAAAATCTTAAAATCTTTGATGCTTTTTGGATGTTTTGTTTTCAGCTGTCATGCCAAAAAATGACAATTGGACTCCACTATCACAGATACCAGATACCATCACAGATACTACTACAGTACATATTGAATCAGGCAAAGAAGTCCTGGTGATTCAAACGGGAAAAAAATACATATTTCACACAGACTTTATCAGTCAGATGCAAAATGACCAGGGCTTCCTTTTTCCCGACAACTATCTTAGAAGTTAAGAACATCAGAAAATTCACAAGATGGATCTTAAAATCATCTATGCCTTAAGATTCTTTTGAGAAATTATAATTTATATTGTATTTTCCATTAACTATCCATCTGTATTTAAACAAAGTGACTGAAAGTGATTTCTGATCGCTAGACCCTCGCAATATATTTGGAAACAAAATTTTCAAGAATGTATTACATTACTGGACTGCCAGACAGCTTTGATGGTCATAAAACAATGTCGTTTTAAGGTTCAGTTTTATTCTCTGATGTGCAATGTACCTGGATTATCATTCCAACAGGTCTTATTTTTAAAACAGACCACAATAACCACATACACAAGCCTAATTTATTGAATCACGTTACACAGTAGATCCAGGATTTCGTGGGCCTTTTTAGTGATTGTCGCAGTCTCATAATGCCCAATTTTTGTGGCAGTTTTTCTAAAAAATTGCAATGAAAGATGCAACGTGTTGGTTTTTTTGGGGGGGGGGGGTTTGCGATGAAATTGTGGGATTAAGTGACAATTGCATGGTAAATGTGGTTGTTGTTCTTTTACTTTAGAGTTGAATCATTAAACTGTCCATCCAGGATTTCCCGGGCCTAACCATGCACATTTAAACCAGCTTACCTTGACTCTTTCAGCGCTTGCAGTTGACCGGGATGTAACAGCCTGTGTCACAGTGATTAGGATGATAAACACAAACGGAGATATCTGTTCTGCAAAAGAACATACAATAACCAAATCTCCTGATGATATGCTTTGAACTATGTCACCACTATGGCGGTATCTTGCCCATCAATGACAAAAACTTTTTTTTTTGGTGTTCTTGAATATTTTTGTCATTTGAAAAACCATTTTACAATTTTGATTACTCATTCTGCACTTGGATTAATTTACCATCCAATGAAAACAATATGAAGCTGCTGTAGCATAGTGTTTCTGGGGCTGGGCCTCACTGATTACTGTACAAAAAAACAACTTTCTTCACTGATCCTGGTGAAACTGGATCATATTTGATGAAGAAATATTAGAAATATGAAGAAAATATTTTTTCTAGTTTTCTCTCTGATGTCCCCCGACTGCTCAGCCTCAACTCTGTGATTCAGAGTTTCCTGAAGGACAGATAAGTTAGTTAACAAGCTAACTAGCTGCTGTTAGTAGCTCAGTTAGCTGTGCAACGGAGCACCGGGGGAGTGTTAGTGTTTACCGTAAGTGTTTACCATAAACTGTAACGTTATAAAGGTGTGGTGTAAAGTTACACGGTGTGCGGTGCCTGATTGGGAACCGGAGCCGGGCGAGCGGGCAACAAAACCTCGCTCAGCAGCCTCCCAGTGAACACAGCATGAACAGCACCGAACACAGCCTCAACGACCAACAGAGAATCCAGTATCTTACTGAGGTGATTTACACAGAGCTTCTGTGATAGCTTTACTTTGTGCTGCCAACTGTAGCCTATCTGCCTGTATCTGTGACTGGTTAATGTTACTTCGGTTGGTTAGCCGTGCTGCTAGCGGTCCTATAAGCTTACACAGATAAGCTTACTCAGGGCTAAACTCTGCAAGAAAACCACATAATACTGTATTCCCAGTGGTCAAACTGGCCCCCGTCTGTCTCTGAGACTGTGCTCGGTGCTCGGTCCTGGTCCAGCTGCCGTGTTCACTCACTGGGAGCTGGAACCAGTCCGCACAGAGTCTGCATGATGGGGTGGGGGCGTAAACACACATTCGTCGCTACTGGCGACTGTAGGGGTTGGTGATGGAGTAGCACATAAGGCTCATGCCTTTGGTGCGCGAGACCCGGGTTCAAATCCACTATGAGACCCCAATGTGTCCCTGAGCAAGACACTTAACCCCTACTTGGTCCAGAGGCGTGCAACATCTGTTGTGTATATAGCAATTGTAAGTCGCTTTGAATAAAAGTGTCAGCAAAATGAATAAATGCATCCCTCCCTTGCTTTGGGTTTACCATAGACTGTATATAAAAAACATATGGAGGCAAACAGCACTGTGTTTTCTGTTTCATGGAAACTTTCTGTTAAAGTAATCCTTATGAGTAATCCCCAATTTTACAAAATGTACCTGTAATCTGATTATGTCTATTTTTTCTGTACTGTAAGGAAATACAGTTACATTTTTTTGTATCTGATTACGTAACGCCCTTACATGTAATCCGTTATTTCCCAGCCCTGGTTGTTGTTTCCATCATCAATTTTACAAAGTATCTTCTTTGTAAAAGTTGATAACAACATTTGAGAATTATTTTGATGCTATAGCGGCCTTCACTCGTTTCTGAATGCTTTCCACATACTGCAACATGGCTGCAGACATGTGTTCCCCTTGAGTCATAAGACCATTAGTGAAGAAAAACACTGATGTTGGCCGATAAGGTTGCCTATTGCTCGCAGCTGACATTCCACTTCATTCCAAAGGTGTTGGATAGGGTTGAGGTGGCCTAACCTAATCTGTAGACTAGTGTGTGGACAACCCTATAACACATATTTCTGTGTGATTTCAGTGGGTGGTAAAAGGCTAAACTTTACAGCTTCTCTGCAGTAAATGCTGGCTGAATGATGGAATTGGTGTCTGTGACTTCATATTTTAATAAACTGACCAATTCTCCAACCTTTAATGAGACACGTCTGCATTCTATACATATTCTTTTTTGTTTTTTTTAACTTTATTGCCATTGACAACGAGACAGGTAATTAACATCGTAAGAAAAGAAAAGAGAAATAAACAAACAAACAAAAAAATCACCTTGGAGTTGGCCCCTCCTAAACCTTTCAGTAGAGTGATGTAGCATCTAGAAAGTGTCCAGTTATCTGTATGTGATATTGCCAGGAGATACACACAGTGTCCATAGATTTACATGAACAGACATATCCATTTACAAGCATTCGTATCCATGTTTCCACAGTCTTATGGGCTAGGTACCCTTCACTCCTAGCCAGGCACATCAGATCATCTCATATACCTCAAGGTGGTGTGCTAGGGGGTTCCTGTCCAAGGTATGAAGAGATTAGCCTCCATTTCCCCTTAAAAGTGTGCAGTTTTAATTGTAGCTGGGCAGTCTATATGTTTGCAAATACTGTATATATGTTTGATTTTCTGCAACCACTGGTCGATTCCAAGGGGCTCAGTCTTCATCCAATTAATAGTAATAATTTTCTTTGCCGCCATCAGTAGAATATGTATTATATAACACTGATCAGTAGTAAACGTTTGTTTAAGTGGTATTTCCAATAGAAAAAGTAGGGGATCTAAAGCAATGTTCAAACCTAGGATTTTTCCCATTTCCTCCCTAACATTTTTCCAAAATATTCGTATTTTCATCATTTCTTTCTTCATTCTGCACTGAAATCTACCTGCATCTTACTGTTTTGCTCTCCCCACCTCCTTTATCATTTTATTCTTTCTGCCTAGCTGTCCTTTACAAGGCCCCGTCGATGTGATGGAGGGAGGAGATGAGAGAGAGCGTTCCTCTGACAGCTGTAACACTCTACCTCCAATTGACCTGGTCCTCTGCTACCACAGTTAGTCCTGTTTATGGACAGCAGAGGTCATAAATCTACTGTACAAGGGACACAGACAAACAGGGGAGGAGGCTGAAAGAATATAATTTTCACACACTTGGACAACACAAGCTCCCTGCCTGTGCAATATGCGTTGTCACGATCCTGGTCTGTGTTTGTAATTATTTTTGCTCTGTTTGGGGTCTCTGTTTCTGTGTTTTGGGTTTTAGTCCTGTTTGTTTCTTGTCTTGTGTTCAGTCGGCCTGTTTCCTGTTTTGTCTAGCTTAGTTAAGTCTTGTCTAATAGATTGATTGTTTGTTACCACTGCCTGTTTTGTTTATGGTCTGTGTCTGCATGTGTTTATGATCATTTTGGTATATTCGTTATTCTGATCTGTTCCGTTTTAGTTTCATGGTCTGTCTTGCCATCCTGTTGATCACTCTGCCTGCCTGTCTGTCTGTTCTGCCTGATTGCCACCCTGCTCATTAGCCCTATGTGTGTGTGTATATTGCCTAAGTCAGTCTTGTCGGTTCATTGTAGCTACTTGTGCTCTGTCGTGTCATCTCCTACTTGAACCCTACCTGTTCTTTTGGATCTCTGCGTTTTGGATTATGTTGGATTACGTTTTGTTGAACAGCTCTTTCCTTTGGAATCTGTTCTACATGCCTGCAACTGAGCCGGTGTCCTGCATAAGTACCAATAACAAGAAAATGGTTTGTTCTCTCGAAATAATGAGCAAATTAACTTGTGATCTCAAGATAAAAAAACTGATTAGCCATCATGGAAACTCTTGGTTTCCATAACCCAAATACTTTTATCAGACTTTTAAAACTTTGACATTGATTGACTATTCCAAGTCCACCAGCTATAGAAATTAATTTGAGGAACTGACATTTTTTATGTTCCTGTCTTGGCCAGCTCTCCCTTGCAACCACAATTAGATTTGCTTAGGTAAAAAAGAAAAAGGTTAAACAACAAATATTGACCATATTACCCAAGAAAGTCGAAGTAAAAGCAAAGAGCCACTGTTCTTTGAGAGTGTATTAAAGGTGAAAAACTAAACTATACTGGTGCACATATGGCTACTCTGCTCATTACTGAGAGGTGTAATTGTGTTAAGACTGAACTAATCGCGTTTCAACACATAATTTTAATTGCTATTCAAATGTATCAACTAAAGTGATACATTTAATGAAGTGTAATCAGATCAATCAGAAACAGGACCACACCTTAAGTTGCAGCAAGCAAAAAGAGGTGAAATGCTTTTACACATTTTTTTTTTTTATATATAAACAACCTAGACACCTTCTGATTTTACACAAACAATTGACTTGCATATTTTCACTAGTACACCTAAAGGAATTTATATGGCAATCAGACAGAAATACATGCTCTGAACCAGCAAACAAGACATTCAGCAACTAGCTGGTGAAGTGAAGACATTATCTATATTATGGTTATATCATTGTGTCCCTGAGCAAGACACTTAAATCTTACACTTCACTTAAAACGATCGGAACCGAGGGGTTTGAACTACCAGAAGGCCACATTGCAGATGTTCAGGACAGCTAAAAATACCTTGGGATCCCACAGGCTAATGGTTACCATGGAAGTCCATTACAGCCAAATACCTACAGAGAGTGAGGCAGGTCCTGAAAATTCAGCTGAATGGGAAGAACAAGATCCGAGCAAAGATCTCTGCCTGTCATCAGATACCCCGCTAGTATAATAAACTGTCCAGAGGAGGAGATAGAGGCCACTGATATCAAGACAACAAAGCTCCTCACAATCTATGGAGGGTTTCACCCCAAATCCAGCACCCTAAGACTGGTGCTAAGCAGAGCGAGGGAGGTCGAGGGCTAGTGAATGTCAGAACCACTGTCCAGGATGAAACAACAAAGATCCAGGAGTACATCAGAAAATGGTCCCCAAAGATGAAGGGCTGAAGGGAACACCTCTGATAGCAGAAACCCAAGGAGGAGGAAGAACCTTCATGGAGGGACAAGCCGCTGCACTGCGTGTACCACCGACAGATAGAAGAAGTGGCAGATATCAAGAAATCCCACCAGTGGCTGGAAGAGGCTGGACTGAAGGACAGCACAGAAGCACTAATCATGGCGGCACAAGAACAGGCACTCAGTACAAGATCAATAGAGGCTGGGGTCTACCACACCAGGCAGGGACCCCAGGTACAGACTGTGCAAGGATGCCCCTGAGACAGTACAGCACATAACAGCAGGGTGTAAGATGCAGGCAGGAAGTGCGTCCATGGAACGCCATAACCAGGTAGCTGGCATAGTTTACAGGAACATCTGCCATGAGTGTGGGCTGGAAGTCCCAAGGTCAAAATGGAAGTTAGGAGGAAGGTAGTTGAGAATGACCGAGCTAAGATCCTGTGGGACTGATCCAGACTGACAAACTGGTGATTGCTAACCAACCAGACATCGTGTTGATCGACAAACAGCAGAAGAAGGCTGCAGTGATAGATGTGGCAATCCCAAGCAACAGTAACATCAAGAAGAAGGAACACGAGAAGCTTGGAAAATACCAAGGACTGAAAGAGGAGCTAGAAAGGATGTGGAAAGTAAGAGCAACAGTGGTGCCAGTGGTATAAAGTAGAAAGACTTAGTATGTATATAATAATATTAATAATTAGGGCTGGGCAAGTTATTAAGTAAGTTATACACATTATTATCGCATTAACTCATTAATTAACAATTATTTTTATCTCACGTTAATGCAACTATTATTATCAGTATTATACTAAAAGTCCATTGCTCACTGGCTCTGAATACACATACAGTCAAACCATGGGTCACAGGAGGGGTGGGATGTTGATCCGCCGGCAAATCATCCACCCAAACAAGCAGTGGAGGGAGGCTTCGGCAGACTACGTTGGATGCAGCGTGTGGGAGGAGATAAACAAAAGCAAGACAAGTGAAGTGGATAGCTACACACTGCATGCTGATTAGTAGCCTATTGGGGAAGATGTCGATCTAAGAAACTTTCCTAAAATCGCAATGTAGTTGCTTGGCCCCGCGGAGTTGCTCTGCATTCCGGTGAACAGAAAGGGAGATGAGCGCTCTGCGAGTAAACGGCAGGCATGGAGAGTAACCATGGCAATGGCTTGTGTGCTACACAGCTGTACCCTGTTTAAAATTAGAGGCTACATAACTTTACCTGATAGGCCTTCATCTAGTTTTGCTGGGATGCTCTGCCATGGTAATTCCCTCCTGTTGATGTCCTATTAGTAAACAGCTAGACTTTAGAAACTCACAAACAGCGAGGATCAGTCTCTGATGGTCATGCGTGAGGCAACTACTTCACCTCACTCTAACAGGGACACTTGCTACTGAACATACACTGTTTCTGCTGCTCCCTGATAAAAGAAAAATGTTTCTGCTGATACCTGTTCAGAAAAAAACCCAAGAAAATTGGACTTTGATGGTAACTTGTTTTAACAAGCTAGATAAAAGGTAATTCCCTGACAGTGGCAAATAGCTTTGGTTTTATATTTGGTTTTATAGATTTAATTACATTAATGTTTGGGTTGAGATTTACAAGAAATAGTTTACTGCTAATGTGTAAAGGGAATACTGCTGGTAAAATGCACATTATTTGTTTGCAAACCACACGTTATTGCACTTTTGTGTATATAGCAGTACATTTAAATTAAAAGTGCGCAATACACTACTTTGGAATCCATTTTCAATTTTGTGCGGAACAATGCAATTAATCGCAATCAAAAATTTTAATCGTTGCCCAGCACTGTTAATAATACGAACACAGTTCATTGTGTAATCCCTGCAGGAAAATGATTTTACATTCACAGTAAACTTTCTGCTCACATTCAAACACACATGATGGGTTTCAATATTCTCGTGGAGATGTGTCAGAGCCACACAGTCATTCCTGCACATTCTCAACCACTTTCCATCCACTTCACACAAGGTCAGCCCCAGAAGCATTTAGCAGCGAATCTGTATTCATCACATCTCCATTCCCAGCAAACAAGCAACCTGCGAGCCGCCGGCAGCAGTGTCACCTCTTTGCACATGGTCTCTATCTCCTACTAACATTTGATTGTGTGCATGTCATTATGAGATTCATATTCTCGTTCTGAACCTGTTTTGTCCAGCTCGATAAGATTGTCTGCAAATGTGACCTAGTTTTTCAGGCCATGCAGGTAGGGCAGAATGCAGGTTTCAGGTGTGTCAGTTGTGATTTTCTCCCTGCTTTCAGTGATTTGTTGTTGCTTTTTTAATTTAAAAAAATAACTAAATAAATACAACTGAGGCAAACAGGATGAAAGTGGCAGTTCATTTTACTTTCAGCCATGGCCTTTGAGTAGCCATCACAGCAAGTGTGGACAAGACTGAGTAAACAGAGAGACAGATGGAGGGGTGGAGGAAAGAAGGGAGCAAGTGAGAAAAAGGAGGGAGGGAGGACAGGAGGTTTGGATAAGGAGGGAGATATGGGTCAGAAAGGTTCATTGTGTGAGACTTCATAGACGCAAGGACACAGTCCCCTTCATAACAACACACACACACACACACACACACACACACACACACACACACACACACACACACACACACAAAAGGCCACACACATTAAATCAATAAAAACTAAAATAAATTTGGCAACTGTAACCTCCGCACACCCTGAAGGTAATTCTGGCCCTGTTGGTGCAGACTCTGTGCATTTTAAATCATCATCAACTTTAAGATTTTGACTCTTTTGATAATGATCAAATATATCAAAATGTGTGTACATTTTAAGAAGATGTACAATGTAATGTTTACCTTTAAGTTTTAGTGAAAAGCAAAAGTGCTGCTTGTCTTAAGTGCTTCACTCCCACAGATAAAATCATCAAAACAAAGAAAAACATTCAGTAGTAAAGACGCAAGAAATCATTTCATGTAACAGTCTGTCTGTAACACAGAGCTGAAGAACAGAAAATCTTTCTCAGTTCATAGTCAGTCCTGTTAATATCCTATGTTCTGAGTCTTAAAGCGTTCATCTGATCACTGTTTTAGGCAGGTTCAGGCAAACTAAGAGTGAGCGGTTGTGGTACAGCAGTTGAGTCTGTTGTCCAAGACTACACTTCTGCTTTCTGATTCTCCACCTCGGGTGTTGTTGTTCCGTCACATTAAATGCATCAGTTTTATTTGCATGCAGACAATGTCCTGGCAAGGGACTTCATCCAGCAGGAATACCATTCGTGTACCACGTGTGTTTGGAAGTTGTAGTCTTCTATGATGAGTTCAAGGACACCAGCTGGTGAAAGGATACAGCATGCAGTGGACAGTCTTAAACCTGTAGAAAACAGAAATGACGAATAATAAATCGGAACCATGCTTGATTAAGAAAATTTCTCAGTGCTCAAGATGATGGCAATACTTCATTCTCCATGTTTTATCTAGTTTAAAGGTTAATATATTTAGTTGGTCGGTCAGTCCACCACTTTAGTCCAGACTGCATCAAGTATAATTTCATTTAACCAGGAAAGCACCTTACTGAAATTTTAAAAATGTGTCCTGGCCAAGATATGGTCCTTTATTATGTTGTCTTTTTTGTATCAACATGTACTGCCCAGGGACAAAAGATGAAAATAGCCTTGTGGCTAAATCTGGCATATTTACATTGACAATAGGCCTTTCCTTGACAATAGGAATACTACAATAAAAGTAGCAGGGAAGAATAGCACTGTTGTTCATTTTAAGCCCATATATTATGTAGTATGCACAGTGAAGTGTTCAATCTGTCGGTTTTCATTATGTGTTAAAGGGGACATTAAGTTATCTGTGACTTTGTATTGTCCTCTATCAGCAGCCAGTAGAGACTGCGACAGCACTGATACAGACGATCTGCTACTACAAAGAAGAGAGAAGCTAAAAATAGTCCTGCAGAAGCACCTAATGAAGATAGCAAACAGAAATATCACACCACTACAATGTTTATGCTTCTCTATGATTTTTTACCTCCGGCAAGGAGATTATGTTACTATGCTGTGCTCCTATTTGTTTGTCGGAAATCTCAAAAACTTGTTAAAAGTTTTTAAATGAAAATTTGTCATAAGTAGGTTGTGGAGTAAATAACAAATGATTAGCATTCTCTGTGGATCCTGGATTTGTAAAGGATTTGAATATATTCTACTTTTATTATATCCAGTGTTTTGGGCTGCACACATTGTTTCGGGTACAGTGAGATATCCATTTTTTTTCCTCTTACTGCATCTATATTGCACTTCCCATTATCGTGTATCCCTATGTAACATTTCTAAGCTTTTTCTATTATCAGTTCTATCAATATTAGTTTTGACTCAAAAGTGACATTTAGTGCTTCTGTACTAATTCATATCCCTTTAGTGCATGTTTTACCTCGACTTCTTCCCTCTCCCATGTGCTTTCTGAGCTGTAGAGTCTGTCTGTGGTTGCAAGCCACCTACTCCCCCATTTTCCTGCTAGACCCACACTGCTATCATTATCATTACTTACATACAGTATCATTTTCATATATCAGTGTGTGGGGTGGCAATAGCGCTGTGGCTAAGACACATGTCTTTGGTGTGAGAGGCCTGGGGTCGATTCCCACTGCGACACATCCACCAATGTGTCCCTGAGAAAGACACTTAACTCCTAGTTAGCCTCAGCCCTGAGTGTGTCCCAGATAGTCCACACAACTTTGTTTTTATCTTAATATCTATCATCTTGTCATTTATTATTGATTGCATTTTTATATGACAAGATTTGGATTCTTTCTCTGAACATGTTTTGTGATGCTTTCATATTTCTCATATTTTCACGAATATACCTGGGTAAACAAAGCAAAATAAGATATGATAAAAGGCTTTATTTAGAAACCCAGCAACTTTTTTTTGTACAGACAGATTTGACCTGCTCCTTTAACGGTGCAGCCATGTTGAGCGTAACTCTGTGCGACACCAGTGGATGGAAACAAATGGAAAGAGCTCACTGAGTAGCGCTTCTGGTGATATGTTCTTACAGCTGGTGATGGCGAGGACTGGGAAAGACAAACACATATGTTGTTTCGTTGTGTTACATCAAATTGCTTTTATCTCTGACTGAACAGAGAACAAGATGAGCTGGAGCTACAGCTGTGTCACATCTTCAGGTCGGATCATCAGAGCAGTAAAACTGAGTGATGGGGATTTCTAAAAGCAAAGTAGCCCCTAGTAAACATTGCCATAAAGACAAACTATTCTTGCAATGCACTGGTAAATCGGTCTTAAATATTATGCTTTATATTTTATTTTGTGATTACCGTTGTGATTATTTCCACATTTTGACATACCTGATTTGGAACAAAATAGCATCTAATTTTAGTCCACGCAAAAGTTTTTTTTTTTCTGTTTCACTAGTAGCAGAATCATTTTGATTCTGGAGGTTTCTGACCATCATGCAAAATTTCCACGTGATTAACTTATCTTAACTTTGGTCTGTAAAATACTGTTACAATTCCATTCAATTTGTCGTGGGCATTCCCTATCTAGAAAGGAAGAAATTTTTTTTTTTTTTACAACTTTCTGATATTTAGTCTTGCATCCCCATCAGGCCAAAAGAGATTAGATTTGAACAGAAAACAATTTTGTGCATGTAATAGGTTTGCAAAGTGAAAAAAGCTCAAAGTTCTCCCCAAAGGGAGTTCCCATGTCCCTCAGAAAACTCTGCTCTGAACTGCCTGAAAACAGCTCGTTTGTAGTCCAGCCGTTTCCCTTTCATCCCTGTGACATCACAAGGATGAGCACTAAGTTTAACTTTTGCCACAAGGCAACCTGATGTCATCTGGCAACAGTGTTGGGGATTAACTAGTTACATATAATTAAATAACTTTAATTACAAAACAAATGTTACTGTCCATTACAGTTTACTTGGAATTAATATGTAATATGTGTATTAAATTACAGTTACTTGTGAAAATGTTCATGATTACATTGGAGGTTTGGTGGTTTTCATGTGTACAATGTCTTCCTTTCCAGCCACAGCCGTTCAGTAAAGTTTGATGCTATTCTGATGCTTTGATTGGTTCTCATTTTTGAATTTGCAGCGCCACCCCTCTGCCAGCTAAATTGCCTCTCAAGCTGTCTTTTGAAAACATGCATTAGAAATTTAGAAAAGTAATCAACTTTAATAAGGTACAGAAGCAAAGAAGGGCGGGTCAGTGAGAAGCCACAGCTTTGGTTCAGCTGTACATGTTGCCGACCAGCTTGGCAACATGGACTGGAGCAAGAGTTTCAGAGTGGTGAGTTATTAATCTGTAACAAAAGTATCTTTCACCCATAAAGTTTTAACTGAGCTCTGTCTCTACATCACAGTAACAATTTTATATCCATTGACTGCCTGGAGGGTAGCTAGTGTTTGGAAGGGAGAGGAGAGGTGTGCTGCAGCTCAGTGTATTTCCAATGGTGTTTTCGAGGGCGTGTCACACTAGCCTCAAACGAGTTGTTTTCAGGCAGTTCTGAGCACAGTTTTCTGTGGGAGATGGGAACTACCTTTGGGCTGGACTTTGGGCTTTTTCACTTTGCAAACCTGTTACATGCACAAAAAAGATATATAACTCAATAAAGGCCAAAAAGCATAATACCACCTCTTTAATTGTGTGCACTTTTCTCACACGCAAGGAAGCATTTAACATACCCACATCACTTCAATGTACACCATCCAAAATTTTGTAAAACTGTTGTTGGGATTTGGTGCTATATAAATAAAATTGAACTGAAATGAAATGGTGGAATAGTTAACAAAGACACTACACAGAATGATATTGACAAAGATATGTTTCTCATATCTCCTGATTTATGAGTTGCGGGAAAAACAGACAAACCTGGAGGGGTCTTCCTCCTTAGAGAAGCGTCCTTTCACCTCGATGCTGTTCATCTTGTTCTCAAACATCCCATAGCTCAGAGTCACCTGCAGTGGAGAAAACACACATACACACGTACAAGCATAAGAAGTGCATCCCCATGCATTTCTTTGAGTGTGCATATGTATGGGTCACTACCTGGTGTGGTATGCTTCTGTGGCTGATGAGCAGCAGGTTTTCCAGGTGGGAGTGGAATAAAGGACAGTGGACCATGGAGATGCCCAGCCTTTTCTCCACGATGAAGCCCACCGTGCAGTCGTCAGGGAGACGGATGGTTGCCGACGTCTCCTCAAACCGAAGGCCGCTGAAATACAGACACAAGACAACCCACGCAGATATTACAGTTTTTCTCAGATGCTTTAGTACATTTCTCAGATCAGAATTGAAATTCTCAAAACTACTTGTTCAACCTCCACATCATCATGTCACTTGTGCACATCATATAAACAATTTCTCATTATTTTGAACAAATTGCCAATGCTTTGACACATTGAAGCAAATGATTATGTACAATTGGCTGCTGTTTCCTACATTATCAATTGGTTATGTCGTGCTGATCACAATGAATTATACTGGTTCTCTGTTGAATAGTCTTACCCCCCAAAACATCTAGGCACAAGTTCATTGCATTAGTCACTACATGCAAAATGGTTTAACACGTTGTCAAAAGTTAATTAAAGTCAAACTGTATCATCATTCGTCACATTCAAGTTTACAGCTGAACGAAAATGTTGTTTTGTACAGACCGTGCGTGTATGTATGTATGTATGTATATATATACTGTAATTGATATCCATTCTGATGTGGATAAGAATCTGTGACCTGACAGACAGACATCAGCCTAATGAGTGTTTCACATTGCTTACATTTCTAATTTTGTAATTTATTCTGTTGTGCTATGCAGTGCTGTAAAACAGTCCTTTATTTTTCTTTTCTGCATCACAATGACATGGTCTGTCAACAAATTATAGTACGAACAGTAAAAACTTAACTGTGAATCCTGTCCAATCTCTTGCAATGGATAACTTTATACTGTTGAAATTGAAATGACATATTGTAAGTGCAGCCTTGTGCATTTTCAATCATCAAAATATTAGCCATAGTTTACAGACAACACTTACAGAGAACACTGTTATATTGATAACATGACTAAACATTTTGACTATCTTGTTCATAAACAATGACACAATGGCTTGTTGTTTTGATGGCACTGACATGTTCATTGACATAAAGATTTGCTTTTGAGAGATAGACTAAGGATTTTGAGCAAGTTATGGGCTTTTGCAGGTAATCCACTGTGTTGTGCCGTTTGTACTACCTGTTTCGAGAAATGCACTTACTGTTTTGCAGATGTTAAGGATGATTCGAGAAATGCACCAAAGCGACTGAGAAAAACTGTAACTGCGAAATGCTTTCAATCAGCATTTTCTATAATTTAACTTAAAGAGACTTGAAATTTGCTTGAAATGGGTAATCATGCACTTATTTGCCAAAATTATGTAATAGTTGCTATCATTTGAGATTTGAGAGCCAGAACTAAAACATAAGTGATATTTATATTAAATATATATATATATTTATATTTTAACCCTGCATTAACAAGCTGCAACTTTGATCAGCAAATAAAGCTCACCGTGATGAATCACCAATCTAAAGTAAGTTTCAAGTCACTGCAAGTTTGCATTTATACTGCTTTCAAAGAACAGAGACTAATGGTTGCCTAGGGCTAAGGTAGGGAATCAATCTAAAAATTTACGGTGTTCTTTGGAAAAGGTCAGCAGTAAAGTAAATGCAATACTTAATGGGCCAAAACATGCAAAATCACCAATATTGTCCATTTCGTCCAGAAAAGTTCTCTCCTTATAACAAAAAAAGTATATAATTTAAAGGTACAATCTGTGAATATACAAAGAAAAGCGTGGCTTTAGTCTTCTGTTTGTCAAATGTAAATTCATGTAAATTAATGGAATTACAGTTTTTCTCACTCATTTTGGTGCATTTCTCAAATCATACCTAACATCTGAAAAACAGTAAGTGCATTTCTCAAAACAGGTAGTACGAACGGCACAACACAGTGGATTACCTGCAAAAGCCCATAACTTGCTCAAAATCCTTAGTCTATCTCTCAAAAGCAAATCTTTATGTCATTGAACTTGTCAGTGCCATCAGAACGACAAGTCCTTGTGTCTTGTTCATGAACAAGCAAGTCAAAATGTTTAGCCAGCTTGTCAATATAACAGTGTACTCTGAAAGTATTTTCTGATGTACACTTTGGCTAAGATTTTGATGACAATGATTGAAAATGCACAAGGCTGCACTTTCCTTTGTCTGGCATATATCACTTTCACCAGTACAAAGTTATACATTGCAGGAGAGAGGACAGGAATCACAGCTATGCTTTTACTGTTTGTACTGTAATTTGTTGACAGAGCATGTCATTGTAAGAAGAAAAGAAAGAGACAGGACTGTTGCCTGTTGTATCGCAGATTCTCTTCCACATCATAACAGATATCTTCATCAATTCAGGACACATTTACAAAAAAATTCTAATAGACATGTATAAAATGTCTATCTATATATATACATTCATATATATTTACGGAAGCCCTAATCAAATATTTTTTACTCATCATTTTCTCGTGATTTCGAGATAACCATAATGGTAATTATAGTGTGGCTTGTTGTATCGTTGGTTAGCTCACTTGGTAGAGCATAGGACTTATAGGTTTAAGATTGTGTGCTCAATTCTCACTGAAGACTAAGACATTTTTCTTTTTTATATTTTTCATAATCCTCTTCAACAAAGTTCTTATGAAAAGACTGTTTCACATGTTCACATTACTGTAAAGTACGTGCTGGACTCGCGTTCTTGGTCCACATCCATCAACCTATGGACTTTTCATTTCCCCATCATTCCCAGGCAGAGGAAATTCCTTCTCATTCAGGGGAATCCATGTAACGTTACACATTTCCTGAAGGCTTTCGGAACCTTTGAAATAGCCGTCGGGAAATGTGTGATTGGATTCCCCTCAGTCTCTACATAACAATTTTGCTGAAGAGGATAATACACACAAAAGAAGAAAAAGAAAGTCAACAATAACAGGAGTTAAACTAATCAAACTGAGCTCTGTGCTCTACCAACTGAACTAACCAGTGACACTGGTAATTGCTTTGAAATTATCCTAAAGAAACGCACCTGCCAGCCCCCGTATTCAGCTATGGTTTGTTATCTCATGATCACGAGAAAATTAATTATCCCGTTCTCAGGAGAAAACAACATTCGCTATATATTCTCACTGTGTATTGTTACTGTTTACTGGTATTGAGTATTGGTATGAGTGTTGCTGTTGTGATGTTGTTGTGGTCTATTCTTACTTTGTTTATGGTCCTTAAGAAACAACATTTCATTAAGGTAGAATATATACTTGTAGGCAAAGGATATGAATAAAGTATTTTAACTTTGATTTTTGATAACATGTTCAAACATTTTGCATGTAGTGCCTAATGCAATGAACTTATGCCTAGATGTTTTGGGGGGTAAGATTGTTCAACAGAGACTGGTATAATTCATTGTGATCAGCAGGACATAAGCAATTGATAATGTAGGAAACAGCAGACAATTGTACATAATCATTTGCATCAGTGTGTCAAGTCATTTGCAATTTGTTCGAAACAATGAGAAAGTTCTTTTATGATGTGCACAAGTGACGAGATGATATGGAGGTTGAACAATTAGTTTTGAGAATTTCAATTCTGATCTGAGCACCAAAGCGACTGAGAAAAACTGTAATGGACTAAGAAGAGCAAAACTTTTGAAATGATCATTAAAGGTTCAGTGTGTAAGTTTTAGAGGCATCTAGTGGTGAGGGTTGCGAATTGCAACCAGTGTCTGACGGTGCATTCACATGCTCCTCTGATGGTCCCATTTCCGAGTTGTGAAGTCGTTCTTCTGACTTCAGTGTGTGTTCATGTGCTCTTAAATCGGAATGTGGAATCAACATGGACGCTACAAAGATATCTTGGATCAGGATTATCAGCACATATAAACACGCACACATTTATTTCACTTTACATGGACAGAAAACTAACCGTTATAACCATATTACAAATTACATGTTTACAAAATATTACACAAATCAAAGTTCTGTATTCTTCTTTATGACCCATGTTTATTTCTCTTTTTGCAATAAAGATTTAAGGAGGAAAAAAAGATGCTGATTATTCCAACACCACATGAATCGGTCACTGCTCACCCTCCCTTTCCAAGCGCGCAGGAGAAGCAAAGGTGGCTGACACGCTCTGTCGGCTCTTGTGCTGAATAATACTGTGTAAAAATTTCTCCTTTTTTCTTACTTCTAATAAACCAGTCGACTACAACTAATACTACTACTAACATTACTACTTCTTCTTCTTCGTACATACTCTATGTAGTGGTCGAAACGCTCTATGTAGATCCGTTTGTCCAAGTCAAGCCTCAAGTCTCACATGGTTATAACGAATGTTGTATCACCAGCTGTGTTCAACCCAGGCTGCTTATAAAACTGCATAGCTAAGGGATTCTGTAACTGTAACCTGTTTTTCACTTACAGAGCACAACCATGTAATGTGCAATGCAATTAATGACAGCTTAAACTCCTGAAAGTCAACACACCACCAGACTCTCAAACCAGTGTAATGTTAACTAAATAAAACTGTAATGTTACATGATTAACAATGATCCAGTAACCTGTTTGTAGCCAACGGTAATAATTAATGATGGCAGCTAGTGGGTCGTAAATAATTACATTAATTGAAACAAACGCTCATTCATCATTCATTCAACAAACGACAGTCGGAGTAAACCTCCCGTAGGTTGTAGCTAAAGCAAGAAGCAAGCTAACGTTAGATGGCCAATGCTGAGCTAAACATGTTTACTAAACTCAGGTTACTAACCTATTTTGCGTTCAGTGCTTCTTTGTTTGGTTCCAGTTGTATGAACTTTTAAAGCCAAAGTTTATGATGAACGGCACAGCAGCTGCCGCTGTTTGTTGTCCTCTCGCACGTGTGGCCGCACACGTGCAGCTGATACTACCTGTTCTGTAGGCAGGTTATAGGTATGGAGGGAGAGGAGCAAGCTCATCAGACGTTTCCTAAAATAAACCTTGAGACGAGTCTCAAGTCGAGTCTGAGGTCACTGTGCGACTTCAGTCGGACTCAAGTCTGAGTCTCAAACTCAAGTCCCCATCTTTGGCATGAAGATAGAAATAGCTCATTCTAAGGTAATAAGAATAGATAGAGCCTCCTAAATATTATACACTGGACCTTTAAAGACACTTACAAAAACTTGTGTTGGGTGAGATGACCAAATGAGTCAAATGCAAAATTTACACTTGTCTTTATCATGGAGTCTTACTTTGAGTAATCTGCATATATGGTCCATATGAAGACAATGTACACACAAACATGCGGGAGTACCAGTTGATAAATACCTGGCCCACGGAGCCATCTTCTCCGCCAGCCGCCGACTTAGACAGAATCCTGCTCCTCCTGTAGCAAACCAGAACCGCACTTCCCTCTAAATGAAACAGATACATACATGCAGACATATATATTATTACATACTATAACTATACATTATTAAAAGAGTACATCATTTACACTATGTAGGTTTGTGTAAGAAGTGAAACTCTGTGCAAAGTGAAACTACTTGTATCAACATTCAAGGCTCAGTAGCAATGCCGTCACTCAAATATCCTAATCGTTGCTATGGGATTCCCACAAAGAGGATTTAGTTTTAGATGCAGTTTGATTATATGTCTACAGTTATAACAGAATACCTGTTGTATCATTATAGTTTACATACGCAAAAACTGAGAATAATTCAAACTTCAGTAAAGCCTGCCTAACCTTTAGGTCAAGAGCCTTTAACCTGCATTTAGTTTTGCCTGTGTTTGAATCCTGTTTACCCTACACACACACACACACACACACACACACACTCCTACAGTACTCCCTCATATAAAATAAAGAAACAAATCCCTAATAAGAGACCTGATAAGAGACACTGACCCTTAATAATAAAGTGTGTAATACGTTTGTTTTCTTATTCTCTCTGTTTTCCCTTAGACTTGTACTGCTTGTTCTGTCTTTTCCAAACCAGCCTGCTATGAATTGCATCTCTTTATCTGTCAACTCTCTGCCATTCCTCAAACAGATGCTATGTCTTTTTTTATTTTCTGCAGTATAAACTGTTTAGGTGATATTTTACAGGAGGCAATGTTTCTTTCTGGTGATTTGTTTGTGTGTTCGTCACATAAATGAGATTACGAGTTTAGAGCAGGTGGTAATTACAGAACAAATTACTTTACAGTATTTCTTTCAATTACGTATGGGTTTTTTTTTGTTCTTCTCCACCAAACGTTCATACCTTTACTCTTTCTAATTCCTTCCCTTACTTCTATTTCATTCAATTTCCATCATTTCCCTATGTCTTTCCTTTTCTGTACTTTCCTTTTTCCTTTGCCATTTCTGTCCTGCTCTTCTTCCCATTACTTTTCTTTGCATTTTTATAATTTAACTTCCTTACGTTCTTTATTTTCCTGCCTTGTTGTTTGCACCTCTCTGTCATCCTTCCCATTAATCCTCCACCTTATCCTTTTCATTCCTATGAATCATTAACTTCTATTTCCTTCATTTTGTTAAAGAACATTCCTTTGCTTTCCTTTCATTTCCTTCCTTTTCTTACTGTTTATTTCCTTAGGAAGTCTTTTCCTACCCTTTTTCTTTTGTTTCCATTCCTTCCCTTTCTTTTCCTCCTTCCTTCACCCAGCCTCACAATAGTGACAGGAAATCGAAAAAGATAGACAGCAAGATGTAAGAAAAAGAGACGAGGAGACAGAGAGCAGCCTGGCCATTAGTTTTTGCTTTCTCCATCACGCATCCAACCTCAGCAAAGAAAAGAGATGATTAAAAATAGGAAGAAAACAGAAAAGTGAAAGAGAGCAATGCTGTAACAGAAGGGAGGAGGAAGGGAAGAGAGAGAAGAGAGAGTTAGGAAGCAAAGATAAATAAAGATCTATTTTCCAGTGTAAATGGGTGCAATCAGAGTAGAGAATGTGACACAAGGGAGATGGAGAGAGTGATTTCAAGAAATGAGCGAGGGAGATTGAAAAGGGCAGGGAGAAAGGAGAGAGACGGAGAGAGGGGACGACATGCTATTCAGGAAGCTTGTTGGAATCCGGATGCACTTTAACTCGATAGGAGCATTAATACTACTGTAAAGCATGTGAACTCAATGATACACACACAGCTATTCACAGGCATGTATGTGTGTATATAATCAAAAAACAAACTATCAGCCTCCTGCAGTTTGACAACCTCCTTCCCTCTGGGAGCCTTTGTCCTTGTGTGTGTGTGTGTGTGTGTGTGTGTGTGTGTGTGCGTGTTTCATGTTTTTATATCCTGGTGGGGACTCTAACCTGAATGCACACTAATCAATGGAGACTCATCGAGGTCCCCACAGGACTTGGTTATAGGGTTCAGGTAACAATTAGTTCAAGGCTAGGGTTAAGGAATGCATTGTGTCAGTGAAATGTCCTCATGGGGACAGAGGAGCAAATATGGTTGTGTGCTCTGTATGTGTGGTGGGAGGTGGGGGTTACAACTAATCAATATCCCAACAAGATACTAATCACTTATTGCCACTTATTGATCCACCTGGGTCCAAAATTTTTTTCCCATGTGAACAAAAGCCACATAGCTATGTATCCTGTATTTCCATACATGCATACATACATACATACATCAGTCCATGACTGCATGCTCCCCTCATATCCCGTCAGCAGTGATTACAGTCAAAATCAAAGTGTAAGTGTGAATTTGGAAATTCTGGACATTAAATGTCAGTGGTTTACCTGGCTGTATTTGTGGCACAAAACTAACAAAGGAGACCTCAGCTTTGTGCTTAGTGTCCTCGGAAGAGCATCAGAGCATCAAAGCAGAGCATCACAAAGAAGGGGAAAGAAAAAGGATAGATTGAACTAGAGATGGAAGTTTTGGCCATCATTCCTATCAGTTATGATTACATTTACTTAAACTATACAGAAACAGGAAGGGACTACCTATTTTGAAGTTTAAAGTGTAATTTAGTTCATAGCAAAAGTGTAAAATGCTCAGTCCACACAGATCCAGCAACTCCTAAGGTGATGAAGAGGCCAGCCAAACTGTCCTCCAATGACTAGTAAACCAGCCGGTCTTTTCAATCAACAATAAAAGTTTTCAGTTTTCAAGTTTTTCATTGTAATATGAAAGGAAAACAGGGGTTTTATATATATTTGTTTTATTTTCGCACAAGTAAATTATGTTGGATCTTCAATGATTAATAATCACATCAAGCATATTTTAGTTATTTGCTAGCTGTTTTATTTATTACACGCCTAAAAATCAGTTAGGTTTGCTCCTAAATTTGTGACTTTGGAAATACATCCAGAGGTATATTATAAAGGTTGGGTTAGAAAATTAAAATGTGTCGCTATATGAGCAGCAGCAGTTAACTTGTCCATAAGCTATGGGGGTTTGAGAGTTTATTCATTTCCACAGTGCAGCAGCATCAGAAGAGAGCAAAGAAGAGAAAAAGGAAAAGAGGCAGGAAGAAAGTAAGTAAAAGACAGAGAAAAGTAGCAACAGGAGGATATATGCGAATCGCTAAGCAAACAACATCACAGGTCTGTCTAGGTGGGATGGGAGAAATAAGTTGTCAAGTGAAAAGAAACACAAATGACAGAATTCAGGATGGAACAATGAGGTAAAGCATCAAGGAGTCAGGGCAGCAAGAAAAAATAAATCTGTGGAATTACATTGAAGACTGTATTTGCATCACAGAGGGGTCAGCCTGCCTTAAGGAGTTATAGGTCCATATAAATTAAATTCAGTCTGGGTTTCATGGCTGTTAAGTGCGCTGTGGTGTAAATGCTGTTTCAGAGGATTTTCCAAGCCTGCCCAGAAGAAATATTCTAGAGAGACATTAAGAAATTGTATTTTTTAGCATGAAATATTATGTTTGAACTGTTGAATTCTTCATTCTTTCACAAAATAGTTTTTGTAATAGTGACTCATAGTGACAAAAATGATTATAGTATATTTTATAGTATAAAACCTTTTCAAAGTGCATTTGTTTGTTTATTTTGAGAGAAGCAATGTCCTTTTGATATCATCTTGTGAAGTGGAATCTGTTTATTGCTGATGGCCTCAGCAGGTCCCATAGCTGAACTCAGCTTCAGTCTGAGAAGAAGTTGAAACTGCCAAGAAATCTAGAAGATCCTGTGTGAGCTAACTTGAATAAAAACTGTGGTATGTTACCGTTGCATTGCCCTCCAGCAGTTCATGAGCAGTGATGGGCCGGTCCAGGCTCGGTTTGCCCACGTATATGTCACTGTCCTGGGGGAACGCCGAGAGCAGGGCGAGGAGGGCCTCTGGGTTCACATAGTTATCATCGTCCACATGACAAAACCACCTGAGGATGTACAGAGGGAAGAACAGACAAAAGATGCAGTTTAATTATACGCTGGTGTTTTCTTTAATGGTCTGGCTTCCCTGCTCCTCTAAATTCCTCCTATTGACGACTGCAGCCAGACAGATCAGATATTTGAACACTAATTTTCCTCCTTAATGCTCCTTTGCCTGGAAATTCTTTGTTTATAAAGTCAAAAAGTTTCTGGTTTATTATTGTGCCTGGGTTTGGTGTTTTAATTTCAATGCTTCCATGTTGTTATATTGAATTACCCTATGCTCAGAGGAAGAAATGTAAACCTGTAGTGCAGAACTTTTGTCTCCCCTTTCTGACACTGAGAGTAATTACACTGAGTTGCTGCTGACGGTTGTTCCTTCTTCAGCTATGGCAAACCAATCACTGCTGGTTGGCATAAAACACATTGCTATCGGTTCGCCAGCAAGGGAATGTTCCTCACTTTACTGTAAGTCTCCCACAGGGAATAATTCCTCAAATCCATTAAAAAACTGTTGCCTAGATATGTGATCAAAAATTCTAAACTCAGAGTTTACTCAGTATTAGGGCTGGGAGATATGATTTTCTTAAGCTTGTGGCAGATGTTTTTTTCTAAAGTGAAGCATGATTGAACTATATTTTTTAGGACTTCATGTGCAAGACAGTTGAGCATTAATCATAAAAAAAGCTGCACTCTACCAGCAAGGCTGTCTTTGTTGTTTGCACATTCATAAAATACAGGTTATCCTACACAGCTATGGACTGTCAGGACCAGATACTTCATCTAAGAGAACAGACATCCACTTTAATCAGTTTCAGCAGAGATGGAGTAGAAAAGTCTGCATGTCAATTCATCTCCTGCTGTTTGTGTTTTCTGGCAAGACATCAGTCTGATATCTGCAGACAGGTGGCTAGCTAGCGTTAGCTACTCAGCAGGTATAGGGAGAGACTGAACCCACACTCTGTTCCGTTGACTCGCACAGTCTTATTTAAGTCTATCCATCTCAAAAATGCAACCATTATCTTCAGTGCAAAGCTGATGGTGTACCTGAAAAAAGAATTCAGCTTAGAGGTTTGTCCATTGTTCACTGATCATAGATCCTCTTACAAGTTACACACTGCTCCTTTAAGGAGAATAGAAACAGGAGATAACTGGGATGGGAGTCTAAAATGTGGCATGTGTGCATCTGTAACTAAAAAAATGTGTAACTTTTCACGTCACCATTTACGAGACTGTCATGACTTAGGACAGCTAATGTAGCTAGCTATCATCTGCATTAGTGTTAAACTACAAAACACTTTTTGTGCACATTTAAACAACTCTATTTAAACAAAAAAATCTCATTTATAATTAATCATTTTAACTCAATATATTGTCCTGCCCAAGAGGCAATTTTGAATGGGTCCTTAAGGCTTGCTCCAAAAGTGAGTCAATCCTAATAGATCCCTAAATGCACAACTTTACAGTAGAAGAAAACATACAAAACATGTTTGGTCTCTATTTCCCTCTTCATGACAACTAGGGCCGGATTTTTATCCATTAAAATTATATTAAGGCTTGAAGTTATGCATAATTAAGGATGGGCCACTTTGAATAACAGTTGAGCCATCAGAGGTGGCCAGTGGCTAGGTGGTTTCAGCAACAAGGCGCGCCTCAGCTCCAGATCTTTGTCTATTTTTGGATTCGCCGGAGTCAGGCACTGCCAAGATGGCAAAAGCCAGAGCTGCCGGGAGCTGCCCACATCGAGCTTCACAACAGCTCTTCAAAATCCTATGGGTGATGTCACGGAAACTGTGACCATGTTTTCTGTGGTCTACGGTCCAGCCCTACTTACTATCTTTTTTTCTAGAACTTTCAATTCTAATCTAACTTTGGTCACATGATAACAACTGGTCGTATGAGGGGAGATTGTGAACCCATGGCTGTGTACAAGGACAGTCGTGTGTAGATCATGTCCATGGGAAACAGTCAAAAAGGCTTGCAGAAAAGCTGGTAAGCAAACCTTGAGTTTTATTAGTGCCATGCTTTTTTGTCTAAAAAGACTTTAAAGAATTCCTTTCTAAAAAGACTTAAAGTAAAATGAATACAGGAAAAAAAAACTGCACTTCTTCTGTCAGTCTGTATTTCCTGTTGTCTTCATAGCATGTATTTTACTGTGAATGATCAAGCTGTTCATATATTATATACATTTCTTCTGCCACCTTAATGACAGGACATGATGTCAACGCCTGATTGTAAACCAAACAGACCCTTACTACAACATTAGAGTCCAAATTACAAAGATGCTGGTACCAAGCTGAAGTGCTGTCTTGTTTCCTCTGCCATCATAATGGCACAAATGATACAAAAGGCTTCCATCCAAACCAAACAGCCTCACTTCTCTCTTCAGTCCAAACGCAAAGTGGGCCCAGGAGCCAAACTGAAACACGCTCTCATTTTCTCTGCCATCTTAATAACAGGACAGCAGCTGAAGCCTTAGTCACACACCAAACACAAGCTGTTCATCAAAAATATGACAGAATATCAACACATTGTTCGGTGTACTGGATTGCAGCCTCAAGCGGGTCAACCAAGTCAAACAAATCCATGTCACTCATTTATCTAATCCATGCTTCCACAAAATACGGCTTTTCTTAAACTGTCCTGTTTTTATGATTGCTATGGAATTTTTCGTTATACCTGTAATAACTTGTTTTCTATGCCACTTGTGCACAAACACAAACATGGACATACCTTTTAAGTTGATATGGTGAACTTGTTAGTGAAGAGTTGCCTATTTACACGTGCAGCAGATACAGAGAAACACTAGCACTCGGTTGGAGACGTGTTTCTGTCTATCTTGCTAATGTAAACAATAATGTAATTAATGGGTTGTGCGCAGTCATAGCTGATGCAGTGGTAAAATGGATCCACAAAAATCTAAGGAAAATACTTCTACATTTCCCACACGTTTGATTTACAAGTGACCTCTGGGAAATACTGTGCAAGCAGACAATCAGTGAGTGAAATTAGTGCTCGCCAACAAAGATGGTGAAAAAATAAAATCAAAGGATTTAAAGGATCACCCCTGTAATAAGCTTGACTGTAGTAATTCTCACCTGTGTATATGCTTATGTAACCCTAGAAGATTATTTGCTTGTTTGATTTCTCCTTTCCACGCCTGCTGCCCAATTTCCCCACGGTGATCATTAGTGTTTGTAATCTTAATCCGATCTTTAAATCCAGTGCGGGCAGGGTGATAGACGGACCTTAATTTGTCTCACCTCTTGTCTGAGGCCATGAAGCCATCATACTCGGCAGACATCTTGCAGGACAGAGCCTGCTGGCTGTGATCAGACTGGCAGCCTGTTACCACTATGTTGTGACCTGGACAGAGCAAGATAGAGGAAGATGTGTTATACAACTGGATTTTCCTCTGTTTCAAAGGTGTTCCACATGATTATACTGCGGATATTGATGCTTATGTACTTTTGTATAGTAAATTTTCTAACCAAATAACTAATAAGCCCAGTTTACAAATCTGTAAACTGGGTTTATTAGCGAGTGATGGCAGTTGAGTTTCTATAATCTGCTGGATGGGGTTGAGGGCTCTGTGCAGGCCACTGTGACACATCTATGTGTCCCTAAGCAAGACACTTAACCCCTAGTTGCTCCACAGGCGTGCAACCTCTGACATATATTGTTGCCAGTTGGAAGCACACTACACTCTAAAATATTGTTGTTTGTTATAGCATTATGACTTCCTTTCATTTGAAATAAGGGGACTAGCCCTAACGATGAAACAGCCTGAGACTAAAAGTACACAGACATATGTGTCCACATACTTTTGAGCATACAGTATGTAGATCTTGATCTAAATCTACATTTGAGATTTTGTGTGAGATCCAAGATTGCTGCTTACCATCTGAACGTAAATCCTCATCCTCCGTGTCGGTGAAAATGAATGTCTAGACAGAAAACAGAGAAAAACAAAAAGATGGAAAGGGATTTAAATACACCAGCTTTGATTACATCCTTCTATTTCTGAAAGCACCTTCATTAAGGAGTAAACACACACACACACACACTCATATACATGGGATCAATATCGTTTTGAATGGAGCAAATTCAATGTGACAAAAACAAGGTTCCCCACTGTGAGCTAGTCATTGCACACAGAGCACAAACAGACTGCTGCAAGATTTTTGATCCATAGTGTTAAGAGGGGCATTTTATGGCAAAGTCAATTTGTTTTTAGGCATACATATGAGTTATGTCGAACCAAATGCACTCACAAACACCTTGATGTTACTACTCTCACAGCCTATTCTCAAAGAAAGAAAGAAAGATAGATAGATAGATAGATAGATAGATAAGAATATGTAGTACAACACTGATCTCTGGTGATGCAAAAGTGTAACAACACTCAACCCTTGAAGCTTCCAAACTGCAGATTTATTTTTATTTTACTTTTTTGGAGGAACATTGGTTTATTATTTGCTTTGTTTAAGTTTATTATCTAAATTGTAATTGAATATAAAATATTTAAATGTCAGATTTATTTGCCTCGTGGTTATTAAGGCTTTCCTCCTTAAAACCCTATTATAATAATAATTGTCACATACAATATTTATCATATGATTATCTTTGTCTGTCCATGTCCAAAAGGAAAGTGCTGCCCAAACATAGCATTGCTTGTTATGGCAAGATACCAGACAAAATAACAAGTATACATACTTGTGAAAATATGCCATCAAATTGTTTTTATTGATATTTTCAAAAGAATTCAATCAAGATAAGTTTCTTTATTCGTTTCTCAAGGGACATTATGAGCCAAGTCAGTTTGTAAACACAAATACACATAAAAAATCACACACATAACATCTAGAGGTATGACTTAGAAAATACGATAATATAAGAAAATAGTGTTTAAGTAGATCAAAATGCAATGCAATTACATAATAAAAAAATAAATACAAAAATGAACACCTATTTTGTGACATTCCAAGAAAAATGTAATACATTATTTGGCTTTTAAATCATCAAATCATTCACTATTCCTTTACAATTCAAAAACATTTCAGAAATTCCACAACTAGTTTCATCTATCACGAGACCTCACTGAAAAGATAAAAATCAGTATTGTGCACGAGTCACTGAGAGTGGGGATGTTTGTACCAGGGGATTGGAACAGGCAACGCTTGCGTCACACTCCATCTCTGCAGCCCCTCAGGCTGAGCCATGCGGCGTGTTCGACTTTCTTTGCCAGGAAGGCACTAAATAACTTCAGAGTGGGGTACATCACCCGTTAAATGAGATAAACACAAACCATAACCCATGTTTTATTCAACCCCTGGAATGTATTGATTTATCTTTGAATTTTGGTTGGAAAACAAGAATACAAAAATGTTTTTATTACGTATATGTGTGGCCCTAAATAATTTTGATTAGATTAGATACACTAAGATGAAAAGCACACAAAATAGATCTTACATATGATGTCAACTGTCTTGCTAGTAGATATCAGAATGAGGAGATAGGATGAAGTGTGAAGTGAACAGGGCGTAAAACTAAATTTCCCACCATAGAGACACTAAATGTATGATATGTGTCAGTTTACATGTGTCTGTCAGACTGTGAGTGTGTGTGCGTGTGCGCACGTGCGTGTGCGTGTGTGCGTGTGTGCGTCCATAGACAGCATGATGTGGAGACATGTAGTGAGAGAAAAGCTTTCCAGACTGCCTGAGAGGAAGCTCCAGCTAATAACTGTAATCCCTGGATTACATGATCAGATTATAAAAATATCATCCAGGGTTACCTTGTAAAAAACAAAAAAAAGAAGTGGTCTTTTTATATATGAATAACAGCAATATTTCGGGTTTCATAAACTTTGGATGGTCAAAGAGATCAGAAAGAGGAATACAGACAGAGAAGAGAATTGGAATTGAATGGAAGTTGTTCTGCAGCCATCCCGCAGAACAGGGACGTGCACAGGGGGGTTGCTCTGGTTGCCCGGGCAACTGCCCGTTTGCCTTTCCTGACTCAAGTTGCCCTTCCGACTCGCCCTTCCGAGAAAAAAAAATAAAATAAAAAAATAATCGCGATCGCAAAGCCTCATTCACTTCCATTCGGGCACCAAAGTGAAAGTCAGTAGGGGAAGGGCAAACTCTGTTTAAGTGGCTGCACTGCTGCAGCGCTGCCTGCACGTCAGTCGATTCTGTTCCCTACCGGAATTCCTGTTTCCTTCCTTTATGCAATCATACTACAACAAATCATGCGTAGTTTTGCCCAGTTACCATACGTGATACGTACCAACAGAAGTGAATACGAGCTAGAAGCGCAACTGAATGTACGGTAAGCCAAAAGGTTAAAAAAGGATTGTATTTTTTTCCGAAATCTAAGCGTTTTTTTATTTAATATTTTATTAGAAGCGAGTTTTCCCCATCTGTCAATTCAATCTAGATTATTTATTTTCAAATAAAAAAAAAAGGAAAAAAAATAAAAAATAATAATGATTAAAAAAAACAATAAACAATAATATAAGGAACTCTTTTTCTCATATGTATTTTGGTGACATTTATATTGTTAATACATTTTGGATACTGTGTTTAGTGTTTACAAAGTTGTATATCATAAACCTGTCATCTCACTCTGACGTTTTGCAATATAAATAATAAAAAATAAATAGGACAGTCAAGTCTATGCTCGAAGTATTCAAGGAAAACAATGCTAACGTCATATTCCCCACACTATTCAAACTAATCAAAATATATGCCACTCTACCCACTGCAACGGTAGAACGTTCCTTTTCAAAGTTGAAGCTGGTCAAATCAAGGCTCAGAAATCAGTGTGGTCAAGAGAGGCTGTCTGACCTCCTCCTGCTGGCGATAGAGAAGGACATAGGAATTGACAAGGAAGAAGTTCTGAAGATTTTTGTTGAAATGGCCCCTAATAGGCGGCTTCTCCTCTGAAGCTTTGCATGTTTATTATCCAAATGTGGAGCAACCTATCAGTGAGTTGATAGGATATTGATGTAGGTATTTTCATGACTCGAGTCATGTTTTTCTGTTTTGTTATTAATAGTAGTTTAGGTTATTGAGTGCTGTAGTTAAGTTTTTTTACTTTTTGTATATTTTTTAATAAAAAAATGTTTTTTTCTCAGTCCTTCATATAGCCCATGTTTTTTTGTTTGGTTTTTTTTGGGGGGGGTGCCTTTTTTCAGGTCAGAGCAACTGCCCTTCAAAATTCCTGTGCACGTCCCTGCCGCAGAAGGCAACAGTGCTACTGTTTCCTCCAGATGTGTATGTGCTTGTTCTAGTTCTCTTACCTTTTTGAGGCTTTTGGAAAGTGAGGACATTTGGCCACTTATTAAAAAAACTTGGTTTTAGATTTAAAGTTAGAATTAAGTTTAGTTTAATGTTAGGGTAAGGTGGGTTAGACATGTAGCTGTGATGTTTAAAGGGGCATTATGGAGTTTCCAGCGGCCACTAGCGGTGCGGTTTTAAGATTGCTACCAAGATTGCTCGTACGCGTGCTCGCTTGTACTCATGAGCGAGCATAATCTGAAACTTTCATACAGAACTCCTGAAATAAATGCAGGAACACCAGCATGCAGGCTGTGGCTTTTCACTCAGACATGTTCAGGCTCTGTTACTTCAACGTTCCCGTCTCAGAGGCAGATCAACACCGGCTCAATCCTCCTGGGAAAAAGGCAGAGTGACAGAAGCAATAGACAGGCAGGGAGACAGCTTAAATCAACAGCGGTACACAGGATAGTAAGATGGCTGGCGTTAGTTGGTCAGAGTACCCGCGGGGTCTTAAAAGTATTAAAGTCTTAAATGTCATATTCCAAAAATAAGGCCTTAAAGGTATTAAATTTCATTACCAAGGTCTTAAATTTATTCTTGTCCTTTCGTAGGATTAAATAAATGCCGTAACGTCATAAATAAACACTTTTTATGTGTGTGACTTTTTACTCCGTTTGGTGTGACTCTGATGTTATACGGCAGTACAGGTAACGTTACTGTTTACGTCAGTGTTTAGCTTTACGCCTGAGAATGGGAAAGTGTCTGAAATTCAGAAAGCCAGAGACACGGACAAGTGGCGGTTGACAGCCTTTAGATGCAAAAAACGAACAGGGTGAATAATCACTGAAGCAATTGGCATATTAAATTACATTACCTTATCTAGCCAAGGTGTAACTAATTGTGTACCACTCATACTGCACAATTTGTTTGTATTTTTGATTTCACCCTTTAAGAGTTCTCATTTACGCTGGGGACACTGGGGACATGTCTACATCGCTTTTTTTTTTAAGCATTTGTTAAATATGTTCTGAAAAATGGCTTGAAACAAACAAAGTATGAAAATACTTTGAGAAAGGTTTATTTGCACAATCATAAAACATGCAGTGCCATTTAAATACAAAAGAAACAAATGTGCATTGTCCAAAAAAGTTTCTTAAGCTAAAAAAAGACAAGCTGCTGAGTACTGCATTATATTCTGTTTAAATTGTCATCTGAATCACTTTATATAAATAAAGACAATTCTACCATATATTGGTGCAGAAAATGTCTCCAGAATGCAGGAAATTAAGTGTTGTGAAATCGTGCATGTGAGCTAAGTTTATCGTCACACCCCTAATCTGAACCCCTATGTCCCCACCACTTCTCAACACAAAGTGACCAGTAAACAGTAACAATACACAGTGAGCAGTAATATACACACACAGACATCCCCTGGGAACGGGATACTTAATTTTCTCGTGATCATGAGATAACAAACCATAGCTGAATACGGGGGCTGGCAGGTGCGTTTCTTTAGGATAATTTCAAAGCAATTACCAGTGTCACTGGTTAGTTCAGTTGGTAGAGCACAGGGCTCAGTTTGATTAGTTTGACTCCTGTTCTTGTTGACTTTCTTTTTCTTCTTTTGTGTGTATTATCCTCTTCAGCAAAATTGTTATGAAGAGATTGAGAGGAATCCAATCACACATTTTCTGACAGCTATTTCAAAGGTCCCGAAAGCCGTCATGTACCCACATTGTTTTTTTCTCTGCTGGTAGAAGTTAACCACTTTCTATCATCAAGCTAACATGTGCCACTGGTCACAGAGGCTGAAACTATCAACCCCCCATTAAACTCCCGCTAAGACAGCAAATAAGATGGCACCCCAATGATCACATTAGAGAATTACAGGGATTAGTAACTGCAATGTAATTACTTAAATTCATTTTCAGATCGCTTACACTACTGAATAGTGGAAAAAATAATCACATTATTGTAACAGTTATTACATAAAGCATTACTGTCCAACACTGATCCATTGTACTTATGGAACTTTCCTTTCTTAATGATAACAAGGAGCATTAGATGTGGCTGAAAGCTCTAAAAGAAATCTAGTAGCCTAAGCGGACTTTGAGTAAAGAAAGTTGTGTAAGCATCTAGGGAAATGAATGTCAATCAACAGAATGTCCTCACAAGAAACAAACAACAAGTGCGTGTATTTGTGGCGAGCAGCGACGTCGTTCGCCCTAGCCCCAGATGTTTTTTGAAAAGCCCCGGATCTCAGAAGGATTTTTAAAAAACAAACAACAAAAGGCCGAAAATTGAACTTTACCCGCTTAACTAACATTATGAGCGCGGGAGTGAGCGAGCGAGAGAGAGAGATAGATTATTGTTATTATTTATTCTCCTGCAAATTAGCGGAGAATAAGATAATCCAGCTGTAGCTCCGGGTCTGTCCTCTCCGCTCCACCTGAAGCGGCTGTGAGCTGCACTTTATCAGAGGCGCTGAAATGAACTTGTGGGCCTACTCTTAATTTCGCTACATTTTCCATTCATACCTTTTATAACTTCACCAGTCTGTAATCTGCATTTTGCTTCATTTACCGAAATGAGCTGTCGTCCAGGCTGTGCGCGCGCAGTTACGCAGTAAAGCGCTGGTCGGGCGCTTGTCACAGAGCAGGGCAAACATTTAGAAAATCAGGCAAATATCTTTTTCAGTTTGAGGCTTTATGTTCTACTAATACAACTGAAATCTAGTGAGCGCTCACCATGGCACTGGTGGCCTGTTGGAAAGCAGCCTGCGTCGCTTTTTCACTTGCCGGTGTAACACCAAAATCTGTGACCTATCAGATTCTGTGACTACACCCAAACGACGATGTTTTCCTTACCATAACCAAGTACTTTTAGTACCTAAACCCAACCAAGCTACAACCGCTTCACATCGTCAACAATGCCTCTGGCGCTTAACTTCCCATTTGGGTCACAGAATTAAATTTAAATATGTTAAAAATGAACATGTTGGTGTCACACCGGCAAGTGCGGCAAGTGAAATACTTTCACTTTCCATTAACCCATTAAGGGCGCATTAAAAGCGTCTTTAGTCTCTGCAGAGCAAATGAAGACGAGCTTACACACTGTAAGATCTATGTCAGACGATCACTGCCTTGACTGAGATATATTATAAGTGCCCTGTTGTTGATCAGAGCATCACTTTGGACATGGAGCCTGTTTATTTTCACATCGGTTACTATTTGTTTTATAACGATGTCTGAGGTTGAGTCCATAAACAGAATGTCGCTGGTGAAACTAATCTTTCACTCAGCAGCTACCAGCTGTTATTTATTTTTGAGATGCTCAGAGAGAGAGAGAGAGAGAGAGAGAGAGAGAGAGAGAGAGAATATGGTGGATAAAATACTTGTTGGGTTTTACGCATGACGCACAGCTTCCTCTGTATGCAGGTTTACCTGCTTCAACAACGAGCTGCTCTCCTGTTACTTCCACAATAATTCTTTGCATTGTGAAGATTATTTATATGCTTCAGGAATAATCAGATTGTATTGGCAGCCTGTGCTACTGCAAAGCAAGCGGTTTGGTTGGCTACATCTCCATAATAAAAGGCACAGGTAACAAAAGTTGGCTGCAGCAAAAGTGATATTTTAAAGTGATCTTATAAACACCTTCATGGAGATTTAAAAAGGAAAATAATTGTAGAAATAGAATCGTAGAAATAGCCAAATTACAGATAATCAGCTTCTTCACTGCATTTGCAGGAATATTTTAATGGGCTACTTAAAAAAATAAACTCATCAAGTTGCCTAGTCTAATGCAATAGACAGTCCATTTTTACTCTGATAGCCCATCTTGACCGTTCCTCATGTGGACACATAGGGGCTGTGATCCTGCACAACTAAACATGCAAGAATTAAATCCCCACACTACCATGGATAGTAGTGGTGCAACGGGTTGCAGAATCCGTAGTATGGATCCCTTCCACACGGTGCGTCACGCAGGTGGACCGTGGACTGATTGCAAAGTTTATCATGATTTATTCTGTTTGACCTCTCAAAATATCCTTTATTCTGGAAATTCTGGAAATGTCAGAGAACCCAGTTAGATTCTGAATGTGCAGAACTTTGAATATGAGCAGAAAACCTGCTGAAACACAGGAGCTATTAAAGTCCAGGAGTTTATAACTGAATTAAAATGATTATAAATTAAATCATTTTAATTCAGTTATAAACTCCTGTGTATTGATGAGGTAAAAAGGTGCCACATGCACATTTAAAGAGGTTGCCTCAATCAGTCAGGCCTGCGTGTGTGTTGATTCAGCAGTGATGACATTAAAAGTTCATCTACAGGAGAAACATGTCTGAAAGCAACCCAGAATGCCTGAGAGCTGCTCTGCATTATATTCTGTTACAGTTTTAGATTTTAAATTGTTTTATTATATCTTTATTAAACCAGAAAAATAATTTTTCCAAGAGTGTCCTGGCCAAGGCAGGCAGTGGTACAATTGCACATTTAAGACGGATATAACTGATCGGTTACAAGGTCATTAAATATCAAAATGTTCTTAAATATTCACCACAATTCAGCAACACCTGAATTTTGTGTGTCCCTTTACATAAATCATTTCCACAATAAATTGATGCAGAAAAGGCAGAAATTGGTGCAGAAAAACACCAGAATGCAGGAAATTAAGTGTTTAACACTCACTCACTGGGGGTAACCTCAGACCCCCCTGTTCATACTGTCGCAGTTTGGTTGTAATATTATTATAATTAGACACATGACATTACAATTTGGCAACATCAAAATGAGACAGTTAATAGTGTTGTTGTGAGTTTTGTTGTGCCGTATAAGTAGAGGATGTTTACTGTTGCTTTACTGCTTTACAGACTAAACGTTGGGGTGGGGGGGTCAATTATTATGTGAAGATATGAAGTTTTATGGGCTGGGCTAAGCCCCCAATGTTTGAAGATCCTAAAAACGCCCCTGGTGATGAGTGTGCAAAGCTGTGTGTGCATCAGTGTTCCTCACTCTGTGTGTGTGTGTGTGTGTGTGTACATTAAAGTCACTAATCTCTGTAATATTCTCTCTACCGCACTCTATAAGAAAGGTTTAAATCTTCCCATGGTCATTTTAAGACCGATCAAGCTTTTCCCTCCCTCACTTGTTCTCCCAAAGGTAATTTTCTTTACCTTTGGCTATCCCTCCCTCTCATTCCTCCATCACTGGAGCAGGATGAGGAGGAGGAGTAATGAGATATCTGGATCAATCCTCCTCACCACTATCACCAAGACAGCCACCACCATCTACCCCTGTAAAACCCCATGAGAAAGGGCCACCATTACATTTAGTTTCTCTCTCCTCTGGTCATAACTCAAACTAAACTACCTGCGCTAGAATCAGTCAACCTGGGCTGAGGAACAAAAGTGGCAGCCTGTAAGCATGGTACGGCTCGTAAACAGAGTTTGAGAGGACAGCTGACTGAGGTCGGGCAGACATGCATAAATCTCAGCATGTTTTTCGTGCTGTTTGAGGGCCATTAAGTAAGATTTGTACTGCCCCATAGCACAAAATGACTGCAATGTATTTCAATATGGTTCTATCAATAAAGAGATTTATTGGCTTAAAAGACTCCAGAGCTTTAAAGGAATACTTGTAGAAAATGAGAATATGCATTCATATTCAGAGTAAATTAAATTTGCGAAATCTATTTTTTCCCCACCTGCATTGTTTTCCATTCCTCATATTTTCATCCATAATTAAATTAAATGTTCAGTGTGTAGGCTTTAGTGGCAGGTAGTGGTGACACACCGCTCACCCCTCCCTTTGCAAGTGCGTAGGAAAAGTACGGTGGCCGACATGCTCTGTCGGCTCGTGTGCTAAATAATATGTGTGGTCCTCTATCTATTCCAAATTTCACTTCTCTTCATACTTCTAATAAACCAGACGACTACTACTATAGTACTACTACAACTTCTTTTTCTTCTTACTCCTTCTTTGTACCTATTCAACGTAATGGCGCCCTGTAGTTCAGTTTGTCAGTCTGGGTTACTATAGAAACATTCAGTGCATCATGGCATCTTCCATGTAATGTGGATAGAAATGGCTCATTCAAAGGTAATAACATAACGGTTCATTATGTAAGGTCTTTATACAACACTGGAAACATAGTTATATATATTATATTGCATTTCTGTCAATAGATCCTCCTACATTTACACACTTAACCTTTAAATACAATTTCTTTTTTTTGGTACTGAATTTAATCTCAGTTGGTCATACACTCATTTAAAAAGTTGACAAAAAAGATGTTTGTTCGTAATTTTGTTATACTATATAGAAAACAAAATGCACTTACATGGACTGATAACTGGGAGCTTCTCCCCAAAAGTCACTTACCAACACTGACAAGTGTTGATACAAGCTTTTTTATAATAGGCTTTCATACCCAATAAATAACTGCATCAGCGGTGTTGGTGTTCTGAGGCCAAACACTGCAACTCTTCAACATTAACGTCTGACAACATTTCATAAGACAATGCAGCTAGTAGAGCAGTAACACTGAATACCAACAGCCAGAACAGACTGTTTAATAAGATAAGTGATATTAAATTATTACATAAAGCATGGTTGAAGATGGTGGCCACATCACTCACCCCTAGTGCCAAGAGGATGAATCCTGACGTGATCCCTTAACCTTTCCTCACCAGATCAAAGCTTTCACTTATCCCGTGATATCTCAACAAGATGGATTGGAAAAAAACTTTGCTCGGGCATTCATGGTTTCTGGATGATGAATCCTAATGACCTTGGTGACATTGCATCTAGTGCCACCATCAAGGTGAAATTTCAGTTTTTCCAATATTTGGTTCATGACCAAATACCTGCAAAATGTATTGTAATCCCCTCAGCCCCAGCAGTACTTTGTGTTTTGTGCACTGCTAATGAGCAAATGTCTGTTGCAACACTCCTGTTTCCGGACAGTCAATCAACTATTTAATGACAGTAGCTGCTAAGCCTGTTAGAATTTACTTGTCACCTTTTTTAATGGACAGTATTGTGGTATGTGTGTGTGTGGTTTTTTGTGAGTGTGTGTGTGTGTGTGTGTGTGTGCATGTTTGTGTGTGTGCGTGTGTGTGCATGTTTGTGTGTATGAGGGTGGAGGTAAGATGAGGTTCGTTCTGTTCTGCCTCTACACTTCCTGTTCTATGACCAGCTTCCGTTTTAGCATTGTTAACAGAGTTGCTACACGATGGCTGCTTCCCCTCGACCCAGACAACCTGCCTGCACAGCTTCCTGTGTGTGTGTGTGTGTGTGTGTTTTCTTGTATTACTGCCTCTACACTTGCATCTTTGTGTGTTCATGTGCCTATGTATATAAGTGCATAGGTTTTTGTGTGGATGTATATATTCTCAAATACATCACTTGGCCAAAGCAAAGATTAAACAATTTTGTGCTTTGAAAAGAGGAAGACACGATCTGTATCGTCCTCTCTCAATGTTAAAATAATGTCTCTTACTTAAATCAGCAGTTCGTTCTGTGCTGTGAGACAGAAAACAAGAAGCTGAAAGATGAAAACTTCCCCTCAAGATGTCATTGCTCATCTGTTTCCCTTATTTCAAAAACAGAACTGAACTTAGTTTCGTGGACCACAACACAGAATCAAATGAAGTCAAGTGTGTTCATAGAGCGCATTTTAAAGACACGTCTGTTACAAAGTGGTCGCAATTTGCAATTTTGCAATTGATGTTTATGTATTTAAATAAAAGCCATTGTTTCATTTCTAGGGAAACTGTCAACTGTTCTCTAGTGAATAAGCCCTGTGCTGTATCAGCATCAGTATGAGTATCTGTGTGTCAACACTGTAAGTCACTGACTATTTCTGGGCCAACAAAACCAACTCAGAATCTTTTACGTGTATTCCTCCTGAAGATTAACTCAAATCTGATTGTACCAGCCAGGTTGGACAGATCAAGTCTTGGGATGCTGAACTCTGAGATAAACAAATCTTCCTATTAAAGCTTTGCGTGTTGTTTTGACAAGCCACTCATCACTCATATATACAACTGGAGTTGGCAAAGCCTCACTGAGAAAGCAAGTATAATGCCAGACAGTGTGTGTGTGTGTGTGTGTGTGTGTGTGTGGCATGAAAACGCTACTGGCATTTGATACAAATAAAACGCTATTGAATTCACCAATAACTAAATACACACAATGTCCTTTTTACATCAGTTGCCAGTAAACTGACCAACAAAATCACTCTGGAACTAAACTTAACCTTAATCAGACAAGTCAGTCATCAGACCTGCAGCTTCAAAGCAGGAAGGAAGTGAATGCTTTCATTTCATCATTAGGCTTATGACACATGTCTGATTATAGGCCAAAAGATTAAATAAATAAATAAATACATAATCTGATGACTTCAAACGAGTTTAGGAGTTTAAATCTCTGAGAATGTTTGCTGTGATTAAGACATATAAACGTGTACATTCGACCTCTTTTAGATGGTTGAAATGCATTAATAAAGGTCATTCTATCAACTTTATTAGCTCCTCTTTTCTCAGGACTTTTTTCTATTATGACCATTGTATGGACATGGAGAGAGCAACAGTCCACTTTGTTGGCGCAGAATTAGCCAAATGTAATAAAGCTTCTGATGGAGTTCTACTGACGATGTGACACTACTCCACCGAGTACTAGTGCAGGTGGGTGAGAGCAACATCTGCCTATCTAAAATGTATGAATTTTCACAGCAACCCATAATAGCACAGACACTCACGTGCGCCTTGGTTCTGGAGATCCACGTCTCCAAAAGGAGCGCAAGGCGCGTCTTGTGGAACCTCCCGGTGGTCTTCACAGCAACGAAGATGTCCTCCAACTTCAGCTTGGTCTGGGTGACATGTCCATCTTCAGAGGCCGGGTGTCCTCTGTTCCTGCTGCTGTTGCAAGCCGGGTTCTGTGCGTCCATGGCCGTGAGCCTGCATATCGGAAACGCGTCGGGTGATGGATCGTGAACCAAATTGTGTTTGGGAAGGCTGCGAAATTGAAAATCCAGGTAGAGGACGATGATGAAGGTAAAAACCAATACAGGCAAACTCCGACGTATCCATCTTTTATGCATGGTGGAAAGTTATTTAGATTCCATAAAAAATTAAACCACGTTCTTGTTCCCCTCATATAAAATCCTAATGTTCATTTGTTTTGGCCTAATATCGTGGCGGCTCCTCCATCACCTCTCCGTCTTCCTTCTTTATAATGTTCACATCGGTGTTCCTCATTAGCCCAATTCAAGTATTACTAAAGTCTGTTCATCACAATAATTTCATGATGCCAGCATATTCCTAACAACTTTTTAGAATCTCATCTCTTTCAAATAACTCAATACTGATTTCCTCTCATTTTCTGTGCAAGAAGCCGCTGCTTATAGGATATATTTGACTTTGTCGCAGTTCTGCCCACAAATTGCCACATGTGTCAAGCTACACGGAATCAAATGATAGGACTTCCTGGCATGCCTTTCAAAATAAACTACAACATTAAAGTATTGAAGTACACTTCCGGTTATTTTCTGATTTCTTTGAGGTTATAAGTTAAACATAATGTGGGACATAGATACTCAACTGAATGTTATATATTATGGTTGTTGTAAAATTTGGTTGACATTCATGGTCCACAGGAGATAAATCCAGATGATCTGATGGTCTCCTGACTTTTCCGTATCAGCAATTGTTTTCCACTTAGGCTACTTGACAAGGTGCCGCTAAAACTAATGACCAAGTTTCCCTCAGCCAGTTAGCTGTAGCCTACTTTGTGATTAACGTTAACACAGCATGCCAACAATCAAAGTCAGGCCCTGACGATCAACATACAGTCTCGCAGATTACCATGCTAAAGAATTTTAGTCTTGTTTCATTTACCAACACAAGTCTTTTTTAGGTCTACATGCTGAACAATTGTGGGGTTATTATTGATTATTTTATATTTCATTCTTTCCTTAAATGATGGAATCAAAAATATTTAGGATACCCAGTAATAACACTTCTAGTCTGAGCCATTTCTTCATTATGATCAATTTCACAAGATTGAACAGTGCTGACAAAAGTGGCGGAAAAAACGGAAAGACTGAAAATCGCAGTAAAGAGCATATATTGACAACCCTTTTAACTTGCTAAGCAGTGCCTACTCATGATGACAAATCACAGGTTGCATATTTCAATGACTTGTGTGACAAGAGTGATGTTGATTTCTCACAACATTTGAATATTTTATAACAATCCTGGAGACTCTGAAGAAGAAAAAAATGCTGTATGAAGGGGAAGACTTCTGACAATCTATTTTTTGTTAATCATCTCATAACCCATTTTTGCCACCTCTTGGGGGGTCCTGATCCCTGGTTTGGAACTAATGATGTAAATGAAGAGCTGGTGAAAATAAACAATACACCATACACCCGATTATAGCCAGACTGAGCCTAGTGTCATCTGTTCAATCAGCCAGAAACAAAAAAACATAGCAAAACACTCTGCCTTATTCCTTCTTCTTCAGCACTCAGAGTTACTGTTACACAGCTTTCTGAGAGGTCCAACTGTAGCCAAAGTACACTGCAAAACTGCTATATATGAACTTTTAAAATCAGGACTTTTTTTCCTTTCAAAACACAAGTACAGGCTTCTCAGTGTTGGAGTTCATCAAAGTTTTTTTCTTCTGTTATGCATCAAAAACGCCTCCTGAAATGAATCACTTCATATTTTAAGATGATAATATCCTCAGAAACGTAACTATTTTAAAAGCAAAAGACCACAGATGACTCATAACCCTGTTAATGGTAGGTTTACTGGCAATAAGCTTCATGTCAGCAAACAGTAGTACATCATTTATTTTTCTAAGATAGGCCATCTCATTTTGAAAGGAAACTGTATGACAGGATCCAAACCCACATTAGGCTGAGTCTATGGTTTAGAGCTGTTTTAGCACTTATGTAAAGCAGAGAGTCATCAGTATATTTTGTGATGTGAAACAAATACACAGGCAACTGATACATTTGACTCCCTGTGAGGACTTGCTCAAGGACACTTAAAGCATCAGTGTAAAGCTAAACATCGCTGGCTCTCCGAATGAGGCTGACCAACATAAAGTCCATGGAGTCATTAGAAAGAGGGTTTATCCTCTTTGGAGAATGAATGTGCTCATCAAATGTGAAGACAGTCTTACAGTTTTTCATTTTGGCTTGACGGTGACTATGAGGGACAGCTCATGGAGTTTCCAAAATGAAAAAGATTCATTCTCTGTTCAGCAAGAAGGTGCTCTGTAAATTTTAAATCTGCCAATTAGATTTCAATATTCTTTGCCATCCTTAGCTAGCATGGTTATCAGTCAGTTGGTGGTTTCACTACTTTGGTAAAGAGTGAAATTTCTCTGCTACTACTACTATGTGAATGATTAATCATTCATGCAGCACACCTGGACACACCACCGGTCACTGAACAGATTTCTGCCTCACTGCCACAAACAACTGTCTCCACCTGCTGGCATGTAAAGCCGTCTGCTCCCAGCGCTGTTCCAAGACTTCTATTCCTGTCATCACGCATAGACCAGTAAACCGAAATGTGCACATCCCACGCAGAAATAATAGAAATCTCTTAAGGATTAGGACAACTGCACCAACTCCAGCACCCAGAACAAACTCATTTAAAATGGCTCTCTTCAATGTGAGATCACTTTCAAGTAAGACTTTTATCTTAAATGATTTTATCTTGTCTGCAAATCTAGATTTTATGTTTTTAACTGAATCCTGGTTGCAAATGAATGACTATAGCCAGCTAGCTGAACTGTGTCCGCCTCAATATGATTGTTTTAGTCAACCGAGGGTCAGTGGTCGTGGTGGTAGGCTAGTGAGCCTGTATAGGAAAAATTAAAATGTCATCAAGTGCGCTGTGATGAATTTAACTCCTTTGAAGTTCTCACTCTTAAAGTTGGAGGGTGCAACCTATCATATTTGTTATAATTTATCGCCCCCCATAACCGCCTGGAGGATTTTTATCAGAACTTCCTGAATTTTTATCTACTCTGGTTTTAAATTATGACAGAATTGTTCTTTGTGGCAATTTTAATATTCATGTTGATGACCCCAACAATGTAATGCAACTAACTTTTTAAATATGGCCACTTCTTTTAACTTCAAACAACATGTCAAAGGGCAAACACATAACCGTGGTCATACACTGGACTTGGTTTTTACCCTGGGTGTCAGCATTTCCTCTGTGGAATTAGTGGACATGACCATATCTGACCACAGATGTATTGTTTTTAGCTGCGATTCGCCTGTTACTCATGCCGCCCACCAAGCTCCGTGTGTTCTCGCATCTTTAATGAACAAAGTGTTTCAAAGTTTTGCGCATTCTTTCAGAGCCAAAGACTCCAACACCAACAATCTGGTCGATCACTTCAATCATAACTGCTTGTCGTCACTAAATATTACTGCTCCTCTAAAGGTTAGGCCTATGTCTAAAGCTAGTAAGCAACCCTGGATAAATGACAGCATTCGCAGCCTCAAAAGGGAATGCAGGAAAGCAGAGCGCAGATGGAAAAAATCCAGTCTCCAAGTCCATTACCTCAGTCTGAAGGATTTATTAATTAACTACAATAACATGGTTAAGGATGCGAGAACACACTATTTTTCTGAACTCATTATACACATAAACACAATCCCAGGTTTCTGTTTAAGACTGTGGATCAGCTGCTAAACCCAACCCCTCCTTGTGCCTCAGCTGGAAGTAATGATGACTGTGAATTGTTTTTATCTTATTATCTTATTATTTATCTTTTATCTTATTGTTATATTTCTGAACTTTTAGTCCCATACACACCAGCACGTACCTTGAGATCCTCGGGCAGAGGTCTGGAACAGCCTGCCCGAGGAAATCAGGTCAGCTGAGTCAGTGAACTCTTTTAAGTCCCTTCTTAAAACACTTTTATAGGAGAGCCTTTCCCGATCTTATTTGACTTTATTTTATCCCTTTTATTTTATTCTATTTTACTAATTTTATATTTATCTTAAATGTGTAATTTAGTCTTTTCAATGTTTTCTTGCTTTTATCTTGTATTGTTTTTGTATTATTGTCTTTTGGGTATTATTGTTGTTAAAGCACTTTGTAACTTGTTTTGAAAAGTGCTCTACAAATAAAGATTATTATTATTATTTATTTTTTATTATTTTTCTACTTGTCGATGGATTGCCATGCAGCTATCAATGGATGGCACCATTTTTGTACTACCTGCCAGCTTGCCTGTCTGCCTATCTAATCTAATCCAGTGTTTAGTGTAGTTGTTTTAAAATGTTTAAAACAAATATTTGCAACCTAATTTAATTGTATCTACTGTGGGAACATGACATCACTAAATCTACATTGGTTCAAAGTAGAAGAACAGCTCAACAATAATTTGTTCATTAGATGTAAAGGACCCATTAAAAAGTATGTGATAGGCAGCTGGTTGGCTCTTAAAGAGCTGCAGCTCTCTCTAATCTGGTCAATAGTCTAATTTTGTATCCACTGTCTACTGTTCTCTGTGCCACTGTCTCTGGAGACCGTCGCCAAAGAGAAAAAGAGCTTGATACAATTAATTCACCTCAGACCCTCATCACCACCTTTGTTTATTTGTCCTTTCTCAGCGTTCTCACCTTACATCCATCCTTCCATCACTACCCTCCCTTCTCTAGGTCTCTCTCTCTCCCTCGTTCAGTGACCAGCTGCTTTCCTCTTTTCCAACTTATCCACCACTACCTGGCATGGAGGACCAGCACACCCCACCCCACCCCTCCTGGTCCCGCAGGTAAACCAAAGACGCCCGGGGCACACCCTGGCTAGGAAAGGCCCTGGATCACCTTACGGCCTAGCTGAAAAGGACCCTTTCTAAAACAGCGTGTACATCACAGCCCCAGTTTGAACAAAGGGCCAGGGGAGTCAAGGGACCAGACCCCCTTTCAGGGCTTTGTCTGTCTGCCTATTCTGAGCTCTGAATCAGATAGAGACTTGGACTGCACTCAAGAACCGGGATTGGAGAAACATGACATAGGCTATACACAAGTGAGGAAGTCATAAGATCAAGGGATGCAGGAGATTTCAGTGCATTTTAACAAATGTTTAAAAAGCAATATGTAACCAGAATGGAAATAAGTCTTTACAACTTAACCAAGCATTGATTTAACATCTAAATTAGAAGCAGACAAAATTAACTTAAAAGGTCGACTTTTTTAGATTACTAACTTAGACATAACATTTATTTCAACGGCATTTTAATTTTAACTATATTTCAGTGTGAAGCATGTCATTTGTAGAATACAGGGGATCATTTTTGTAAAAGTCTTATTACTGTCCTCAGTTTACATGCATTTTGTAAAAGTATCGGTGCATTCAAGGAGACATGGAGCACTAATCCTGGGTCCCACTGACAAACCATACCTTACAGAGGAAACCACTTTACTCCACAGGTAGGTAAAGTGACCTGTGTGTGTGTGGGGGGGGGGGGGGGGTGATATGGCTCAGTCAGAGCAAAGCTTAAGTACCTGAAAATCCCCCTCTTAACCTTCAATCTCCCACTGAACTGCTGCTGAAATTCAATTCAAAGAGCCGGCACAGACTGACAGCCCACATCAGAGACGACAGGAGAGACAACATATAACACACACAACATTCATAAGTAACGACTCAAATTATATAAATTTGCATTTTGGTGAGACAAGCAAGAGCAGTTTAAAATGAAGCCCTCTTTTTGGCAGGTGGTTGCGTATTAAAAATATAAGAGTTCCTTCCACATTTTCGTATAGCACGTCAAAATAGGCTGGGGGACTTGCAACTGACTTTTTTTTAATGGTCGAATTGATGGCTCAGAGGCCAAGATATCCAACTTTTATGCTCTGCTAAGGTGTCATGCTCCAAAAGCCTGATCCTACACCTTTCCATAGTGGGTTGAGTTTTCCTTTAATCAGTGAAGCTTTAAGGGGAAAACCCACCTTAATAAATCATTCATGTTGTAATATCCCAATAATCTTAGGAAGTGAATGCTAATTTGTTAAATACAGACAGCTGTATTTCTCACCTGAAATATTAACAATATGTGATGGTTTCATCAGGAGAAACCTTTTATGCTGTCACTGAATTTGTGGTACTAGCGTTTCTATTTGAGCTATTCCATTCAGATGTCCAACTCTGTACAGCATTTGCAAGAGAATAATAAAAATGTATAAGCAATGGCTATGACTGAATGTGGGGTTAAAAGAACTAATGCATACATTAATTTGGAAAATACTGTGGAGGTTGAACTGTGTCATTTAGCAGTGACAAGTGGGTGATTTGTACTTTAGGAACTGGTCAGCAGAGGGCGTTATAAACTCTTAAATACTGTCGGACTGTGCAACTATGCATTCCCACAATAACTCATGTGGAGGTGGTAGAACAACTTCAGAACTTTTAACTTTCTATAAACAGTTGGCTTAGTTTTTGATTTGCAAAGAACTTTTCTTCACACAAAGCTTATAATATGTAATAAAAAAAATAATGTGTATGAAAATAGAATTTATAGATGTATTTAATATATCGATTATTTAATACAGTCCCTGTTGCAAAATAACCCCAACCCTGCAGGACTGCTGATAAATTCAGCCATGTTGCATTTATGCTGTTCTCAGCAGTAGTATACTAAAATAAAAGTGATCAGGCTGATTAGGTAAAATTAATTATTGCACCAAAAATCTGCATCTGATACTGCAGCAAATATTGTCTAATTGAAATAAATTTTATAGCTTTAACCAATTAAGTATGCCTCTGTCATATCCTTGTAGTGACAGTCCTAGTGATTTGCATGAGCAGCCCTCAGTACAGGGGAAGTCAATTCACCTCTTGTCATGCTGGCACGAGGTCACACCATTATGTGATAGTGAGGTAAACATCCACCAATAACATTTCTTGTACTCGTTGTTATGTATAATGGATTACTCACTGTCCCTCTCACACATTCTCTGTGGCTCACGCAACATTTTTAACCGTGGCAAAATAGGTCAGTATTGCTGCATGTTTGATTAGGATGGCATTGGGAAGCCAGTGAAAGGTATAGTTGTAGCTCTTTACTCTGTGTTTGCTGTCAGATTACAATATTTCTGCCCATGCATCTTTCTGTGTAAGGATGTTATTTTTAAAGCAAATAAACATTTGCAAACATCATGGCTCCAAAATCCTTCTAAATAAACCACTATGATCAGATACATAAGACAAAATTGTGTGTTTAAGACATCAATTCAAACAGTTGTAGGTCTACATTGTAAAGGGAAGATTAAAGTGGAGAAACATAAGACCTTTAATATGAAAAAAACTCTTATGAAATACATAAATCAGACATTGTACACTGCTCAAAAAAATAAAGGGAACACTTAAACAACACAATGTAACTCCAAGTCAATCACACTCCTGTGAAATCAAACTGTCCACTTAGGAAGCAACACTGATTGACAATCAATTTCACATGCTGTTGTGCAAATAGAATAGACAACAGGTGGAAATTATAGGTAATTAGCAAGACACCCCAATAAAGAAGTGGTTCTGCAGGTGGTGACCACAGACCACTTCTCAGTTCCTATGCTTCCTGGCTGATGTTTTGGTCACCTTTGAATGCTGGCGGTGCTTTCACTCTAGTGGTAGCATGAGACGGAGTCTACAACCCACACAAGTGGCTCAGGTAGTGCAGCTCATCCAGGATGGCACATCAATGCGAGCTGCGGCAAGAAGGTTTGCTGTGTCTGTCAGCGTAGTGTCCAGAGCATGGAGGCGCTACAGGAGACAGGCCAGTACATCAGGAGACGTGGAGGAGGCCGTAGGAGGGCAACAACCCAGCAGCAGGACCGCTACCTCCGCCTTTGTGCAAGGAGGAGCAGGAGGAGCACTGCCAGAGCCCTGCAAAATGACCTCCAGCAGGCCACAAATGTGCATGTGTCTGCTCAAACGGTCAGAAACAGACTCCATGAGGGTGGTACGAGGGCCCGACGTCCACAGGTGGGGGTTGTGCTTACAACACCGTGCAGGACGTTTGGCATTTGCCAGAGAACACCAAGATTGGCAAATTCGCCACTGGCGAGCATGCCCAGGCGTTGTAGGGAGGTTATACAGGCACGTGGAGGCCACACACACTTCTGAGCCTCATTTTGACTTGTTTTAAGGACATTACATCAAAGTTGGATCGGCCTGTAGTGTGGTTTTCCACTGTGATTTTGAGTGTGACTCCAAATCCAGACCTCCATGGGTTGATAAATTTGATTTCCATTGATAATTTTTGTGTGATTTTGTTGTCAGCACATTCAACGATGTAAAGAAAGGAGTATTTAAGGAGATTATTTCATTCATTCAGATCTAGGATGTGTTATTTTAGTGTTCCCTTTTATTATTTTGAGCAGTGTATCAATATATGCCTTAATTTGTAGGAGCACAGTAATACCATTATCTTACACATAATGCAATTTTTTTTAAACCCCAGAAACCAAGGCCTTGAAGTGAACAGGTTAAACTGATTGTTTCTTGTCAAATGCAGAAAGTAACAAAAAGTAGTGTTTTTGCAGTACATTGTATACTTGCTACTACACTTCGGGTTATTAATGTTGTGGGTCTTACACTAGCCATCCCCTTTACAATCATCATGACAGAAAGGTACAAACTAATCTGCACAGCTTCTTGCTCCCACAATGATTTATCTATTCACAGAGACTGTACTTCCACAAGCATCATTTAATATAGCCTACTTAGGCTATCACACAGGATGAAACTGAGCATGTATTCATTTTCAGAGGACAATGTTGCCCAATCATCATCATCAGCCACGGGCGATAATAATCAGAAATCAATAAACAGTTAGACAAAACCTCATAATGGATTTTAAAATATAACAAATAATGAATACGATAAAACATATACTAAAAAGAAGGAAAACATTAAGAAGAAAATGAAGCTTTTAAAAGAATAGGATATAAGTGAAAAAAATAAATTAAAATAAGGCAGTGTTCTATTTTTTTTATGTGCGTTCTCCTTAATGAATGGTGAATTAAAAAGGAATTTTAAAACATCTGTAAGAAAGTGTGTTTGTGCAATTTGGACGAACAGCGTCTGTCAGACAGCGTTGAGGGTATACAACACATGCGCGATGATGGGCTGGATGACATTGCGGAAGGGCTGAATCCTGACTCCTCCTCTTCACAATAACTCACAAAGCTTCCTCAAAATCAGCAACAGAGTCACCTGGCGGATCTGAAGCCGCCCGAGTTCAGGGAAGGTCCCGCTTCTGAGATGGCCCAGGCGAATATCTCAGTGACGGAGAACCAGTTCAGGTGTCCGGTCTGCCTGGAGATCCTGAAGGACCCGGTGTCCACCCCCTGCGGACACACCTACTGCATGTCGTGCATCAACAACTACTGGGACCAGGCGAATTCGGGACAGTTCAGATGCCCCCAGTGCCGGGAGACGTTTAGCCCTCGGCCGGTGCTGCGGAGGAACACGGTGCTCGCCGAGGTCGTCGACAAACTCAAGCTGAGCGAAATGATCACGGCGCCGGAGCTGTACATGGGGGGAGTCGGGGAAGTACCGTGCGACTTCTGCCCGGTGGAGAGCAAGCTTAGGGCGGGTAAGTCGTGCCTAGTTTGCCTGGCGTCCTTCTGCGAGCTCCACGTCCTGCCGCACCGGGAGGTTGGCACGCTGCGGCGGCACAAGCTAGTGGCCGCGGTGGAGTGTCTGGCGGAGCGGCTGTGCGCCCAGCACCGCCTGGGTCTGGAGCCCGCGGGGGGAGACTCAGACGCTGAGGCCGCGGTGGAGTGGATCGGGGACTGCCCGCTGTGCGAGGCGGACCAGGAGGAAGTGCATAACGTGGACGCGCAGAGAGCCAGGCGACAGGTAGAGACACACACTTGAGGTGTCAGGATATTACGGATGTAGAAGTTTATCCTACTATTGGTTCCCAAAGATTCTGACCCTGAGTTCTCTTAAAATAGCCTATTGATAAACACAGTTACTAATGTCATGATGCACAGATAATTTAGAGCAAAGGCTCTCAGACTCTTAACATAAGTCATTCTCAAACGGCTAAATCTGTAAGCCTTACATTTAGGCTAGAGCTTTTAGAGGATCCCTACCAGAATAAAAGACTTTAGACCAGTGGCTCTCAAATGTTTTCTCTGTTGTTCCCAAAGATAACAAACCCCACTCATAACCTGCAGTTGTTTATTACTTACTGTGTCCCCAAAATAACTTCTTCAAACAAACTGACATGGCCAATAAATTAATTTGATCGAATTTATTCTAATCTTGTAAGTTAGTGTTTAGTTGCTGCTTCTGCCTTTAAACCTTTAGTAGATGCAGAGTGAGTGTGTGTGTGTGTGTGTGTGTGTGTGTAAAGGTTCCAAACAGAGAGAAATAAAGTCAACTTTGCCGTTATCATTTGGATTAAAGAAAACATACGGTCACTTATAGCAGAAGTAGGCAGAGGTGAAATCATAAAAGGGTTTACAATACAAATAGTTAGTCGATAAAAATAAATCTAGAACGTAGTGAAAATGCTCCTACCAAATACCTGAATGGCTACACCTTTGTCTTATTGTCCAATAACTGTCTGTGTCTCTGTCAGCTTCAGCTCCAGGAGTCTCAGAGGATGGTTCAGGGGAGGACACGGAGTGGAGAGAGAGAGTTGGAGGAGTTTCAACAAAACTTGGAGTCCCTCAAGGTGACACACACACACACACCAACAAGGCTTCCAAGAACTAACAAATTATTTATGTCAAGTTGTGAATTACCGATTGTTAACACCACTATTTAGGCCTGTGATATCGGCTTAATTGATTCACTGAGAAATCAGCTGGTGCACCTTTAATAAACATGGAACATACTAACTGTTGGGGGGCAACTTTATATTATAAAGTTTGTGTAATATAGTATATAGTCTGTGTATGTCTCTGATGAAGCTCTGAGCAATTAATTTTATAATAATGATGCTGGTCTCTGCAACTAATTAAACTTTATTAATGATAATGATGATGAACTTTATTTGCCCCTTCCATAATGTAGATCAAAGTGCTTTACATCAAATTGTATTACATTTGCAAATTCCAGCTGCAATCTGGCTGCCGGAGCTGATCGCGGCCATTCTAGACAATGTTTGTGATTCCACCAATACGTTTGAGGCGCAGCCCAGAAGCGGCTATCCACTCTGCTTTGTGGAGAATAAGCAGCTAGTATTTTAATGGAAGCTGCAGCAATCTGCACAAAACCGAACTGGACAGGAAGTCAGACACAGAACACTGTGTGCAGACTCCTGGTCACATATATCAACAATAAACACAATTAGACAAAAAATAAACCATTTAGCTATACCATTGTGATCAATAGTTGTGATCTCAACATTGAGCAAAGTAATTAATGCAAGTTATGCAGCCATAATATGATGCAGTGTATACAGTAGTGCTGCATGGTGTGCGCTATGTAAAGCACATAAGATGAAGAGTTGCATAATTAGACTTGACGTGACAATAACACAACTGTCCGTGCACAACACACACAACCTCCCCTCTAATATCAGGCTCACACATTCTCCTCTCTCTGTCTCTGTCTCACACACAAGCACTCAGCCTCACAGGAGCTGTTACATCAGTTTCCATTGCAAATCTAATTTAAGTTCCACTTTCTATGCCACTCCTTCCAGGAAAGCCTTTTCTTCTCCATCCCCTTTGCATCATCTCCATCCATCCAGCTTGTGGCTGCTTTAGCTTCTTGGAAAACCGCTGTATTGGCTCACTAAAACATCAGATTGAATCGTCTTGTGCACTGCTCAGATGGTGGAAGTTCATTTCTGGCCACAGCTAAAAGAAATTACAATCCAGATAACCTGCATAAAGTTTTTATGCTTTTATGTTTTTTTTTTTTTTGTTATGTGCCCAAAAAAGGCCCGCCAAATCATACCATCCATGATATATCAGTATAATGTTTTAATGTGACCAAAAAATTAATATCCTGATAAGGGCAATAATCAAACTTGTTGATGTGATGACATACCATTAAACACTGCTACAACAACGCCTCAAGCAGAAGTTGAGTACGGGGAGAGCCAAATGTCCCGCGAGGAGGATTATGAGTTCAAAAATATTTTTCAGTATTTTGTCATATCATTATTGCAGAAATGCCCTGAAATATCATGATATTTTATGACTATTTTAGGGCCATATTGCCCACCTCTATTGCTACACATGTTTTACTTTAGGAAATGAAATGAAACACGCGTCATGGTAAAATTACATTAAATGACGACCATACTCCCTTAATCTGACATGATTCCTGTTGGACGATGGTGGAGCGGGACATAACACATCACTCTAAACTTTAAAAATATCAGATATTATTGATAAGATATTGTTGAGATGTATGAGTTCTTCAGAAGATTTGAGGGCTAGGGAAAAAAAGGACAAACACAAACCCGTGCGAGTTTTTTCTTTTCTGTGTACATTGGCAGATGCGGTTGTTATTAAAGATTCACCATTTCTTAGAGAGTGACCGTTTCCTAGAATTTTTGGTTACGTGTTTACTTTGTTCTACTCTAACTAGTCTTGTGTTCTACCGTGTGTTTGTGTGTGTGTGTGTGTGTGTTTCAGGTGTCAGTGTCAACTGTTTTGGAGGACAGTGAAGCTCTGTTTGCAGACATGGCACTCCGCCTGGAGAAAACCAAGGCAGAGGTGAGGAGCAGCAACTACAAGTATTAGCTCTAATGTTACCAGCAGCTGAAGTAGCCTGTGAAGCAGTACAAGTTAAAATAGTTCCTGTATTCCTGTATTAAACAATTTGTTCAATGCTAACAATATAGTCATTCATACATCTTAGTTAAAATGACATCGGTTGCTCAGATCTATCTGATACGCTAGTTTAATTTGACAGAAAATCCCAGTTTCAGCTTCTCAGAAAGAAACCCTCGCACTGAAAACTGAAATCCAGTGGAACAGAAGCAAACACAGAAGTGGCCTAGGATTTCTTTAATAAATAAAAGTATTTTATTTTATAACTGCATACTGTGATAGGCTAGTTTAAAAAAAAAAAGAAAAAAAATACAGTTTAAGAAGGGGTGCTCCAAAGCTAATCGTTCCAAAAAGTAATGTCATTACACAGCTGGCAGTACTGAGCCACTGAAATCTAAATACACATACAGTGACAGAAATGTTTGGAATCTGTGTGTGAGTTAATGATGGTAGTGTTGCAACAATGTTAATGTAATCTTTCACTGTAGTTAACACAACTTTAAGCATTTGAAAAAGACTATAAAGTGGCATTTTGACCATATTCTACAAAATTCATTATCTTTCACTGATACGCTGCTATGTGTAGCAGTACACACTTCTTTTTACACTCTTATCATATCTGTAGGTCAGAATCATTTCTTACTTGGCACATTACCGCTGCACTCGTGGTACTAAAAGGCACCTCGGATCAGAACATCTACTTGTGTGCCCCAGGTTCGAGCGAGGCTGGAGGCGAAGGAGCGAGCTGTGGTTGGGAGAGCCGAACGAGACATGGAGATGCTGGAGAAAGACCTGGAGGAGCTGAGGAGGAGAGACAAAGAGATCAGCCAGCTTCTGCAATCTGATGACAATGCCCATTTCATACAGGTGAGATGGAAAAAGAGGGTGGATATGTTTATTTATTTTATTTTTTTGTCAGGGTTGCAGTCAGTCTACAGAAACACATTTCCCTCTTATTGGCTACCATCCAATAAGTCCACAGGGAACTTTGTTAGTCTTGAATTGCATTCTTTTGTTTTTTCGAAATCGTTACAGCTAACTGGTCAGAAATGCTGAATCAGAGCTAAATGAAGCTGAAAAATTATATTCCAATAATATTAGATAGAAAATAAAATTTTACCAAGTGAATTTTATTAATTTCTAAAGTAAGCTAATTTGTTGGTGAGGTCAGTGTTTTGTGAGTAAGTGTGGAGGGGAAATGGATTAATTAACAGCTGCATGTCTAAACTGATAAAGTTACATCAAGCTGACAGCACACATCAGGACTCATTATCTCTTGAGAGGTTTTCTCTCCAATACACAGTCACAACACATTAGCAGTGGTGAAATGCAACTAAGTACATTTACTCAATTTCTGTGCACAAGTATAATTTTGAGGTAATTGTTTTTTACTTGAGTATTACCTTTTATGCTACTTATGAAATACAATCTATTGTTAAATATTAAACATGTGGCTGCCAACCTCTGTGGCGTGTCCAGTTGGAAACCCCTTGTCATGTTTCAAATGTCATAGAGTTGTTAACAGTTCCAACAAGGAGACTTTTCAGATGTTTTCCTTTTAATAACAGATCTAATTATCCAACATTTCACAAAAAACAAAGCTGTAATGGTGAAATGCAACATTGATGTATCAGTATTAACAATCTAATAATTTCATATACATATATAATAGTATATCAGTCACAGGGGCCATTTTTCTGATACTTTCAAGGTGCAATGTGTAAGATTTGACAAGAATTTTAATTTAAAACTCAAAAAATGAACTAACCTTATGAACAGAATGTGAAGAAGTAACTGTCTTTTTTGCAGAGATGTCTACTGAAGCTAACATACTAACCAGCTAGCCCTGGCCTCTCCTGGGTGCTCTACTTTGTACCTCAAGAGGCAATACATTGGTTCATTTAGCTGACGCGTTTATCCAAAGCGGACTTACAATTGCTAGGTCACACACTGGTGGATGTGTAAGTGGGGGATTGAACCCGGATCTCTCACACCATAGGCACGTTTTATCCACTGCTCCATCACCACCCCACATAGAATAGTATGGCTCAGCTCGGTTAGCTGTGTTTGGTCCTGATCCAGTATTTATACATTGGTATTGGTACTTTTACTTAAGTAAATGATTTGAACACTTCTTCCACCAGTGCACATTAGCAAGTCTTGCGTTTAATATTCACCCCCTTAGGTCTAATGCATCCTGGAGGCCATTAGAACTTACCAGAGTGCGTACTGAGACATGCCCAGAGAGATTCATTTGTAGATGAATGATGGAGGATGAATGGATGAGAGGAGATAATGAGTCCGCAGTGACCAGAGGAAAAAGACAGCACCTGCTTAAGTGCTATTTTCAAATTCAATAGTACAAGGAATTAAGGAGGCAGGGAGGGCGGGCTGTAGATGCTGTATTTTCCACTCTCTTTATCAACCCAGGCAGCTCCCTTGCTGTGCGTCCCTCTCACCACCGCTCGGCACTCCAGATCCGTCAGCCTTCCCACAGAGGCTTTCAGTGGCGCCAGGAGAGTACTGTGCCACCTCCGCAGCCGCATGGAGGAAGTCTGCAGGGAGGAGGTGGACAAGATCAGCCGCACAGGTACAGCTGATGACCCAAAGACAGGAAGATGGTCAACAAGGATGATGTGATATACTGAATACTAATGTGTGCTGAATACTCAAATGAGCAGGTGCTCGCTCCTACTGCAAATTTTATATTTGAGTGAATACCATTTAAATATTGCAATAGATTTTGCTATACGAAGTGCCAAATGTGTGCTCATTTTAATAATATGATTACGTCTCTCTTCCAGTCAATGAGAACTACGTGTCTGGTGGAGAGTGTGTAAAAGGTAAGCACAAGAAACATCCAAATGCAGACACCCTCTGTGACAGTGTCAGTTCTGCAGTGACCCATTTTTTCCAGGCTGCAGGTTTTGACATGACATTTAACGCTGCAAGGGACAGGGGACATGTTAATTATTCATGCTGAAGACGACAGAGCGATGTCTGATACAACACACTCTGGCTCATATCCAGCACTGCTCTGTTCCAATCAGTTCACTTTAGTTTAATTGGAAGCAATCAAATTCAGTAAATGAGTTTAAATTATTTAGTTTTTAAGTGTTTCAGTGACAGCCACAGAAGCTGTACTGTAGAGCCACTGTTCGAGTAAAAGGTTATATGACGTAACTAGGCTAAAAAGTGAGATGAATGGTGAACTGAAAATGTTTCTGTTCTCACTTTGGCCATATTATGTTATGGTAGACAATAATACATATTTCCAAAAAACTTCGATGTGGTCATGATAATTTGGTAGAAAATAGTTCTCAATGAAAACTGTTAACAGGTCATTGTTAATATTGGAATTGTCAAGTTAAAAACAAAATAAAATACCATTCATATCCATTGTATTGGGGAGGTGGCAGAAATCTCTGTGTGGAGAACTCCAAACCGCAGCATATACAACCTACACTATCAGCACGGCAACATACCACTGAGGGTAAGTGGAAAAATGTGGGGTATTGGGTAAATTTTTGGTGAACTGTTTTTTCTCTTTTTTAGCTTGCTAACTAATTTAAGTTAGCTTAGTTTTATGCTAAGCTAACTGTTCATTGGCCCCAGCTTCATGTTGAACAGACCGATATTAAAGTGGTATAGTGTAGGATGTTGTGAAGTGGGAAGAGTTATTTTGCGCGCCCCTTGTTCTGAAAGTAAAAGTCCCATTTATTTTCCCTATGGACAATGTTATGTGACTTGCAGTTGCAGCAGTTGGGTGGAAACTCCTAGTTGCTCCAGAGGCGTGCAAACTCTGACATATATAGCAATTGTAAGTCACTTTGGATAAAAGCGACAGCTAAATGAATGATAATATAAGTAACAGAGGATATTGATTAAAGAAAAAAATTAAATGGGAGCACAGAATGTGGAAAAACACCTCCAAAACCAACGGCCCTAACTAATACCTATATTGATCTTATCATCAGACACTCCGTGAATAAACATATTTCCCAAAATGCCGTACTGTTCCTTTAATGATAAAGCCACTTTTTGTAGGATTTAAACAGTTCCATACTTTGGCTCCATCTCGTGGTAATTTCAAGAACGTGAGATAAATGAGCTAAAAGCAACACATTAATTAGTCTTTTGTCTAGTTTTTCCACAAATAAAATCTTGTGCGACCGAAATTATTCAATGCTACTCACAAGGTCTACATGTAGTGACTTTATTATTTGGTACTAAAGCTACATGCACAAATGCCTGTAAAGCATCATTATTTCCCCTCTGTGTGGGTTCTCTAACTGTAACTTTGTTCGTTCCTTCCTATTTTGCTATTCATACATATTTCTTAGGTGTTCTCCATTTCTGTCTAACTCCTGCTCTCTTCGTTCTTGTTTTCTGCCTTTTTATTTCCCCTTATTGTCTTTTGTTTGTCTCACCCACTTTGCCACTCTCTCAATCCTGTTGAATGAATTTATTACATTCCATTTATTTTGATTATATGGACAAAAGTATTAAATACTAGTTTCTCTGTGTCTTTCTCTCATGTGTCCCTTATCAGCAGTGCCGATGTCGTTCCCTCTGTCCTCTTTGTCTCTGCAACCGGCAGATCAGAGGATGAGGGCAGTTTTCCTCAGGTGTAAGTACCATGTCTATCCTCCACCCCCTCCACTTTTTGTCCCTTTCTCCTTCCTTCCCTCTCCGCATCACTTCTCTCTCTCTGGTGCACCCATTCAGCATGACCTTTATGCATGTCATTCCCCATCTTGCCCTCCTTTTCTTTCTTCTTTCCATGCTTGTAGTTCAGATAATGAGAGTCCTGCTGGGAAATCTGAGACCCCAGTCTGGATCCTCATCAATGCTGGAAGGCAGTCATACTGTATTTATGACATCCAGGTTTGTCATTAAGACCAGTGCCTTCTCTCGACAGAAACAAGGCAGCTGACAAGATGACAGCGTACCATCACTTTGTTAGGCATTAATAATTCATTTGGTCAGAGGTGGATTAGGTCTGTGTGTGTCATTTATTCCCTCTGTGCCAAAATGTCAACTGAAGCACTGTCCCAATCAACTCTGAACTCTGAAACCTCTAACAGTGGCAGAGTAAAGATGAGAAACAGGAAAGAAGTCAAGTCTCTCTGGCTGAATATCATGGTCATTTTGTTTGGGGCTGTCTAAATCTCAATTCATGCCTCATAAGCTTTTCTCTTTCTTCTCGGTTTCCTTCCCTCCAGTTTTATGTCGTCTGTCCTTGGACCGTGACACCGCCCACCCTACTCTGGTTCTCCTGGAGGGGCCCCAGGGTGCCCACTGTGGCGAGGAGCCCCAATCCTACCCGCCTCACCCCCAGCGCTTTGATTCAGTGGCCCAGGTCCTGTGCAGGGAGGGCCAGTTTGGCGGTGCCAACTACTGGGAGGTAGAGTGGAGGGGCGGGGGATGGGTCGATATTGGCGTCACCTACCGAAGCATCGGACGCAAAGGTGGAGGAAAACCCTGCCTGCTGGGGCGCAACGAGAACTCTTGGCGGCTGAGGTGTACACACGCTGGATATGCAGCCTGGCATGACAACCGCAAGACCACAGTGGCTGCACCACCCTGCCCCAGAATCGGCGTGTTCCTGGAACGGCAGAAAGGAGCGTTGTCCTTCTACAGCGTGTCGGACACGGTGGTGCTCCTGCACACCTTTCGTTGCCCGTTCTCACAGCCGCTGTACCCGGCCTTCCGCCTGGACCTGGACTCCACCCTGCTCATCTGCCCCCATGAGGGAGGCAATGGAAACCCAACCTAACTTTGCCCCCATTCTCATCCAGGACCCTTTATTTAAATACTACAGGAAAGGGCTGTTCACTCTGCTTATGAATATGAACCATAAGAAATATTACTGAAGAGCAGCTGGTGCAGAAGGAACAACATCAGGAATCAAGCACTTTTCTTTTTACATGTTCTTACATGTCTTTTTGCATATTCTCTCCATCTGTGAGAGTCTTTCACAGACAGATATTTCTTTATAATTTTATAGAACATCCTCTTTGATTGTAAACCCCTATTTTTGGCTTGCTGCGTAACACACACTGTAGTTGAAATTTACATAACGTGCATTTTTCACAGCACACATTATGACTTGTCATAGTAGGAAAAGCAAAAAAGGTGTTACTAATAACACTGACAAATGCTCTGCTCTGTTCTAGTGTTACAGTAAGCCATGCCAGTATGATAGTGAGCCAGCAGACAAAATAGCAGGATGCTGAAACGGAAACAGCTAAATGGAATTTTAAGCTTTTCCTTCTGTTACATGTCAAAGTATTAATCCTGAAAGGTTTGTAAATCAAGTCACTTTAGCCTTTGCAATCTGTACAACAAACAACACCCTCTGTCCTTAGACCCTTGATCTGAATGAGGAAAAGCTTCCCAAAAAACAGAAAAAGAAACTCAGGAAGAGCAACAGAGGAGGGAACCCTCTCCCAGGACGGACAGGCACGCAATAGATGTTGCTATACAGAATACATTCACAACAGAGTCATAGTATATACGATTATGATGACAAAATGTTTACTGTATAACATAAGTGAAGAGAATGGATCCAGGAGGACAACTGAGCAGCCTCAGATGTTGTCCACTAACTGGGATCTGAATCACACCACCTCCTCTCCACCATAGAGACCTGGAAAGAGGACAGGCTACACAAACACAGAAGAGGAGAACACTATTCACACAGAGAGGAGAAACAAACAAACACACAGATGGATCCCAGCACAGAGAAGCCCGAGTGCAAGAGGGGGGAAGGAGGAGAGGCTAGGGAGATAGAAGGGAGGGGAGCGAGCGAGAGGCAGGCATGAACAGCTTGGTAGCTTTTAGGACAGAAATGCAGTCGATAAAAAAAACTGCAGTATGTATGTTAGTTGAATTCTCGTCAGCAGCATAAACATGGACTGTAAGCACTAATGTTAATAGATTCATTGAGACTGAGACCGACCCGCTGGAAGGAAAGTGGCTGGTACGAGGCCTGAAGTATAATATGATAAGTACTAATTGAGAGTTAAAGCAAAAAGATGAATTGAAATACATCTTATGGTTTGAAATCTGAAAAATAGGTGTTTTTATTCAATTTGCTGATCATTGTGGGACAATGTTTTTTATAATGAATCAAATACAAAGATACTAAAATTATTCACCCTGTTTGTGTTTAACATTGTTTTATTTGTACTAAAAAGTAGTTCTAAGTACATTTTTGTGAATTTGTACATTTGACAAGTATCAGGGCGTGGATTTTTTTTTTTTTAGCTCCCTACAATGACAGGCTGAATATCTAGTACCTGTGACTACTTGAATTCCTACAGCAAGATATTTTTCTGTATCAACTTCACTGCCATGTGACATGAGCAACCTCACACAGTTTTCATAATGACAATGTGTGACCTCAGCTTCAGCTTTAGACAAATTAAAGGCCATATTGTAGCACATGTTTTTCTTTGGGTCACTAGGCCATTTTTGGAGAAAATCTCTTTAAAGTAGAATACCATAGGTTAAAGAATTAGTTATGCTTATTTACTTTCTTGGAGATAGTTAAATTATGAGCTTTATACCACTCTCCTGTCTTTACTATTTCTTTAAGGCTACATTCAGGTCTTCATTCTCAATTTCAAATCTCATTTCTGTTTTTTGAGTACTATCAAGTCTTTGTCAGTATATAAGTAATATTCAGTGGATGATTACATGTTATAAGGCACCTCATACACACCATCATTGCCGTGGTTGTCTCCACTTTGCTAATGCTGTGTCAGGCAAGCCACACAATCCTATTATTATCTCATATCCAATCATATCTAATCAAGTCATATCTTATTATTACCTCATATCCATTCAGTCAAGATTGGATTTGAAAAAATGTGACTTGCTGTAACTTTAAACTGTTCACATGGATAAGAGAATGTCAGATGGGCGTGTAAATAAGAAACATCAGAACAAGATCTTGAACTACTTCCTGAACAGTTTCCTTGTAGCATTGCAAAGGACAAGGATTCACTTGCAACGTGATTTTCAAGTGTGCGAGTGACCTCACCTTCCATCTGAATGGATGCCATACTGTAGCCACAGTTTTTCTTGGATTATGGGGTTGCTTTTCTGTGCCTCATTGAAGTTTTGTTTTTGAATGGTGCTATTTCAGAGCATTATGATCATTTGACCGAGCACTGTGTGAGGGCTTTCAACCAAATTATTTGTGAAATGGAAATGTCATACAAAGATCAGCTACTTTAATTCCAAAGACACAACATCACACAGGTACAAAGAATCATTTTTCGAGGGCAAGTTGTAAACAGAACACGTATTACTACTAACAGAAAACCTGAAAAATACATCTGCTCTGCACAATACACTGATGGTTTCAACTCAAAGCAACTCTGTTAAATTATAATTCAGAATTTGCCAACCGTATCTCATCTGGCAGGTCAGTCCAAAGTAAGACTTTATTTTTTTTTGCCATGAAGTGCATTATTCCACAAGCTGTAGGACTGTAACATGAACTCAACTGCCCATGCTGGTTTGTAAAATGTTTCTTGTAGCATCTTGAACTTGTGTACTCGCTGTGCTTCAGTTATTGTTCCTTAATGTGACTGTAAAATGTGTTGTAATTGTCTGAGTGTTGCTTTTTCCAAGATGAGTTTATTCCACCTTGGCTCGCAATAAACTGATCCACGTAGGTCTGAACTGGCAGTCTGAGGCTATTTATGAAGTATACTGCCTTTGTTATGTACTTATGGCAGCATATCCAGTCATTGGTTGTAGTACGTAAAGTTTCTCATACAGTGTTTTTGTACAATAATGACATTTACAGTTTTTATTCTCCTTGTCGTAAAAATGCCTTAACTTACATTAAAAAAAAACAACAAACACAAACGAGCTTTAAAAAACTTTATCTTACTTTTTTTGTCATTTGGTAATTCAAATTTAAATGACAAAATGTATCTTTTTTCTTTGCATCCTTCTCTGAATACTTATCTGTGTTGTCCCACAGGGCTCTACTTTAATCCCCATCTTATTCTCCCTATACATGCTGAGAGTCATTCATGTTATCCACAGCCTACTGACTAGCCTACTTTTAAACCCCAATGACTTCAACAGTCTTGGGGATTGCAGTGTCCTAAGGCAGTGGTTCTCAAACTTTTTCATGTCAAGGACCCCTAAACTGACACAAATTAGACCACAGACCCCTATTTGATCAGATTTTGTCCCAGGGTGATTACAGAAAGTGTATGAAACCCATGACCAAAATAGTCATATGTTCTGTCATTGTGTTACTTATGGATGGAATTATAGTGAGTGGAATTTTTGCTGGTTACCCCATGGAACCCCCTCAAGGACCCCTGGGGCTCCCTGGACCCCACTTTAAGAACCACTGTCCTAAGGGAGTCAAAATGTGGAAGTGGTTAAGGGTATGCTCCATCATCATTAGGCTTCAAGACCAATTTAATACACCAGCTGGCTCCTCAAATGTGAGCATTTTTATTGCTTTATGTAGGTCTATATTTTTTATGCCTGTGGATTTTGTCCAGTGGGTAAACCATAACAAGAATGTGAAGAATTTACCTGGTAATTTAGCCAATACAAAAATGTATAGATCAATTGATAACAACAAAAAAATATCCTAGCATGCTAGTACATGATTATGTTATCAATAGCATTACAAGAGTGTTTCTGGTTTGGACTGGCAAGAATCCCTGGACTACGGATAACTCCAAAAATATGTACGTTTCAGGGGAACAGTTTATCTCCACCTACGGAGTGAGTCATGTTACTGCACACATACTCTTTGCCTTCAGTTTGCCTGTAGTTTGTTTGTTTTTTTACCCCGTGTGTGTTGTGCCTGAGAGTCCAAACTGAGGAAACAAAACGCCCTAATTTCACCGGCGGGATCTTACCACGTGATGCCATAGCACATAAACAGATGTCACATGATTTCTAGGGTTTTTTCCAGCATGGCGGCAGGGTCGCAGCAGCTGGCTGTTCCCCTCCTGTTCATCGTCAGTGGTGTTTTAAGTTTTCCTCTTGGCCAGGAAACCAAAGAGAGTGGCACTTGCGGATACGAGGTCAGCTGCGTTTTACTTTTCTTCATTTTTTCTGTGTGTGTTTTTAGTTGTTTAACGTCACTTCGCTAAAACGGATGACTTTCTATTCCCCGTGGCTACTTTCAGTTTCATTCAACCGCCTATTAAATTTAATTTCCTGTTTGTTTGGGAAATGAGATTACTCTGAAAATAACTGGACGAATTTATTTTATTAATTAAGCTCTAACGTTACTGCCTTTAGTGTCTTCTTTAACAAAGTGTTAACTAAACTAGTAGCCCAGTGCTGTAGATGTGGATGTGCCTTAGTGTGTTTTTGTGTGTGCGCAGTCATGTCATGCCACCAAGCCCAACATGCTGAATGTCCACCTGGTCCCTCACACACATGACGATGTCGGCTGGCTCAAGACTGTTGACCAGTACTACTATGGAGGTCAGTCTGACATAAACAAACACACACACGTTTGTTCCTGTATCCATGGGGACACCTTCTTGACATAATGCATTCCCTGGCCCTTTATGTTCACCTTAGCCTAATTCTAACCTGAATACTAAAACCAAGTCTTAACCATCAAAAAGCATTCTCTATCTGTGGGGACCTCAATTTGTAGACACAGTCCCCATCGGTTAGTGTGCAATTAGTCCCCGTACATGAAACACTCACACTGAATATACCTCCCACACATCCTCCTTCCCCATCTTTAAAAAAATAAAGGAACCAAATTTATATTCAGAACGAGCACATTGCGTATTGAGTTATATTTTTGCTGAGCTTACACACATAAGGAAGAAAATTAAATGAGATAAAAACCACAACCACGTTTTGTGGCTGCAGTGACAGAATGTGTAAACTACCTAACTAGGCCAAATGTAAATTAACAAATACATGCACATCTGTCCCAAAATGTCTCATTCACCTCTGTCTAAATAACAAATTTAAACTGTGCCAGTTGTAGTGAGAACGGCCGTTCTGCAGGTGCAGGTCATCGTCTCTTGACCTGTGTGTGTGGTTATATAAGCAGAGATTATCTGCAATATAAATAAATATCTAATATGTACTGTGTGTATGTTCAGATTTTGTTCATGTATTTGTGCAATATGATAGGTCAGGGTAAACACAGACTCTGGTGTTCTTTAGTTCAACCTAAGAATATGTTTCACAAATGTTAGATGTTCTTTCACCGCAGTGAGCTTCTTGGAGCTGTGATTCCTACATTTGTGTATCTGTGAATAGATCGTAATGACATCCAGCATGCGGGGGTGCAGTACATCCTGGACTCAGTGGTGGATCAGCTGTTGAAGAATCCGGACAGGAGGTTTATCTATGTGGAGACGGCGTTCTTCTACCGCTGGTGGAAACGGCAGAGCGCCAGCATGCAGCAGACAGTCAAACAACTGGTTAATGAAGGTACATGAACCAACACTGAACATTTATGGTTAATTTTGGAAGGGTTTCGCTCCATAACCTGACTAACGCCCCACCACCACCCCCACACCCACCAGGCCGTCTAGAGTTTGTGAATGGCGGCTGGTGTATGAGTGACGAGGCCACAACCCACTACAGCGCCGTCATCGACCAGATGACCATGGGCCTGAGGTTCCTCAATGACACTTTTGGGTCTTGTGGTCGCCCCCGTGTCGCCTGGCACATTGACCCCTTTGGCCACGCCCGCGAACACGCCTCCATGTTTGCGCAGGTAGTTTATCTTAAAGGAATAGCTCAGCATTTTAGGAAATGCATGTCACTCTTTCACAGAGAGTTAGATTTTAAAAAAGTTGGTTTTGCAGGTTATTATGTGCTGGATTATTTCTTGGCTTGGCTGTAGTGTCTTCCTGGAGTCACAGCGGGGTTGCAACGCAGCCAGCAGAGACTTCAGCAACACTTGGGATTAAGAAATAAGATATAAGGTGTTAATTTGTGAGCTTTTTTTGTTGCCTTTTGACAGAGCCAGGCTAATTCTTTCCAGTTTGTATGCTAAGCTAAGATAACCAGATGCTGGCTATAGTATCATATTTGCTGTGCAGACCAGAGAGTGGTGTCAATCTTCTCATTTAACGCTCAGCAAGAAAGCAAGCAAGTAAGCTTTCAAAATCACAAAAGATTCCTTCAAGACCTATTCAGCGAAATATATTGCCTTAGCCTTCGTAGCCAATCCACGGCTTCAAGCTTGCAGCATTGGAGCTTGCAAACATTCATCTCTGAGCTTTATGCTAAATGTTTCCTGTGTGTTTTATTCCAGATGGGGTATGACGGCCTCTTCTTTGGCCGTCTGGACTACCAGGATCGGGCTCGCAGGATGTCCAAGAGGGAGCAGGAGCTTCTGTGGAGAGCCTCAGACAGCCTCACAGCCCCCGTGGCTGACCTCTTCACCGGTAACAAAAGCCCCCACACATGCACAAATGCTGCTTCTCTTCTTGATCGATTCTTTAATGTTGACTCGAGTTATGAAAATAAGGATTCTTCCACTTTATGAACAGATGACACATTTTTTTTGTAAATTGGTTGAACCAACCATTTAAACGTTTCCCTTTACTGCACCTCCCAATAGGCATCCTTCCCAACGGGTACAACCCTCCTACAGGGTTCTGCTGGGACCAGTTCTGTGATGACCCACCAATCAGAGACGACCCTGACCTGGAGGACTATAATGTCGATGATGTGGTGAAGCGCTTCATCAACATCGCCAGCAGTCAGGTTGGACACACATACACACATGACCACGCACTCACCTTAGCAAAGGCCCCCAAGTGAATGTTTGAAGGATATAATGATTAATGACAAGCTCGCTGTACACACGGTGTAAATAGTTTGAAAAGAAATGTCAATTCTTTAATTACAAGCTACATGAATCAACAACCATAAAGGACACGAGGACTGTCAAACTTTTCATTTTGATTTAGTGGCATGATTAGATGTGGTAGCGGTGTGGGTGTCTTTATAGCCACTCATTCGCCTCCTATTTTTCCTCTCTCAGGCTACGGTGTATAAGACCAATCACATTATCATGACCATGGGCTCAGACTTCCAGTATGAGAATGCCAACCTGTGGTACAAGAACCTGGACAAGCTGATTCACTACGTCAACGCCCGGCAGGAGAATGGAAGCAAAGTCAACGCGCTCTATTCTACCCCGTCCTGTTACCTCCAGGAGCTGCACAGAGCAAACCTCACCTGGTAGTCTGAACTTTAAAAGAGCTTGTTGGAGTACCAGTGTCAGAATTATAGCCATAATGACTGTTGAGTGTGCGTATTTGTGCTGCAACTTCATTCTCTTTCAACCCAGGGCTCTGAAGACAGATGATTTCTTCCCCTATGCAGACAACGCTCATGATTTCTGGACCGGCTACTTTACCAGCCGACCAGCACTGAAACGTTATGAGCGGATCAGCAACAGCAACCTGCAGGTAGTTTGAGGTCCACTCTTCGAGTCCAAACTAGGGCTGAACGACTAATTGCATTAGCGATATTATCGCGATATGATAAAACGAGATTTTCTAATCGCAAAGGCTGCGATTACGCTCTGGTCACATGGCACGCGAGAGTAAAGCAGTCTGCAGAGGAAGCATCAACTTCGCACATTACGCTGTATCTTGACTTGTTGTTGTACAATGGCCTTAGGCTTTACAGAAGCTGACTCCACAGAAACTTAAGTGTCACACAGGACAATTGCCAAAGTTGTTGGCCAACTTTCGAATTGAACCTCAAACTGAGTATTTTTTTAGGTTTTTGATGAGAGATGGACTCTTAGGAGATTTGAACTGAGATAAGGATTAATTGGTGGTTGAACTGTGGGTTTTGTATTGAGCGCTTACTGTATAATACAGTTCACACTGGTGAACTTTGTTTTTCTTGTGGTCTGTAGGTAGGCCGACCTGATATTATATTATTTAATGCCATGACTTGACTCTCAAATTATCTTTCTCATATAATTTGATATTTCTTCTCCACCATTGCTCATAATAATAATTCATGCATCACCTAATTTCATCAAGGCCTGGCCTACAAGAAAGAACAGTGTATGTTTAATCTATTTAATATTGTGTTGATCATACTATACACTGATTTATTGCTTGTCCGCTTTGAATAACACAGGAGCTAAAGAGCTTAAAAATTAATCTCATAGTAAATCGCAGTTGCAATATTAGTAAAAATCGTTCAGCTCTAGTCCAAACACGGACTCGATCATATTTAAAGCCAAAATCTAATTGCATTCTTCCCATTCGACGTTGACAGAGCATGAAGGATCACATTTGGGAATTTGCTTTACCTTGTTCTGGTTAGTACACAGTGAGAATGTCATTAACAGTCACTTTAAAGCACTATTATTTAGTATGGAATATTTAGTTGGATGTTAACACACTAACATGCTAAACATTTGCGTGTTAGTATATTAACATTGGTATTGTGCAGTCAGCATGTTAATAAGGTAACCTACAGCACGTACACTAACATATTGACATATAGTGTGGCATGCTGTGTCATTTAGCACTGAAGTATGATGTCATCAGCATGTCATTGTGCCATGTAAGCGTTAATCTCAAAGTAATGTCAAAGCTCTCTCTCTTTCCCCTACATCAGGGGTCGGCAAACAAGTCTGGCATCGGGACAGTTTTGTTTTAAAGCCGTTACAGGGCGGGCCAGAACAAAGTCAAATTATTTAAAATCATACTGTATGTACGTTTAGCTCAGTCGGTACTGTGCGGGACTCCCGGTAGATAGGTTGTAATATGAATTCCAACTTACTGTGGATATTTTTTTTTTCTCCCTTGTTAAACAAATTGAACAAAAGGACACTTTTGCACACGCTCATAATAAAGCATGTGCTGCAGTGTGCATGCGCGTTCTGGCGTTTGATCCGCATTCATTTTCATTTCCCTGAGGAAATTCAGGAGAATCCAATCACACGTTTACTGACCGCTTTTTCAGAGGTGTGTCAAGCACGCATAGACTCTTTTGAATTGTCCTTCAGAACTCTTCAAAGTAAAATATCTTAATAAACTCGACATGAAGCATCGCTGCAAAAAAAGTTCTCATGCTTTTATTTTAGAGGCACAGTCACTTAACAGGAAGTGGTTATGTGAGTAACTGTAGCTGTCATGACTGAGATCTATTTCAGCATCAGCCGTTATCAATTTATTTATTCTTTATTTTTATGCTATCCACCTATTGCCGACCACTGCCCTACATGATTAACTACAACCTGTTGATGGCATTAATCAGCGGATTACCAAAGTCAATAGGAATCCTCCTCTGGAGCCACAAATGTCTGTATTAAATGTTATATTACTCCATCTGATAGATAAAAATATTGTACACCGCTGAACAGATTGTAACTGTGTGGCTTTGTTTTGTTTTTTTACAGACGTGTAACCAGCTGGAGGTACTTGGTGGTCCGGTCTCCAGGAAGGGACCCTTTGGGGAGGGCGACAGCCAGACCATGAGTTAGATTTGTTTTTTATTGCTTCTTATTGTAAAACATTGCTGGCATTTGCCGAGTGGGGAAGGCAGCCAGTGTGTTACCATCTAGTGGTCACATTCATACCTCCAGTGAGAAAAGATTCAAGCCAAAAAATGAATGGCTGAAGAACTCCCCACATATGACATATCCTAAGTGTCGTCATTTTCAGTGGCATACTGGTCTTGGTGTTAATAAATCTGACTGGATACCAGACTGTGGACTGACTGACAGGTACTTGTTTCTGATGTCTTTGTCAGAGAAAGCCATGGCGGTGGCTCAGCACCATGACGCAGTGTCAGGCACAGAGAAGCAACACGTAGCAAATGACTACGCTAGGAGGCTAGCTAACGGCTGGCAACGTTGTCAGGTATTTCAGGCTTTACACGGCATTATCTTGTTCAACATAATCCTGTATGTTTTGTGCAGTAATATTTTGAGCTTCTGTGGTAACACACATTGTAACAGTATCCACAGACCTCATAGAGAACAGTTTTGGTAGAAAGTTTATTCCAATAAAAACTGTTTATTTAGATCCGCTGCGAACGTGTATTATGGGAGTTATCAAGCCTACTGGAATGTAACTTTTTACCAAACACACTGTTTAGCTGAAACTGCTTTGTATGACCGTTTTTATGTGCTTTGTTTATTTTATTTCTCTCTCAGGTTTTGGTCAGTAACAGTCTGGCCGCTCTGAGTAATTCGCCTGCTGAGCGAATCTACTGTGACAACCTCAACATCAGTGTGTGTCCCCTCACTGAGTCCAGCAAAAAGGTGACACACAAACACACATCCAGGAAAAAAACGTATGTTTTTGTGGGGACACCGCCAATGATTTTTACTACAAGATGAATTCCTTAGATCCTTTCTTACCCAACAACCCCTAACTTTCTGAACACAATATTAAAGGGTACTTTGGATATTTATAAACCCATTTTAACATATTTTTTTTCACATATTTTTTAGGTCAAAATGAAGCCATCTAGTGCACAGATTCCAAAACATTCTGTACCTACTAGTCATTTTGACCCCAAAATATGTGAAAACCGGGCCCTGGTTTAAACGTACCAAAATGATCCTTTAACATAACCTAATTCTGACTGTAACTGTAAAACCAATTCTTAAACCCAGCCCCCACGACATCAATGACTTTGGCTCCTCACAATACGACATAATGAAGGACACATGGAGTGCATGCAAACAGAGACAGATATTGTACATGCCTTTTCTCAGTCTTTCAAGAGAGGTTCACGTTGAATTAAAAAGAAAATCTTCTAAATAGAATATCAGTTTTGTTATTACAATGCTCAACCGCACCCCTCCTCCCTTCCTCTTCCCCTTCCTCTCTGGCTCTCTCAGTTCTCAGTCAATGTTTACAACCCTCTTGCTCGCCCCGTGACTTGGCCTGTCAGGCTCCCGGTAAATGGAACCGCATACGTCATATCAGATGCTGAAGGCAAATCTGTGGACTGCCAGGTTAGTGCGTGTTTCTTTTATTAAGTATGAGAGATTTATGATTTGAAGATTCCAAAAGTGCAGTATGATCATATCTTAAAGTCTTCAGATGGGATTTTATAAAGTAATCCAGATCCTACAGAATTCTGGTTATCATTTTAGCCACAATCCTGAAGCGGGGGTGTGTCTCTTTACGACTTTTTTTTCTTTTTTTTTTTTTTTTTACGGAAATGTGAAACAATAAAACACAACAAGACGGCTTCTCTGTGTCTCTGTTCCAGGTGGTTCCAGTGTCCACAGCCACCTGGGAGGTGAGGAGAAACAGAGGCTTAGCTGTCAACGAGCTGGTGTTCCAGGTTCAGGCTCCTCCTCTGGGCTTCACCACCTACTCCGTGTCCCTGCTTAAGGACGGGCCTCCACCTGCCACCACACAGCACCAAACTCCCAAAGCCATCCAGAACAAGGTCTTTACCACAGCATTATTTATACACTTGCTTTGTGCTGCGCCGTGGGAAATAAGTACATTATGGTTTAAAGACAAATGGCACGGTTTACTTTAAAAAACGAATCAAAAACAAAACGAGGTCAGAAAGGCAGATAGTGATTGTTTAAATTCACACAATGTTACACCAATACAGTGTTAACGTGACTTCATAAAAACTTACATCGATCAGTTTTAGAAACTCAGACATTTAAAACTAAACTAATCTCACTTTTTCTAAGAATGTTACATATTAAAAAATGAATGAAGCAGTGCTGTATAAAAGCCAATCTGGCGCACATAGTATTTGTTAATTGTACATGTGTTTTCTAATCCTTCTATACATGACAAAGTACATTTGCATTCTATTCTGATAGCTGAGTATTTGTGTGTCTGTGTGGTCCAGTTCCTACGTGTGACCTTTGATCCCGACACCGGCCTCTTGAGTAGCCTCAGCAACCTGGAGACCAAACAGACCATCAAACTGACACAGAATTTCTACTGGTTAGTCTCTCTGATAGAATTACATACAAACCCTAATATATTTTAAACTTCCTGTTTGAACCTAAGCCAAGACACTTGCTTTTGTTTTCCGACCTCTTGCTTCCTCACTATTTTTTGTTTTTTTAAAAAATGTGGGTTTGTGTGCGTTGCATGTTCTAGGTACAACGCCAGTGATGGTAACAACTCATTGAGTATCCAGCCTTCAGGTGCCTACATCTTCAGACCCAACTCCTCCACACCTTTCATCGTCAGCAGGAAGGCCAGGACAGAGAGCATTCAGGTAGAGAGCGAGCAGCGTCACTGCTATGTTCACGTGCAGCTTCATTATATCACACTGATTCCTTTTATTTCACTTTTAAACTCACAAGACTCACATGCTGAAATGTTAGTTTGAATTTAAGGACAAACAATTGAGTTAATTATGTAGCTTTATTTTTTCATATGTTTATTTATGAATCACAGGTGAGTGTGTCACATCTGTGTCTATCAGAGAGAGACACTTAAGATGCTAGGCCACTGTTATTTCTAATCCAATAATTGGCATCAGTGATGTTAAACCATTAAATACTTTAAATATGCCAGGAAAAATAATATTTTTTTTTAAATGTTGAAATTGCTTTTTACGCACTCTATGGTAGTCTTTAGATAATAAAATAATTAAAACAGTTTACAGCATCAATATAAAAATATATATTGCGTCCGCCCCCCCCCCCCCTTTCCCTTCCCTCCAGACCTCTTGTGTGCAGGAGGTGAGACAGTGGTTTGCTCCCTGGGTGTCTCAGGTGGTTCGACTCTACTCTGACAGCAGAGCTCTGGAGCTGGAGTGGACAGTCGGACCGCTGCCCATTGAGTGAGTGTGTGTTTATCACTTACGTTAAAGCTGTATAGTCTGCGTATATGTTTTCATGTGTGTAAATAGAAGTACACTATGTAAGTATTTTATAGGCTGCATTTCAGCTGATGTTTGGTTTTTCTAATGTGGAATCATGGCCAAAATGCATCACTTAATCTCTTCTTTCGGTCTCTTTATCCATTAGTGATGCTCTGGGGAAGGAGGTGATCACTCGTCTAGACACCAGCATCAACACCGAAGAATATTTCTACACTGATTCAAACGGCAGAGAGGTGCTGCAGAGAAAGTAAGAGACAGTCCGATTTTTATTTTAATGTTGAAAATACATAGTAACTAACTTATCATTTGGCAAATGTTGGTAGTAATAATAAGTTAACGGTATTTTAATGAAACTCTTTAGTTAGACTGATCTGGAATAAATTATCTTCCAAAAATTGACAGATTTTGGTTTTAAAAATCTAAGTGGTGTTGAGTGGCTGTGTTTTACTGAACTCTCTCTGTCTTATAAGGAAGCTCAGATAAGTGTGTGTGTGTGTGTGTGTGTGTGTGGGTGTGTTGTAATTTTGTCCTAAAGGAAAGATTTCCGGCCCACTTGGAACCTAATGCAGTCGGAGCCCATTGCTGGAAACTACTACCCCATCAACTCCCGTGCTTTCATCAAGGTGTGTGTGTGTGTGTGTGTGTGTGTGTGTGTGTGTGTGTGTGTGTGTGTGTGTGTGTGTGTGTGTGTGAGAAAGTTTTTTTCAGAAATAATCCAAAATTTAAAGGAACTAGAAACTACTTTTTGTGTGTGTGTGTGTGTGTGTGTTTTCAGGATGACGTGGACCAACTCACTGTGGTGACTGATCGCTCTCAAGGAGGAGGCAGCCTCCAGAACGGTTCTCTGGAGATCATGGTGAGATACACACTGCTAACAGTCAGGTAGTTAACCTGGATCAGATCGAACAACAAGACTGACACACACTCAATTTACCAGTCTTTCTGTCTCAGTCAGTACACACACACATACAGAGTCTCTCTCTCTTAACTTCACGCTCCTCCGCCTCAGCTTCACCGCCGGCTGTTATACGATGATGTTCGCGGCGTTGGGGAGCCCCTCAACGAGACGTCGGACATATTCCCAGAAGGGCTGGTGGTCCGGGGCCGTCTCCTGCTCTCCCTGGACCGGCCGCCCACCGCAGCTGACGCACACCGCCCCCTGGCCCAGGAGGTGGTACAGCAGCCGCTGCTGACATTCATTGATGGAGATCTGCATCCAAAAACTCGACTGGAGGTGAGTGAGGAGAAGCAGTCTAATAAATTGACTTTGTAGCTGCATTACAGATCACCAAGCAGCCATGTTGGGTGCCATCTTGGAGGTTGTGAAGAATTGGCTTTATGCAAATAATGTCTAAATGCACAACAACCACAAACACTCTACAGGTCAGATTATTTCATATTAGAGGTACGAATTTCAACCCAGTAAACAATAGAGACTAAATGTTACAAACTAAAAAAATGTGGAAAGTATGTCACTAGGCATGATATTTTCACTTCCTTTATCCTGCAGAACTTTTTGTTTCAAAGCTATTATGTGTCGAATTTTAACATTTTCTGACTTTGGCACCCCCAATGGTGGTATCAAAAATATAGAAAGCCTAAGGCCTAAGGTCCCTTCCTCTTCTGAGATACAACAAAGTTTTTATATAGTTTGAGCTGTTTCAGACTATTCTCATTTCACAAAATCTCAGGAGAGCAGGCTGAGCTGGGTTTTTTTTTTTTTTTTAAATCTCTAGTTGTAATAACATGTTTTCAGCACTAGTAATAATTAGTGACACATAGTGTCAACGTCTTACTAATTTACAGAGACATTTTGCCCTGTAATTCATTCATTAAAACACCCGACGACAAACTTGAAACAGCTGCCTGTTGTGAAAAGACCATCAGGCCTATATGACTGGAGTCAAAGCAGTGAGTGTGACTGTGGGTCTCGGTCTGTCTGTAGTTTTCTGCGCTGCAGGCTGCGCTGCCCCCTGCTCTCCCACCTGCTCACACTGACACAGTGGGACAAAGACTCGGTGCTGCTGAGACTGGAGCATCAGTTCCAGAGCTGGGAGAGCAAACTGAACTCACAGCCTGTCACTGTGAACCTGCAGGTCAGTTACAGTTATGATAAAGACTAATGCTGAAGTAGTTAGATTATTAATGTCCATAACATTTAAATTTTGCAGTGTAATGAAACACAGTCATTTCTTGGTTCAAGCTTAAAAAAAAAGAGGTTTTGCTTCTTTGAGTTCAGGACATTTTATAGATTTACTGTTTAAAGGAAGTGTAAAGTAAATAAAATGAAATGGAAATAATTCCAAGTTTATTGTAACTGCTATTTATATCACCCTGTCTTGCTTTCTGTCTGTGTAGAAGCTGTTTTCCACTCTTGAGGTGCTGGGCGTGTCTGAACTAAACCTGTCAGCCAATCAGTGGAAAGATGAGATGACACGTTTTCAGTGGACACCAGAGACAGGTACACCTACACCTGTCATTATCTTCACTACATTAGCTCTTAACAAGCCGAAAGTAAATTTGGAACATGTAAGTAACACACAGGGTTGCATGTGTGTAGAAAACATTTAACAGAGAATTGTGGCTTTGTTTGTTATATTAAAAAGGGGTTTTGATGAAATGCATTAAAATGGAAATTTAAGTCAGCAATAGTATGGAAAAATTCATTATTAAAAAAAAACAGATTCTGGTATGCAGAGACTCACCGGCTAAACGTTTGTCTTGAGGATGCCATTATAGTAATGGCCATTAAATTATTAATGTCTGCCAATTATATTAGATCAAGATGTCCAGCGGGCAAAGTTGCCATTGTGTTTCAAGGTGATGCCATAGAAAAGTGCACATACTATCTAAAATGGCTCATTCTCTGGTGAGCTTAAAATGTCCTGTGTAGAAGGACATTTGGTCCTTTTTGGTAGCACTAGGAAACAGTAGGATTCTTATTCTGGGGATCACGTGTATTAACAGTACATTCTGTGAGTAGTTGCTGCATCTGCCACTGAGGGAGCATGTTCTAACCCTGACCTTTAAGCTCCAGTGAGAGAAGGGAAAGAGACCAGAAGAAAACCTGTACTCAGAAATCCGTTAACGATCACCAAAGAATAACACCAGGTAGTGTAGGTGAAGTAGTCTCATCTGTCAGCTCTGTGGCAGGAAGCCGCTGCTGGTCAGCTGCCAGTCGCTGATGGACCACTTGGCTGGGTGGTGAGGTTCCAGTTCAGTTTGAACAGTAGACTAAAGAGAGGAAGATGAATGCAGAAGTCCACTGACGCTTTTTAATTCTTCAAGGGTGGTAATCACTGCTCCATTACAGTCAGGTTAACTATATAAAGACGTATTCCCTGCAGGGGGTAATCAAGCAGGCTGTGTAATTTAATGAGTCATAAATGCATTGTTTAGCTTTATTAGTAAACTGTAGGGTGTTTAGTGTTTTTGTAAGCGGTAGAATGTATCTGTTTCACTTCACCTGTTGGTAAGTTTCTACCTTTTGATTTTCTTTGACTTTTGATCTGCTAGTTTGTTTCGACAGTGACATTTGTAGAAATGTCTGTTTGTGTTAAACATTTTTACATGCTGAACCTATTCTTCAGGTGAGAGGCCCCTGCTGAAAACGTTTGAAGACCCCTCCATGTGGGAGGTGACCTTGAGGCCAATGGAGATCCGAACCTTCCTCCTCAGAGTCAGCCTCAGATAAACAAAGGGTTTCTGTTCACACAGCTTATGGTTTTGTGTGAACAAAGGGATGGACAACATACTAAATCAAATCAACCCTGTGGCCAGATATACCTGGGCTGGGATTCCAGAGAAAGATCAAGATTTTGTTCTACTTTTACAAAGAAATAATCTAGAGCTTAAGTTTTTGGAAACCTAGCTGTGATTTTTTTTAATTGCATGTGAGCAAGTCTTCCCTCATGGCTTTCCAAACAGAAAAAAAAAAAATCTGCTTATTTGCCACTTAGTGACAGCGAGTGTCTGAACATGTTTCTCCTTTGAGACAGAAAGTACTGTACAGAATTTGCCGAAGCTGCCTTTTGTACTGCAGACACATCAATAATACTAAATCCCAGATTAGCAGATTTTTTCCAGTTCATGCACTTCCAATAACACACAAATCCTCAGACATTTCCTTTCTACAAATAAAACTGGTGCCAACCTGTACTGCCTGAAGTGCGCAATATTCGCACAGCCTTTGTATTTCTGCCAATGTGTGTATAGTTTGAAAATGATTTTATACCGATCATCAATCACCTGATTAAAAAGAGTCTGTAATTCTTACTCATGGCTACCTGCAGTGTTTTGTTGAGTCAAGAATATATTTACATAAATTGAAAACTGCTTCCAGAACTGTTTAAGAGAAAACACTGCTGCAATGTCAATTTCAACATGTACTGGGTACAATTACATGTAGTTCTTAGTAAAATGTTGATCCTGAATAATTAAAACTAACTATTCATTAAACTTTTTGAAGAAATTGAAAAAGTGAGTCTGTGACCAATAAGCTACCAAATCTTAAATACTTGTATTTCAGACATTTAAGCTTTTATTTGACAGAGCACCTGCTGGCTCACCAGGTTTGTCCCAGAGGTCAAAACTAATGACCAACACTCACCAAACCGCCTGTTCAAAGTCTACAGAAAGAAAACAGTTTGAGTCAAGTCAGCGTGAGGACTTTATTGGACTGAAGCAACAGTCAAAAACACTAAAAAAAACAACCTAAAAACAAAAAAGCTCTGGCATAAAACTGAGTGCATATTAACAGTTTTTAGGTTTTTGTCCCCATCCAAATACAGACTGCAGTACATCATTCTCACTGTATGCACTGGACCATTCAAAGTGTGTAATATATATATATAAAATAAAATGAACTATGAGAAGACAGAATCATTCCATTTTCTCTTCATGTGTCCGCTCCAGGTTGTGGGAATAGCAGCATTTGTCTCCATGGTTGCACGTTCCCTGGGGGAGACATCAATAGTAACATAAAAGAAAATACTCATGATGGACACTGATGTTACATTATAGACTCTACAGAAGCCAAAGGTCAGTTCTGACTGCTGGTGAAAGCACTTAGCTTCTCTGGCAGAAAACCAACAGCAAGCGGCGACCCACCATAGCAGCTGACGGAGAGGACTTTGTAACCTGCATGTCCTCGTGTTTCATTTCCCACCACGGACAGGAAGACTTTACCAGTGTGATTGGTATTAAAGTAACCGTCTCCACAGATGGAAGGTAAATGGTAATACCATCTGGGTAACTGTGAAAACGCAATTTCTTTTGGCCACTTGGGGGCAGAAATCCACAACAAACTGGATATTCCAAATGTCTTACCAAACCATTACCCATTTCCACATCCAGCAGATAAGGAACAACAACATCATTCATTCGGAGTCGTTTCTGTCCAATATTCACATTTTTTGCTCTGTTTTGATCTCCACCAAAAACATACCTGCTAAATGCTTCACTATGTTCACCAACTTAGTCGCTTACTTTGTCTTCAGTTTCGAGGTGGGTAGGCAGCGTGCAGTAGGTTTCAGGAGATCTGCTACTTTAAAGAGCTGCTTGTGTCCGTACAGTGGAGATGCGGGCCGTAAAAACCAAACCAATGAGCTGGGAAACGCTACAAGCGGGGGAACTCGGTATGAGCAACCCCTTTCATATTTACACAGTAATTTGACCCTTTGTTCAGATAAAAAATAAATAAAAGAAGATTCATGCAGCTTTAAAAAGGCTTTAAGACTTGGTAACAGCACACATTATTTATATATTTAGATTGATATTAAAAAAGCAAAAGTAATGGAGGGTAAATGCACACATTTTCCTTTGACTTCCTAACATCAATAAAACAAATGCAACAAAGAACATTGCTTTCTCTTATCGGGCTGGATAAGCTCGTGTGTTTAAAGCAATTTTCCACTTTTACCAAACACTTATCAGAGGTACAAGACAATGTTGATTCAACCTACAGCCAATTTAAGAACACGCTACAGTTACACTGTAATAGGTAGGCAGATGGGGGGATTTTTCTTCCAAGAATGGACTTCAGAATAATTCATACATCATTAATGAACTTTGGTGTCATTAAGGTTTATGTGAAGATGGGCATGTACTCAGCCGTCAGGGCGGATTTATCTTCCAGCACAAAAGTGATTTGATCATTTTACGTATAAAAGACACAGACAAATTGTTCATGTGTCAACTGCTGTTCTAGGAAAACAAATGAGTTAGTCTGGTCTTTTCAAGGAGAAAAAGGTCTGTTCTCGGAAGAGAGAGAAAAAAAATAAATAAATAAAAGGTTATTTCCAAGAAAATAGTCTTCATTACACAAGATGTGTCAAATGTTTAGCAGGAGTCGCTAATTAAAAGGGTTCTACCTACAGAAACCTCAGGAGAAAACAAAAGGAAAAAAAAAAGACATCCCAGTGCCACCCACTCTGTTTGATTGATAGGCAATGTTTAGGGAATGTCCACACATTCAGAAGTGTGATTACTTTATATAATAAATAACTGACTCCATGCATAACAATGTGGAACATATTAAGTCCTATATGTCCTAGTTTTAAGAGGCCGAATATATTTTCTCAGTCAAGTCTGATTTGATCTGCTCGCAGCTCACAGGTCCCTCTGTGCGGTTTCCTGCCTCTACGTGAACTGACCTGTCTGAACTTCTTGCAGGGGAAGTCTTTTAGCTGAGAAGAGTCTGTGCTCTGGTTCTTTCTCTTGTTCTGGCACTTCTTGCTCTTGTCCTGCAGGTCAGTGGAGATACCACCGCTGGAGGAGAGACAGGAGAGAAAAGGTTAGTGAGGGATGAAGGGAAGGGATGAAAATGAAGGAAATACAAATAAGATGAAGGTAGGAAGGAGATAAAGACAAGAGAAATGTAGAAAATTGAGAAGCAACATGTGCAAGGAGCAAAGCAAAATGGAAGAAGACTGAGGGAATTAATCTGATCCACAGCTTTATTCTCCAATTGTGGCTTCTATCTTTGACCATCTTCAAAAGTGTGGGTGTCTGTTGTGTGTTAGTCTGCCCATGTGTGTGTGTGTCTGTGCCGTTGGAGCATGGACGATGGGTTATTTACCCGGATTTGGCGCGAGCTTTCGGTCCCCAGAAGGCCTGAGGATTCTCCTGGAACCGGGTCAGGTGCCGTTTACGGGACTGAGGGTTGGCATCCTCCCTCACAGTGAAACAGGCTTCTTGACTGCACGCGCACACATACACAATCCAGCACAAAAGATGTTAGGCAAGCCACAAGGTTATACAAAATGTGGTTGTGTGAAACTTTAAATGTAAATAAAAAGTAGAAACTATCTCAGTGAGTATCAAACATTTGAAATTGTGGGCCTACTGAAGGGTCACTGATAAACTGGTTGGACGTTCAAGTCAAGGATGTGGTCTCACCTGGGCTCAGTGGAGAGGATCTTGAAAGCGGGGCTAGTCTCTGACAGCTTCTCCCTCTTCACAGGATTGGCCTTCTCCTGTGGAAGACAATCAATCAATCTAGTAGTATATCCTCAGCTTTTCACAGCAAATGCATAGCTGTGGTAATCTGTCTTTTGTAAATTAGTAAGGCTTACCCAGCATCTCATGATGTCCCAGAGGGCTGCAGGAGGAGCGTCCGTCTTGATGGCATTCTTACAGGCGTGAGAGAGGGAAACCCTGTGACCAGCATGTAGGAGAGCAGACCTGCAGCAAGAGGCAGAATCAGTTGATTCAGTGTGCAACTAATGTAGGGTAGGAACAGCTGACAGTGAAAGGTTTAGGAACAACAGGCAGCTAAAAACTGGGTTAGCTTATTAGCGTAGTTGACCAAAGTTTAAAACTGCTAATTAATTACATTTTTTCATTAATTATTTTTTGGGGGCTGTTTGATAGCAGCAGAACATGCAAAAATATAACATTATTTGAACCACTGAAAAAACTGAGATGTAGACAGCGTATCAGAGGTCAGGACACCAGGAGATAAACCAAAAACTATGGAGCTAAAAGGTGTTAAAAATGTGTTATAGAACTGGGGGTGGGACCGCCGAGTTGTGCAATTATTCTCTGTGGGTTCACTACAAACACCTTTCACGTTACAAATAGTTATTTGAGCCACAATATGGATGAGTGCAGCTTTAAATTGAGATAATATAGACAGTATAATCCAGGTAAAATAGATAGCCAGCCTCCCATTATTCATCCATATATTTAATTTAAAGTTTGACCAGGTTTCAGTATTTCTAATACATGTTTTCCAGTTAAATAAGTCAGTCCAAAAACCTTGTAGTTCTTATCTGTGCCATTTAATTCAACCTATGACAGAATATCAACAAATGCACTGTAGTTTCTTGACACCACAATATACGTGTGTGTGTGTGTGTGTGTGTGTGTGTGTGTGTGTGTGTGTGTGTGTGTGTGTTTTTACCTAAACTGGAGCAGGGGTGGAGTATTGCAGTGTATTGTGCTGCTCAGACTGTCCACAGTGTAATAAAGAGGCACATCTTCCAACTCCTAAAACAAACAGCATTATTAGGCGTGTCTAGCAAGCAGTAGGAACTAAAACTGTCAGTAAGTAAGATTTATCACACTTAAATATATACACAATGAAGTTACCTGATGTAATTAACAGCACCCACATAACACCAAAATATGAAAACCACCCTTAAATTAGAGCTTATATAGAAAGGAAAATGATTACCTCAGTCACCATGCTGAGCATGCCCTCAATTCGTTTGGATGTCCCAAATCTGGACGGGTTCCCTGACACAGCAGACAAAACCTTCTGGACAAATGCCAAGTCATGGATGGGCTCTGCCCACATAGGACCACCCAGCTACAAAAAGGACAGACACAGGGTTCAGCTGGTGTATTGTACAGTATGTGTTTGAACAGTAATACCTATAAACAAACAATGTTGACACCTGCCAATAGAGTGCATTCTCACTAAAAATAGGAAATTAGGTATAAATGCTAAGAATACATTTACAGACTGAAGCTGCATCATGCAAAACTACACTGAATAAAATTATAAACGCAACACTTCTGTTTTTGCCCCTATTCATCTTGAGCTGAACTCAAAGATCTAAGACTTTTTCTATGTACACAAAAGGCCTATTTCTCTCAAATGTTGTTCACAAATCTGTCAAAATCTGTGTTAGTGAGCATTTCTCCTTTGCCGAGATAATCCATCCACCTCACAGGTGTGGCGTATCAAGATGCTGATCAGACAGTATGGGTATTGCACAGGTGTGCCTTAGGCTGGCCACAATAAAAGGCCACTCGAAAATGTGCAGTTCCATCACACAGCACAATGCCACAGATGCATGCTGACTGCAGGAATGTCCACCAGAGCTGTTGCCTGTGAACTGAATGTTCATTTCTCTACCATAAGTTTCAGAGAATTTGGCAGTACATCAACCGGCCTCACAACCGCAGTCCAGCCCAGGACCTCCACATCCAGCATCTTCACCTTCAAGATCGCCTGAGACCAGCCACCCAGACAGCTGCTGCAACAATCGGTTTGCATAACCAAAGAATTTCTGCACAAACTGTCAGGAAAAGTCTTAGGTAAGCTCATCGTCATACTCATCGGGGTCTCGACCTGACTGCAACTTTGCACAGCCACTGAAGAGGAGTGGACCAACATTCCACAGGCCACAATCAACAACCTGATCAACTCTATGCAAAGGAGATGTGTTGCACTGTGTGAGGCAAATGGTGGTCACAGTAGATACAGACTGGTTTCCAGACTCCTCCTGACCTCCCAATACACTGAAACTGCACATTTTCGATTGGCCTTTTATTGTGGCCAGCCTAAGGCACACTTGTGCAATACCCATGCCGTCTTATCAGCATCTTGATATGTCACACCTGTGAGGTGGATGGATTATCTCGGCAAAGGAGAAGTGCTCACTGACATAGACTTTGACAGATTTGTGAACAATATTTGAGAGAAATAGGCCTTTTGTCTACATAGAGAAAGTTTCAGATCTTTGAGTTCAGCTCATGATGAATGGTGGCAAAAACAAAAATGTTGCGTTTAACCAATAATAAAAGCAAATTTCCATGTGTATAACTTACTGAATACTGAACATACAAAGAAAGAAAGAAAGAAAGAGAAAGAGAGTCACACCTGATGTCTCTGTCCACAGTGCTCACACTCTGGTCCAACTGGGGGTCCGGTGGCTGGAGAATACTTCATACTGAAATCACAGCAGATTCATCTTTACTACACACATGCTGTCAACCACAAGCAGATACAAGAGACATAACTCAGTTTTTTTAACAAGAGTATAGTGACTAGTGACTCTGTGAGATCATACTTGCGCACTGCGGTACTTTGAGCTTGATGCTAATATCCATGTGCTAAAAACCTTACAATGGCTGTGCTAACATACTGATGCTAAGCCGGTCTAATAACTAGCTATTTGCTAAACCATTTACCGTATCAAAGTGTTTATTCTAAGCAGATTCTACAGCAGGTGAGTTTGCTGAAAGCTACTCCTTCATTTTACATTGTCATTTCATAGCAGAAAGACCCAGCTGTACAGTGTAGACTGCCTTACTGTTTTCCATTGCTTGTTCTCCTGCCCATTCTCTGTAAGTGAAAAGACCCGCAGCCGACACAGTTGTAGACCAGAGCCTGTTTACTGCAACACAAGACAGGGAACATTTAAATACTGTGTTGTTTGTGTTTTTCCTGTGTATATGTAAGCATGAATCTGCACAGCTGTTCATATGGATACAGGCACATTAAAAGTATGTTCCGTTTGTAAAATCTGTGTCTGGTTCGTTCTTTCAGTATTTCGTTTCAAAAACAAATCTGAAAAACCAAAACAACCCAAGTCGTTTTTTGGTTTGAAAACCAAAACGGCAAACAAAAAAAAAACAACAAAAAAACAGACACCTGTTTTGTTTTTCTGTTTTAAACCCGTAACGGAAAACAAAGTAACTGCGTTTTGTTCCATCTTTGACCAGTGTTGTATCCCTACAACATGGTCAAGGCCTATCAGCGTTTATAACGCACTGGGGATCCCTATAGCGTCATAGGTCAACGCCGTGGGGGAAGCCCTGTAGCAGTTTGTGACAGTAAAGGCAGGTATGATATTTAACGTGTTAGAACATAGTTGGGGTGAGAGGAGGGCCAGGACCTTTGAATCAGGAGACTTGTGTTCGTGTATCCTGTGAAACAAAAAGTCTATATTAGGCTAAATATTTTTATATAAGGCTTTTCAGGTCGCATCGCATATCAACTGTGGCGAATATGACTGTAGAAGTGAGCACTATATTACAGAGCCTCAAACACTCAAAATTCTACGTCAGCATCAAGGAAGCGTTTTGTTTTGGGCTGATCTGAAGCAGCCGTTTCACTGAGCGATCTAAGAAAATAACCGAATGTTTATCAAAAGGTTTTTTCCCCCTCAAGGCTACAGCCAGGGTGCAACCTCCTCTCCCTGTACGCTCAAGCCCCCCCGCTCCCCCTCTGTTCACCCCACTATGGGTTGTGTTGCCAGTGGAACCGGCGCACTGGATGATCAGTGGTCGTTCCCTCTGGCTGGATGAAGTCTGAGCTCCTGATTTTACGCATAATTTGTGCGCAACTTACTAAATTCTTCCATCTCACAAAGAAAAGAAAGGTCGGATCGAAACAGTGTAGCAGAGGTGTGACTCAGTCTCAAGTCTTAGCACTCAAGTCCCAAGTCCGGACCGATCATGACTGGCAAGTCAGTACAAAGTAAAATACAGCTCACCGAATTAACCAATACCAGTTCATGTTTGCTGTGTACCATTGAATGTACTGACAACTTGGCCATCACTGAATTCATTTGAGAAATCTTAAAAACCAGAGGATTCGCAGGAAGAAAGCGTTCCTGCTGCTAGTGAGTTACAAAATGAACGTTGAGCCAATATTATATACATTCAGCCTCCAGTACTGCAGCTATATAATAATATTGTCCCGTTTTTCTAACTAAAAACCCACTTATGTTGATGCTTACATTCAATCAGGCACCGCCATCGCCCAAGTGTATCTGCTGCAGGTTCATCAAGTATAATACACAAAGCTCCACAAATCGGACTCATTAAATATCAAAATCAATGTTTTTCCATTTTGGTTTTTCTGATTCGGTTTAATGAAAGAATGAACCATACACGGTTTGTCTGGCTTAATATCCTCATTTTGACTCTCCTTACAATTCACCTAAATAATCAACATTCAATTTTTTCTATATTTCTAATATTTTTCATTTTCTAATTTTCTTTATCGCACCAAGTTCTGCTGTGGCCATTATTTTTAGTATTTGTTGCTGCAGTGACCCAGTTTTCAGTTCATTCAACTTTCATCATATGTGAGCCTTTGTTAGATGACAGCACAGTGTATGTGTGTTTGAGTGAGCACCTGGCCGAGTTTTTGACTGTGGCCTGTCCTGTGAAGACACGTACAAAGACCCTAATGTAAAAGTCGACACTGACGGACAGCAGGGGCTGGATGTATCGCTGGTGCACCCCTGCCCTCTGGTCTAAACTGTGGAGGATGATGCGAAGAGCCTGCAGGGGAAAAGGAAAGACAGACACACTTTCTTGTTCTTTACTCTTTGATGTGAAATGTCTGAGAAAGTCAGATATGTTTGCACCATTTGCAAGGCAAAAATGAAGATTATAAGTTGAAATAATATATGAGGGAAACATATTCTGCTGGTACTGCTCTCATTATTGAAGTCCTCCTCCTCCTGGAGAAGCTTGACTCGCGTGAAATTAATGAATTGCTCAGACATAAATTCAGTGTTATTAAAAACAAGTATTTGTGATCATAATAATGAATAACAACATCCCATTACTGACAGACTTTGTGTTTGCAAGAAATAGTTATTTTGTTACTTTTTTGATTTATATAATGATTATCACCAGCACACTTGGTATCCATCAACACTAAACTGTTATTTATGAAGAAATCAAGAATAAATAAGGGAGAGTTCCTTTATTTATAAGTGACTATCACTGCGTACTTCCTCCATCCAGCTATTCTAGATAACCGTTTTGGCCGAGTGGTCTCTTAATGCAAAGTTTGGGAAAAATCAAATAAATCTACCATCCAGCGGCCAGCAGTGCCGATTACCACAGAAGATCCTGATGCATTCCTGTCTGTTCAATTATCCTTCCAAACCAGAAACAAATCAATTATGTGTAGATTTTTTACAAGATTAAAATTGTCTTTGGATGGAAAAAGCTTTCATTTGTGGAAAAATTTAAGAATCCTGGTGGAAATTAGTGCAGTTTCTTTTAGATCATTTCAGCTTTGTGACCCTGGGTCTGTGTTTTGCGGTCTCCTTTTTTGTTCTGCTGCTGCCACTACGGTGTGCCAAAGTTAGAAATCTTCAAATTCAAAGTTGGAATCTCATAAAATCAAACCCTGCTTTTAGCTATAGCCGTTTAATGGATTTAAACAATTACCTCTCAGTATAGTTGCTTTTTTATTGACATCAACTTCACCGTTTACTTTTACTCTTCCCAGTTGAATCAGAGCTGTATTAAAATACTGCTAATGCAATCCAAACATTTCCTACTGCTGCTGTATTTGTCACAGCGCTAGCTTGGATCATTCATAAAAAAATGATAATTTTTAGCATTTTGTGACAAAGAATCAGTTTTAAATAGTGCAGGGAGTAAAGAAACAAAAGAACAGCCACAGTGAGCTGCAGCTGAAGAGCTGCAGGCGACAGGCTTCACACCACCAACTCCTCAGAAATGTAACTAACTTAACTGTGCCCTGCTGCTGTGTGGAAAACTACTTGCACGGTGCACAGCATGAAATCAGATCAGTGTTGCCCATGGCATGATATTAAAAGGGCAATTATTGACTGACTTCTGACTCTAATGTGAGTTTGTACACAGACGCCTCAGATGCTCTTCTATTGTATTTCTAAAAAAAAAAAAAGCTGCTTAAGTGTTTGCTGCCCCCAGAATTCTGGGACCTGGTATAACAAACCACACTTGCTTTTACTACCAGTAATACAGGGGTCTTAAACTTTAAGGATTATAACACCAGGAGGAGCAAAATGTCATCAGTTTGAAGGATTTATCATCATCTTTCTATCCTTGTGAAAAGAGTCCCCTAGTGAGTATATAAATACAAGCACACACAAAAATCCAGTTCACCAACTTGAAGCCACAGGCAAGAATCCATGATAACATTTAGTGTGTTTCTGTCAGAGCCACACACACACACACTCTGCATGCACTCATTCACAGAGGATCAAGACATGATGAATGCAAACATGGTGACATGTCTGTGCATGTACTCTATGCATTTTGTGTGTGTGTGTGTGTGTGTGTGTGGGTGTGTGTGTGTACTCTGTGCCCTCACCATCTCATGACAGTATCTGGCTTTTATCGAGACTGAACCATATTTGCTATAGCAGGTCTCTCCACTGTTTCCTGCCATCACCGCCATGTCTGTGCATGTTATACACAACAAACCTGAGAGAGAGAGAAAGCAGGAAATATAAAAAGGTTGCACCACATGGGTGGAGATTTTCAAAACGGGGCAGTTCAGATAGCGTCAGATTGGCTGTCAAGTCTAAACACCATTCATTGTACTGTCCTACAAAGCCAACTCATTGTGAGACTCAAATGGGATAAAAACCAAAGACGACTTATTTCACAAACAATATCTGACCTACTTCCGATCTGAACTGTCAGGCTGATTTTATGCCAACTTTTGAAATGTCATGAAAAATAAAATGCAATTTAAGTGCATGTTTTTTACTGGGTGAAAGCAAATAAACACATTTTATGAAGGTCAACAAAATCCACAAGAGAAATTATGAGTTTAAAAAAAGGGACGGATTAATAATGCGCAACGTAATACTGTTTGAAGATGTCTGTGAATATTCCCAGTCACCCAGGCCATAGTTATCCAACAAGTGTTAAATCAAGGGCAACTGAACTGTTTTTATCTTAAATAAAACTCTCTTTATTGAGGTAAATACGTCAAATTAATGTGAGACTATATTTGCCTGTTTTATTCCAATCAGATAAACTACAAAAATCACAGCTCTGTTTGTCCAAATGTTACTCATAAAAAATGACAATGCCATCTGGTCTGAGGATGAATTAAGAAAGGATCTGAATCTGTTCTGACTGTCCATGGTGATCTACCCCATTTTGTGGGGACTAATAAAGACAAATTGCTGAACTAATAATCGTGTCACTAACAGTCAAATTCAGGCTTTACATCTCGAGGTGTGTTACATAATATTTCATCCTACGTGCCAGCTTGAACAAAGATCAGCCATTCCTGCATACACACTCCATTTATACTGATGAAATGTGATTTGATCTCCACTTTCTAAATTCACAACATGATAATCTAAAGAATCTTGCATGAAAACAGTGGAAATACTGTGAAACAGTAGTTTACTATCAAACAATTTTAACCCCAAAACACTCTGTGAGACAGAAGAATGAAAAGCAGAAGAGATTGACAGACTGAACTACCCACCTCCTTCACTGACGGCCTGCACAGCAGCATCCAAGAAGGAAGCAGGGCTACCATAGGGATCCAGGTCGATTACATCATAACGCTCCTTCTTCCCTCTCATCTCATACATAAGCATACTGGAGAAATGTAAAAAGAAAAAGAAATATTAGCCCACATAACCCAAAGACAGAAAATAATTTAAATATGGAGCAGAGAGGGACAAGAACAGAGAGGAGTAGAAACAACATGAGTCAAGCCAGTTAAAAAGAAGAGCAGAGTAGTTCAGAGAAGAAAGAGGACAAAACGGCTTAAGAGGATAGATGAAGAGAGGCATGAATACAAGCAAGCCAAAGAGGAGAGCGACTTGACTGAAAGAAAAAGGCCAAAAGAGTTCATAAAAAAAAGAACAGCAAAGAGACAAGTATGGAGGAGATGAGAACATGATCAGAGGCATGAATAGAACAAGAGGTCAAAGGTGAAGACTGGGGAGGAAAGACGATGAGAGAAGCATTGGACAAATACAAGAGGAGGAGGAACTAACAGACAGCAAATCAGTGAAGCAGATAAATAACAGGGGCAGAGGCAGACTAGCGGCAAACAAGCTTTTCCCTGAATGTGCTGCGTAATCATACCTGGCATCCCTGCAGCTGGCCTGGAGCAGGTGGCTGACTCCGTTGTACTGGGCATTCCTAGCAATCAGCGCCGCAGCCTTGGTGGAGAAGTCGTTGGCGGTGACGCTCTGCAGGCCCGGGACTTCCAGAGCGAAACGCACCGAGCGCAAACCGGACGCCGCCAGACCCTCCAGCACGCGAAGGCCCCGCTGAAATGGAGAGTTGAGGAAACAATCTTGATAAAGCCGCGCAGAGTCATTATTTGACCACTTGGCAGCAGCAAAAACAAGCTGTACACCCAACATGGATGCATTCCATAAAGTTGATGATATTGCAAAACATGGTAAACTGTAGCTTATTTTGACATCCAGCAGACACAGAGCAGCATTACCATTAGTTCGAAGTTGTTTTTGTGTCCACCTGATGAATGTAAGTCCAACTTTCACACTGCTTTTAGCTCTGTTTTGGTCTCTACAGCCACTGAGTGCTCCACAGTGTCCCTCTGCTCAATCACTTTGTCTGTTGTTGAACAGGTTGTGTTCATTTCAGTGAAAACAGCTGCCTACTTCATCTGGAAACAACGTCGGTGAGATTCATGTATCATTTGATCATGATGTTAGTATGAAAATATTGTTTATAGCAGCTATAAAGCTGCAGTACCACATGGTTTTGTGACAGGCTGAATTCCAATAGTAACGGAGAACTTTCTTTACTCCTGTAGTTCAGAAGCTATACCTATTAATACATCTAAATAGGCTGTGGCAGATCACAAGGCTGGTGGTTCAATCCCCACCTACTCCTGTCCACATGCGGTCATAGTGTCCTTCGGCAAGACACTGAACCCCAAATTGTCCCCGATGTGTGGCAGCGCCGTGCCATCAGTGTGCGCATGAATGGGTGAATGAGCTGCAAAAACCTTGTAAAGCACTTTGGATAAACATATTATATAAATGTACTCATTTACCATTTAATCACTGGTAGGGTGTTTATCTTTGACTAGAATTGGTGAACTGAAGCTCAAACAGCAAACCTGATCATTCAATCCAGAGAAAGCGCCATTCACCAACAAAGGCTGAACATCTTTTGCACCTCTGTCAGTAAACAATAGGCTAAAACTCAGATCTTTACTGACAGCTAATGACATTATTTCAACATAATTAAATCCTCCAAACTTCCAAAAACTGATCTAATTACCCCTCTGTACCTCTTGGGGCCAACAGAGTGTGAAATTACCTGACGCTGCATTACCATAAGTCTGTTTGATGGAAGCCCTCATCCAAACTGTAGTTAGTACTTTGTTCCAAGCTTCAGAACCACACTCACTGCCTCAGAACATTGGATTTGTCAAAAAAAAAAAAAAAAAGTATAATTAACCAGTATGTTGTACAGGTACAATTTATATTTTGTGCCTCAATTATTGTAGACTTACACACGAAGAGAAACTTACTTTAAAACCGGTTTGAGAGAAATAAATATGTATTTGTAGCAGGGAAATAAATAAACATAAGGCAATTTGTCATTTAAACTGGATAAACTGCATTCGTATATTTCTAAATACATTATTTCCATTAATAAATTCATTCAGTGACTAAGGTAATTGTAGCAAAAAAAATCTGCTACTTTGCAATTACACTGTAAAATCAATCCTACATACCTCACATTTCTCCCCCACTGTTACAGTTACAGCTGGCTCATCTGCTCCGTTTTTCTCCTCTGTCTGTACGTCGGCCTCGTTCATCTCCTCTGAGAGAGAGATCACCACCCTTTCTTTCTCTCCAGGCACCACCACTTTCATCCCGCGCTGAGCCAGCAGATCTCTGGCAAACTCTGTGATAACAGCACATCTGGGAAAGGGAAAATGAATGCTTAAATAGAAGCATGCGGTGCATATATCATAACACAGTAAATAACAGAGCTAACTAAATATTCATGACATTTGCTTTCATCCAAACACAACTTTGGCGATTCTTGCAAATATTGTTTCAAATCAGCGAGCTGTTGATAGTACATTTTTTATCTCCAGCGAGGAGGCTATGTGCTCAGTCCTCTGTGTTGTTTTGTAGTTTGTAGAAAATCACAAAAACTACCAAACAAATTTTGATGAAACTTCATGTTGCTAGAGGCAAAGAAAGAACGGTTTGACTTTTGGTCCAGATTGCACCACCATGTGGCCACTGGCACTTTGGTGCTACAACATCGCCATGAATTACACTGGCATTAACTGGTTATGAGTCTGACTTTTTTGAAACTACAGATAATTCCTTGTTGTGCAAAGGCTTAACAGGATTTAGATACTTTAAGAATTAGCAACCATGTCTTTTTTGGTGCAGATTCAACACAGACATTTTCTATGATTACATCAATACTACTATCATTTTTGCACAATTGTTCATTATAATACACACAGGGGTTTTGGCATTTATGGTCTGGTATGACCAGCCACCATGGTGGCTAATGTTACCTAATGCTTCAGTAGGACGCTTTGGATATACAGAATATTGATGAGCTATTTGAATCTCTACTTCTGCTCCTGTTACACTACATATAGTAGTATAGTACTGAAGAATGTAGCTATTCAGCTTCAGTTATATAGACGTTTGTATGTACTTGGCAGAGGTATACACTTTCCAGTTTAACAACCTAGCATGTTGCAAAGCATCATGCCAACTTCCCAATGATATTTAAATTGATGACAAGCCCAAAGATATCTTCACTGTACTGAAACACGTCATACTTAATTAATCTAAGAGACTTAGACTGTGGTGTAAAGAAATGACGTGTCTTCTGGGTAAATGCCAAAGCAGCCCTTGTTTATGCTTACGTCAGATCTCTGTTAAACTCCTGGACCGGATTGTAAAACACCTCATTAGCACTGGGAAACAAGATGGCCGCCTTGCCCTCCTTGACCACCGTCTCCCCAGGTAACAGTCCTGCAGGAATCGTCTTCTCTGCGTCAGCTGCTGTGTCGGTGGTTGCCAGGCTCATACTTTCTGCTGAAGATTCAGCAGGAGCGGGTGGAGGTTTGGCGTTGGGAACATCGGAGTCCTGAGCAGTTTTCTGGGGTTCCATGAATTTCAGTCCCCTGCTGGCAGCAGCAACACTGCTCCTCCAAAACGTCTGTCTGGCAGAATGGGCGCAGGGAGGATGCAGACGATGGGAGATGATGAGGGGGAGCAGCCGAGCAGTATGCACCAGCATAAAGGTACACCGTCTCTATAAAAAAGACAAAGAACATGAAAACTCTCTAGTGGTGTGCAGATTAAATATAGAGCCCATCACACGCTGGACTTTTGCCGTTAATACCAATGTCAACATATAAACATTTCTGATGGGAATGTCTTTGTTTATAATTCTAAGGGTTAATGTAAAATTGTGACCAAAACATGTACTAAGCTTGATTTTTTTTAATCAATTATTAGACTAGTAATAAAGTAAGACTTTTACACATCATTTAAATGACCTCTTTTTTAAAGTGCCTTTAGCTTTGTGTCTTTCACTACAAACTTACAGTGCCTGATATTCTGGTAAGGCTGCAACAAAAACAAAACATATCCAGATCTCAAGATGATGTCTTCAAATCTCGTTTTGGCCAACCAACAGTATAAAAACACGAAATATTCAGCTTATATTGATATTTAAACCAGAAAAAGACTATTTGGCACTTTTCTCTTATAGACGACTTAAATTATTTACTGACGATCAAATATATACTTTATTAATACGGTTATGTTATTCGACTAATAGATCAATTAAAACATATATATATATATAACGTTACATATAGTTTCAGCAGTAGACCCTGGATTAAGTAGCTAAGACTTGCCATCTGACCCGTGGCTTTACTTTTCCTTTAGCTTCGAACACAGTAGTTAGTTTTCATGTAAAAATGTTTGTTACTTTGGCTAAACGAAAGCAAACTTCAGCTATTAAACAAGACAGAAGATGATGCATAATGTTACTTCAGACCAGCAAAGGCATTAGCTGGTTAGCTAACTAAGCTAAGCTTTGTAAACAGATTTACCTGTGGCACCCCCTCTAGGCAGACACTGCTTTCCTTATATGATAGAAGTTTTATTCTAAAAGCGATGCAGGTGGTCGTGCGGTGACTGTTTCCTCAGTGTTGCAGTGTATGCTGTTATTCCAGTCCACTCTCACGTTAGCACATGGAAGCAGCCATGTTTGGTGCGTCTCTACGGAAGCCCGCGCGGCCATTAAATAGAAGCGGTAACGCTGCTCCGACCCTCCGGCAGAGACGTGCATAATGTCAGGAAAACGGTGTAATCTAAGGACAAGAGAGAGAGGGTCGATCAGTCAGCCGCCGCACACACTGGCGTACTTTCTCCCCGCAGCCAACATGTGAGGACGGCGAGGACACTGGACAACACATCAGTATGCTTTCATGAATAATCTAATTTAATCTCGCCGTGCCTGAAGTTGGTGATGCATTCTGATGAAAAGGCTAAACATAGCCTATGGATTAACCAAAATATCCCAGACCTATGATGTGAGGAGATAAAAACTACCTTAGAGAAAATAAGGTTAATGCAGGTCAGTAGCCTACTGAGCAGCTTATGGGAACGGCAAAGTGAATTTAGGTCTTTAAGAGTGATGCTTAAGGAGAATAAATAAAAGTGTTGCTCATATTTTAAATCTTGTAGCAGGCTACTGAGTGCTGTCATATATGCTAAAAAATGTATAGGCTATAGAAAGTTGACAACGCATTTTTTTAATTAATTATAATGTGTGTTAAATAAACATTTTAAAGATTTGTCTAGGCTAAAATTTTTGCCGTTCCCTTTGTCATCAAACATAAGGTAGCCTACATTTTATTATTGCCAGTGAGCAAGGCTTGCGACCAAACTGCATGGGAAGTAAAGGCATACTGTGTCTGTCTAGTCTGTCAAATCAAAATTGGTTTAGAAACCATAAACACAGTAGGCTATCACCTAACATAAGGGGTCTTGTGAAAGAGAGCCAACGAGTCAAAGATCTTCATTATTCCAGGTTTGTGCTTAGCCTATATGTTGCATATTCAATCAATCAATTTACCAGACAACAAACCTGGGGCCAGCAAGCACTGTTCCTGCACTGAAAAATTGCACACATTGCAAAGGGCATGGAAAGAATGTGGATGTCGATAGGGGCCCATGCAACTCATTTTTGCCCAGAGCGGGTAAATGTGATTTTAACATCCCTGGTGGAAAGTAAGTAATTAAATTTACTCATTTAGGCTATTGTCATTAGGTACATATGCTTTAGGCTAGTTGAATATTTTATGTAAATTTATACTTCTATTCCACCACATTTAAAAGGCACATTATAATATAATCATATTATAGGCTACATTATGCATTTACAGTATAGTTGACAGCTTTAGTTACACCTTGCAGATTCATATGATCATTAAAAAAAAAAAAAGTTTTCTATATATAAAATCAACTCCATTCAACCGGCAATCTTTATAATGAGTATTTTTACTTTTGGTATAGGCCTACCTCAATATTTTACTGATAATAAACACTTGTTGCATTACATCATAAAGCTCATACATTTAGAACTTAAAACTTAAGCGTTTACAAATTGATTTTTGAAGATCAGTGTGTTTCAAAATGTAAGGCTTCAGAATTTATCTTCCAAAAGTTTACTCCTGAAACACCATTTTAACTTTCATGTCCAAGAATGCTTGAACAGATTCCTGAAAAAATAAAATAAAAAATCCAAGTAATTAAAAAGAGAGATCTGTTATGGTATGGCTACAAAATTATTTGAGGGTGTTGAGGGACTCATGACCATATCACCAAAATCCTGGCTGGAGCCCTGCTTGTAATCTTTACAGTGCGGTACTTCTGCCACTGCCTCACACATAGTAGCCTAGCCTATATTGAAAAGGAATATTCATTCAAGTTTTTCACATTAGCTATCATCCACCAGCACGCTGTTTTAGTGGTTTTCAACCAGTTTTCATAAAATGGGACGTGACTGTGGATAGGGGGAAAAACTGCCTCCCTCCACTGTGTTGTATGCACACAAGCCTGGAGCCTGAACATCTGGATGGGGGCGCTGTGGCAATAAATGCCCAGAGAGCGTGACGCTATACATCTGACACAGGAGAATTATAGAGTTAATAGTATTTGGCATGACAGGGAGAGAGAGCGGGGAGCGCAGTGCTGAGCCTGAATGCAGTCTCATCCTGTTTAGTATTCGCTGTGCACAGCGCCTGGAGGCCCCGGAGGGCTCACCTGCCCGGAGTCTAGACGCACTATCACACACATTAGAAAGCGGGATCGAACCGGCCCCCTGATCCACGGTCCGTGCGGTGTCGGCCAGGAGAGAGTCGGTTTCACCACCTAAGGGAGAATACAGCCCGGTGAGTAGCCTATAGTGAGTGGGTGTACTGGTGGGTGGGGCTCAGACACTCGGGTCGGCTGGGGACGCTGCCTGTCTACCTGCCTGCAGCGGTGCTTTGGCTCAAACCTTCAAATACAATCGCATTACTTTATAGTTGCAATACCTGTTTTGTCAGACTACATTAGTCGTTACATTAGATATCACATTATCCCCGCTACAAAAAATGCCCATTCCTCTTTTAGAGATTTAAAATAAAATAATAGCATATAGGCTTATATAAAATGAAAATAAGTGTAGAAAGTCAAAAATAACGCAATAAAAACATTTATTTTAGTTATTTCACCATTGTTTTGATTGGGTAAAAATAACAGCATGTCCACGTGCACTAAAGTCAACTTTTCTGCCATTACTGTGCCAAGTTATTTTTAGTAATGCTGAGGTAAACAACTTGAATGTGGAGGCGAGCCCATAATTTACCTTCAACCATGATGTTGAAGGGTTTTGGTGACAAAAGTGTGGATTTAATGAAGTCTACTTTGATAACCACCCAGGTAAACGCACATTTTACTTTGGGTTAAATTATCAGAATCAGAATCAGCTTTATTGCCAGGTATGTGTTGACTCTGGATTGTACAATTCTAACGATGTGCTACACAATAATACAATAACCCAATAATACAGGCTACAGTATAGAGAACACATATATATACACACACACACTATAGACTAAATTATTACACTGACGAAGCTTAATTTATTCTGACTGACTAAGTATTACCAGGTATGTGCATAATTAGTCTACATAGTTTAAATGCACAAAATCGTTTTTAGGGGGGGAGTTTAAGGTCTGAGAATATAATACTTTCTGTTGTTGATGGGAAGCAGTCCAGTTCGCCCGCGTTATTTACCGTAGCCTCACTGTTGGTATCTGAAATGACAGTATCCTACATAATGTGCAGTGTTAATTCCTTAAACCGCTGGCAAAAAGTAACGAGACGGTGCAGACAGCCTCCCCATCTATATGTCTGTCTACCTGTCTGTCTAGCCGATCAGTAGCTCTGCGATCTGTGTGCAACCCCTGGGAGAGTTAAAAAAAAAAAACAAAAAAACCGCTCTGCTCCTCTGCGTCCCCCTCCTCGATAACTCTTCGCTCTTCTTCTCGCCTGCATCTGCATGTGTAAGTGCGTTAATGCCCCCCACCCCCCACCCCCCCACTCCCAGCGCGCGCACGTGTAAGTATGTACGTGTATGCATGAATTGCGTGCTCCGGCTGCTGGTTCACAGCATACAGTCACAATGAATGGCTGCCTGTAGCGAGGCGGAGGGAGATACAAGACTGCGCTGGTCCTCCATTGAAACACTTTCCAGCGGAATACAGCCGAGGGGGTGAGTTGAGCGCGGCGGGTCACCGAGGACAACGGTTCGGGCTCGGCCGGCGAGACGGTTCAGTCAGTTGTCCGATCCCAGAACTGTATATATATGTGTGTGTGTGTGTGTGTGTGTGTGTGTTGGGGGCTTCTTGATTTCGGATGGGTGAATTTGGATAGAGGGTGGTGTATGGTCTGCGGCGGTGTGTTGAAGTGTGGGTTAAGCTATTGTTTTTTTTGTTTTTTTTAGGGGATGGGGTGGTAAAGTTGTGCTAGCTACTATGGGGGATGGGCTCATGGGGACAGACCAAACTTTAACCACTTAACACCGGCTTCACTCACTCGTCGCCGCGGTCGGACTTGCCCCCGCCTCCCCCCTTTCCCTCGGTGAGTGACTTGACGAGTCATCCGCTCCTCTTTCGCCCGCATTCCTGAACTTTTATGAAAAACAACTACTTGGTGTTTGGGGAAGGGGTGCAGTGCTTCTCCTCAACACGCCTGCGTTTGAAAACCGCAGGCAGTCGTTGATTCGCCCAGTGGCTTGGTGTCCTGTCGGTAAAACGGGTTAAGATTGTACAGCCAACCCCCTACTTTCCTTTCCCCTCCTCTCATCTCCTCTCGCCATGCCGGATCCATCCGTCTGTCTCGCCCACAGTTGCAGCGCATTTGTGTCCCGGGATGACCTGTTGATGTCGGCTAAAGATGGAGTGCCAGCATAGCCCTCCGCTATAGAGCCCCTCTCATCTCCGGTTAAAAAATAACGTTAACGCTTAAAGATTCACATCGGAGTTCATTCAACTGACCGTAACGGTAGTCTGCGTGGCCTCCTGGGTCCCATTGTGATTTAATAATGTGTTCGCTTTGAGAAATCATAAGCGACATTTTGGAGGGGAGGGGGGGGAAACGCGTGTCTGTCCCGTATCGGTAGCTGCCATTCGGCCGGCGGAGGAGGAGGGAACTCGGTCTAAACGGACATCACACCGCGCTGGCACGGACAGAGGGGAGACGGGGATAGCGCCGAGCTTCTGAATATTTGATCCCCTCGTCTATTTTTGTGTTACTCGGGCGATAAACGTGTGTTTGTGTTTTGGGCTTTGGGGCTGAGGAGGGGAGTTGGAATCAGGGTTGGAATACAAAATAAAGAAGAAGAGCTCTTTTTATTTATTTTTATTTTTTTTGTTCCTTTTTCCGCTGCCGCCCGCTCGCTCCCTCCCTCCGCTGAACGCACACACACACACACACCACCGGCCCGGCCCAGGCGAGGACTCCCAAATCCTACCGGGCATCGAGGCTGGCACACGGCGGGGCACCGAGAGCTCTCTGCCCGTCCAGACTGCCCTGCTGCCCCGCTGGTGGCGAGCTCAGTCTCTCTCTCTGTCGCTCTCTCGAGGCATCCACCGGCGAGACGTCGACTCTGCCAGACTTTCATGTGAGATTAATTGATGTATAATTGATGTGTATAAATAACATTTCGTTTTTGAAGTTTCAGCTCTTAGTCGTGCTCAAGGGAGGCTACACTATAGCCACATTTTGGTGTCTGCCTACCCACGAGTGTCGGTAAATACAACATGTTCAGCCTTAAATGTCTTTGAACTGAAAGCCACACAAGGCTGGAATTTAGTACACGTGATTTAAAGACATGTTTGCGAATTAAATGTATAGGTGAAGTGTTTTACTAATGCCAGTGTTAGCCTTAGCTTTAGCTTGCTACTTGCTAACAGGCCACCTTTAACCTCTCTAAACCAGGAAACTCAATATGATGAGGTTGCCATTGATGCTGATATGACATGCTGTGTTATTATTGATTCATATAGTTTCTTGAGGTTGATTATATGCCAGCAAGCTGACTGCAGTGACTAAATAACTTTTTTATTTTTGGGATATGGTTGTTATCTGCAGCATGTGGGTTAGTTCGCATAAAATAAACCAGAGTCTGTGGTTCTGGAGATGAATTTTAAAAGTTGTAGAGGACACACACACAGTTTGGCATTAAGTCAGAGCATATAATGGGGCACATGGGGACTGCAGGGCAAGGGTCAAGTGGTGTGAATAAACTCCCTTTTATGTTTCCTGGAAGTTGTTGTGACCTCTCTGACCTGTGAGGGGGAAAATGTGGCAGGCAGGATGTCCTTGGGTGACATCTCAATGCTCCACAGTGTGTTCAAGTCAAATCAGTTCACTCCTACAGTTTGCTTTTAGGCAACACTTGAGCGATTTCAAGTTTTAGCACAAATGCTGCTGTCTGATTGTCTGAATATCAGCATAACCAAATAATTTGCTGCTCTTTGCTTTTGCCTTTTGATTCTTGAGGTAAGATTTGTTTCACACACGCTCTTTTTCTGAGCATCTGCCTGCTTATTATGTATATGACCGCACATATTCTACACCTGGATACAACTACCGGCATCTACTATTGGTCGATGAGAAGCTCCAGTGGGACACTTGTTGGTTCAGTTGCCTTGGGAAGTACAAATGTCAGGCAGTTCTTACTTTCCTCAGTCAGTCCAGAGGTCGAGAAGCTACTTTTAATTTTAACCTGTTTTGATAAGACAGAAATCCACATTACCAATAAGACCATGTTATGCTAATTAAAGTAGGAGTAAAGTATGTAAACAAATCCTGGAAAAATGCCCAAAGTGCATGGACAAAGTATCACTCTGAGCCACTTCATTGAATAATAATTACATTAATCTAATGCATATTGATTTCTTTATATCGACACAAACTGTCAAGGCACAATTATGTGTCACGGTACAATGGCCAGCAAACACTGACTTATGTCAAAATATTGATTTTCACAAAATAAGTAGTGGAAAGCTAAACTGTAATTTATACACTCAGACGCTAATAGTATTTTGATATGATGGGAATGTTATTCAGATCAAATTGTACAAAGTGCTCCCAATCCAATAAGCAGTCTACAGTCTTAATTGTTTTTTGTCCAGAATATGTCTGCCCAATTAATTAAGCATAATAATATTGTAATGGCAGTTCACATAAATAAAACGCATGCTAATATCAGCACTTGGGTACTCTTTAAGTATCTTACGCTCATAACCAATGTTTTAATTTTAACCATAACAGTGTACTAATAGAATTGTCAACCTGGAGCATTTAAAAATAAACAAATAAATAAATATATATATATAACACTTATATGAAATTTCTATGAAATGTTTAGCACTGGGATTGTAAATAGACACACTTTACTCTTTTACTCTGCCCACGGCCCTACTTTATATGCCTATATCTATCAAAATTAATTAGTTGCTATAAACCTAACAATTAATTATGATGAAATGCTGATGGCCCTGTATCCTCAGTGCTGCCCTTATGTAGGTGTTAGGCAGGAGCTCTGGACTGCTTTCGTCCACTTTATTCAGCCTTTATTTTTCTTCTAGGAGAGGTTTGCTGAGCATACATGCTACAGCATCCTGCTTCACATTCACACCTGGAAGCTTCCCATTATTCCCACTATCTTTTTATTGTTGGCTAAGGAGCAGCTCCACTGAAGGAGTTGGAATTTAAAGGAAGAATCCACCTTCAGATGCTCTTACTGTTTTATGTGAGTCCATACCAGGCTGTAGTGTATTTTGTAAAGAGTTGGAATTTACTTCTTTTTAATCTTACTTTCCCAAAACCTGCCTTGTATACATTTCCCAGGACTTTCAACAACCACTAGAGCCCTATGTTTTGTATGTATACTGAATGTGAGATTATAAAGTAAGGTTTTCTTGTAATAATAGGTAAAGCCTAGTCCTTCAGGTAACATAAAAGCTGCCACCTGCTCAACAAAGGTTCAGGGTATTGCTGCACTGCATAATGCTCTGGTGATTCTGGAAGTGTAGAAATTCATATCTGTGCCTCTTCCCCTTCTGAATGTTGGTGGCGTGTAACGTAAACGTGTAAGATGTGTCCCGAATTTTTGTTTAAAATGTTCAAAAAATGAACTAACCTTATTAACAAAATGTTAGTGCTGTAGTCAAGACCGCCCAAACCAAGACTGAGACAAGACCAAGACTTTTAGGGGCTGAGACCAAGACTGGTTCCCCACATTACATGACACACAATAAAATGTGGAAAGAGATCATAGGCACTTCTCAAATTGATCTGAAAGATCAACATTCCCATTAAAACACCCACATACAAACACTGAGAGCTGATATCAACATAAGCATCGCCATCACCGGGAGGGGTGACAGTCGTTAACGGTAACAACACATTTTAATTAGGGTTATTTGTTGCATTTGAAGCAGTAGGTTTTACATCCAATCAAAGTTAGGATCTTAACAAATAAATCCAACGACGCGGAAGCAATTTATTGAGTGGTCTTAAGACCAGTCTCGAGTACCACAACACTACAAAATGTGAAAGAGTAACCGTTCTGATGTTATGGCAAACACATCTATGTATTGTGTTGCAGAGATATCTACTGAAGTTAGCATGCTAACCAGCTAGCCTAGGCCTATCCTTTCCTCGTAATACCACTTTGTACCTCAAGAAGCGATGGTCCCCCGTAGTTTCAGTTGGGAGATGTGTCCCAGCAGCGAGTTCACTATGTTACACAACTCTCGCAGCTTTTTTTAATCTAATAAATAAACAAAACAAAACTCTCCCAGTGTCAAGAAAGAAGACATTTGTACACATATTTTCCTTATTGAACAGAAGAATACAAGCGTACACGTTCTATATTCAAGTTTCTTTCACCGAACTTGTTAACTCATCCTAAATCAAGCTTCATTCAAACTCGACAAACAAAATCAAACTAGGGCTGGACAACAAAACAACAACAATAATTATCGCAATATAATTTTTTTCAATAACAATATAACAAATGTTCAATAAATGTTTGATTATATTCACTTTAATCGAGAGGAGAGGAAAAAAAAGCTTTTACGTCATTTCATATTTTGTTGAAAAGATTTTATCATAATTGTTTTGAATGTTCCACCTCAGACTTGTGAAGTGATCCACTGTTTGGCTTCAAGTGTTGACCATGATGAAGAGTTTAAACTACAATTAACAATCAGGTTTCTTCAACTTTCACTCAGGAGAAAAAAAAATCAGCCTTTAAACTTGAAAGAAATAGCGATTTGATACTTATCGTGATAATTATTGATATCGAAAGATATGAAACTTTTTATCGTGATAGCATTTTTGGGTATATCGTCCAGCCTTAAATCAAACTCACCTAAACCCTTGATTCACAGAGTTAAATGTGAAAATATTCTGGCTCTACACGCTGTCACAGCCTCTCTGATGGCCGACCACCCTCTCGCTCCTCACCTGAACCCGCCATGTCTTCGTCATCTCCAGAGTCCTGGTCGGAGCCACTGTAAATCCCCTCTGTACTTTGTTCCCTGTTGTCAAACTGGCCTCCATTGGTCTCTGGGGCTGTGTTCTGTTCTGGTGCAGCCATGTTCACTGGGAGGCTGCTGAGCCCAGTTCCACTGGCCGATTTCTCGGCTCCGGTTCTGGTACAAGTTTAATGTGGCCTTTGCTCAGGAACATTTGGTGGTAGCTTTTGAAGGAGCAGAGAGCCTAGTACTGTTCCTTGTGTTTATCATAGATCCAGATGGTCATGGTATTTTTGGTCAATTTCAGAAGGTTTTGTTGTTGAAAAATAGTTTTTACATGATGGCCAGTTGTGCTTTGAGTGGGCTGTGTTTACATTTTCCAGCCATGGTGCAAATCATCATACTCAAACGAGAATTCATGTTGGACCTGGTTGTTTGTGCAGACTGTTGTAATCCTATGGGCGGGCTGAAGCCTCTCACAGTGTGGCCCAGAGTGAGCCAAGCTGTTCAAGATCTCAGAGAGTGAAAGTCACAATAGCCAGTCCGTGAGGTTTAACCAAATGAACACCCTGCAATGCACAGCTTGTCAGCAAGAGTCCCAACTGTTTTCGTTCCAATCGTGATAAGTTATGTGATTTCCTAGGAGGGGATACATTTCATGGCTGTGTGATGAGTCTGCCGGCCTTCTTTGCTTAAGGCTGAACAGCTGAGTACCCAAATATAGTGCTGGGCAATACTGCAGTATTTTTTTACTCAGCATTTGTCATTGCACTTTTTTTGTCTGACTTGTAATGCACATTTTTTTCGACTGCATCAGCACTACATATCAATTACTAAATCAGATTTCTGCCATAATGATTTGGGAAATACTTGAGATTGGAGCTGGAAGTTACAGTTTTATTTGGCCTTTTGCTAGTGTCATGCAGTCCAGTGTGATGGATGGATGGTTTTACACTTTTTTTCAGGTGACCTATATTTTTTTCTGACCCAAACCAAAAAGGGGAACACGTATAGTATTATTCAAGTGTAAACACAGTTTTCTGCCTAAACGATTGCATATATATATATATGGTTATTTTATCTGTAGTTTATGGAAAAGAATATTAATTCTGTGGGGTAATGAACTGAGATAATTAGTAGATCAATCAATTAATCATTGCACTTGGAATGACTAGATTATGTTTTGTTGTATGCAAGTGTAATGATAAAGTTGAATAAAATTAGTTGAGCAGCTAATACTTAATTAAATAATTAATGAAGTTGCAGTGTGAGTGTGAGAGTGACTGGTTGTTTGTATGTGTGGCCAGGGTGTACCCCGCCTTTTAAGCAGTTGACGATGGATGGATTAAGTTGCAGTCTCAGTGGTGCAGCAGTGAATCGACTTGCTGCATATACAGTAGCTAATGATTGTTTCATGAACTGTTAAATTTGTGGGCAGTGGGGAATCTATTGAACTGAGACTTTTATTTATATATATATATATATATAATATAAAATCGTATCTTTAGCATGCATTTCATTAGAGCACAACAGCTTTGTCAACTGCAAGAACTATACAATCAGCATTGTCTGTGAAAAGAAATGGTCAAAAACAAATTGTAGGTAGGTAGGTACATTTATTATCACATTATAACAGGTTAAAAAATGGAATTGAACTTTGTAACTCCCTTCTGCTACATAGCAGACAATATACAGAAGCAATTATAAAAATGGTAACAGAAATAAACAATATTCAATGATCAATGGATTAGTGCAGAGGATGAGTTTGAGTTTAAGAGTCTGATAGCTTGGGGGGGAAAAGCTGCTCTGCAGTCTGGTGGTGCGGCAGCAGAAACTTCTATATCTCTTCCCAGAAGGCAGCAGGGTGAACAGGCTGTGGCTGGGTGGGTACTGTCCTTTAGTATCCTTTGGGCTCTGTAGGCACCTTACTGATGCTCGGGAGATGGGTACCAATGATCTTCTGAGCAGCTTTAATCACCCGCTGCAGAGCCCTCTGGTCCTGGGCCGTGCACATCCCATGCTAGTTTGTAATGTCAGTCAGGATGCCTTCTATTGCTCCTCTGTAAAAGCTGACAAGAACTTGGCGTGGGAATTTGGCCGCCTTAAGCTTCCTCAAGAAATGCAGGCGTCTGTGAGCTTTCTTTACCAGCGTGGAGATGTGAGATGACATGTCAGGTTCTCTGTGATGCCAACTCCCAGGAACCTGAAACTGTTCACCTGCTCCACTGATGTAGACAAGAGTGTGGACCTTTATACCCGTTATTGATTATGGTGTTGTAAATAAATGCATCTGCTCATTGTCTTCACATGCTGGATAGCGTGCATCATGGGGCGCTGACATTCCTTACAAACTGTGTTTTCTTTACTCACAGTTGTGTATGATATTCAAACGTGAATTGGTCTGCTTTATGTGCAGACTTACCTCAGTCGTTGGTATGGTTTTATTTACAAGCCATTCTTGGTGAAATTCCTATTTACTTCTCTTCTCTTTAAACTTGAAATATGGAAATCATAATTTTAGTTATCCTGACATTTTGCTTACTGTTGTTCCCAAAGTCCAAACAGAAAGCATTGAGGTTTTCTGCACCTGCATGGAGCGATCTACATTCTGACCTAAAACTTCAAAATATACTACCCCGAATTTTAAAGCTGTGGTGCAAGAAGTCCAGGTTGTACGTGCACAAGGGTTTTATCTGATCATTTTTAATGTTATGAGGTGATGTTGCAGCCTGCTGTTTAGGTTACTAGGCCTCGTCTGCAAGTCTCACTCCCAGTAGAAGAACGAGGCAAATCACTATCATATTGTTTCCTGTTAGTGGTTTGTTTTGGGTTGAAGCCAGACTAGGAGCTCAACAACATCTACTCAGAACCAGCTACTGTCCAAGTACTTGTGCATGTTTGCTAGGTTTGTACACCATCAGTCACTTGGAGGTCATGATCTTGCATAAAATGTATTTGCTCGGTAGACCAGTGACTCACCTTTTTGGTTCTCATTTGTTTACTTCTGCTCCATCATGTTTGTTATAGAGTAGTACTATTGTGCATTTATAAACAAAAATAAAGGGTTCACTTGATGGTGTTGCCTTTAGTCTTGAGGAAAAAAAATATGTTTATTTTTTTTGTCGGGTTTGACAGTTCCTCCACTTTTGATCACAGGCTTCTTTGTTGGATGGTGACGAAGATGAATGAAATAGATGAGTTATGTAAGTGACTGTGTTTTGACTGAGAAGGAGCGACAAGAAAATAACAAAGTAGGCCAAAAACCACCAAACTGTGAATTAGATGTAATGTAGCAAGGTTTTTTTTTTTTTTTTTAAACAGAAAGACGGCTTATATAACTGTTGCCCTAAAATTCTCTTTCATTTGGAAGTTAGTTTAGAATTAAAGTTGTTTACCAAATACTTAATTCATTAATCATCATACACTTTACTTACCCTGTTTCTTTATCTTAAGTCACTTTCCTCTCCCCTCATGTCTGTCTTGTAGGCCTTTTGCACATCTTCCAGTCCTTCATGACTGTAATTTTTGTCCCATCACTCCTTTTTATTTACCGTTTCCTCTCCTCCTGTCCTGCTACCTCTTTGTATCCTCTCTTCCTCACCACTTCTCTGATGTCTCTGTTTACCCATTCCTCATCTTCCTCCTCACCTTCCCTTCATCTATACATTCCCATAATCTGTTAATGGATGCATCCCTCCTTACTTCCAGATGTCTCTCTATTCTTCTGTCCCATCCATTCCTCCCTTATAACGTTTCAATGATGTCCCGTTATCACTACTCTTAACTTCTACCTTTCGGTTTCCTGCAGACCCTGTGGTGCTGGGCAGAGCGTTATGGCTCAGACGCTGCAGATGGCGATCCCTAACTTTGGCAATAACATCCTGGAGTGTCTGAACGAACAGCGACTGCAGGGCCTCTACTGTGATGTCTCCGTGGTGGTCAAGGGACACGCCTTCAAGGTCCTAAATGTTTTTTTTTTTAACTGATCCCTATTCAAGGATTGACAGCTTAGAGTCAGAGTTGTATAAAAGCTCACCTTTTATACATATAGCTGTTTCTTAACCTGTTGATTACGAAACCGCTATATTGGAGTAATTGTTGGCTAGGCCATTTGCCTAAAGAGCTACTTTATTTTTTGTCTGAGCCATTTACCAATTGGTCAAAGTAATTAACTCACAGGTGTCTCAATAATTTAGCATTGTCTAAACTACTATAGCATTACCTTGAAATATAAACGTGTAGCTTGAGGAGAAGAAGCTATTTTAAAGCTAATCAAGAGAGAGGAGTGGCCAAAGTAGAATTGGAGTCGAAACTGTATAAGAAAAACAAAAGTTGGATTTTCATGTTTTTACTGATATTTTTCTGTTAAATGTCTGTGTTGAAACAACATGCTTGGGAAGGGTTTTGGTATTTAAAAAAAAAAAAATAATAATTTATTCATTGCACCTGGAGGACTGGTGAGAGCTGCAGTAAAGTGTAATTAGTTCCACAGTGAAGGTGCTGACAAGATTTTGGTGACAGAAACATATGGTCCAGGTCAAACTGGTCAAGCAGAGTCTTGCTTTAAATAATTTCTAATAGATATTCTGAACCCCCCCTGGTCATTAGGGAAATAAATAATTTGGCTTTGCCACCGCTCAATATAATTTCAATTTGTAAGGCTACAATAAGAAATGTGGCTATTTTTCTGAAGTTAATTGCAACACAATGGGAAATGATTAATTTACAGTTTGATACAATTGAAATGATAAATACTTTTAGAAATTAAAATTTCCATTTTAATTCAAAATAGATACCAAAGGTAGGTTAACTGTAAACATGGCTGAGACGAAGCTCGTCTTCCGCAACATACACGCTGTTTGGGTTTTCTGCCTCTTGGGAATACACCTTTACGCCCTTGTGACTTAACTTTCGCTGCTGTTAACACGACAGGCCCACCGCGCGGTGCTTGCAGCCAGTAGCTCTTACTTCCGGGATCTGTTCAACGCCGGGGGGAAGAGTTCTGTGGTGGAGCTGCCCCCAGCCGTGCAGCCACAGAGCTTCCAGCAGATCCTGGCCTTCTGCTACACAGGACGCCTCAGCATGAATGTTGGAGACCAGTTCCTGCTCATGTACACCGCCGGTTTTCTCCAGATCCAACAGATCATGGAAAAAGGCACAGAGTTTTTTCTCAAGGTAAGCATTCATTAACAATGATTTATTAGTTCGTTAAAGTTGAATGCAGATGTAGAAGTATTGGTGAAAAGAAATATGCATTATATAATTTGTAATCATGGTAGAAAAATAAACCAGACATGAATAAAATAGCCTTTTTATGTGCTGCCACCACGGCACCTGTGCCATTATGCATGACATTATGTTGTCATGGGGGTGTCTGTGTTTGTAGACACGTTCTTGTGACTAAAAAATAATTGAAACATCATACTGACACTACAGGTTCCCTCTATAGTAACAGATGATCTGATTAGATTTGGAGTGCCTTGCTGCATAAATCTGCATATTAATGAGGAAAACTGATTTCCTTGAAAGTATCCCGCAACACCTCCAGACTGAGTTACTATGATACAAGCTATGATATGTGTTATGTGAAGCATGTCAAGATATATGATAGTATTTGCCATTGCAGGATGTTTTAAGTTGCTTTCTGGTCTTAAAATACGGCTGTCAGGCGTGGTGGTTTGGCTCCTCCGCCAGCCACTTTGGCAAACTATCAAGGAATAATATAAAAAATCAGTCCAGCTTGTATAAGATACAAAGATACTTGTCCTCGATGTTACTGGGCAAAAAAACAGATTTAAGATTGTGTTGAGTATCTTTAAAACATTCCCAGTACTAGTGTTGATATGATAACCAAACTTTGCTACCAAAACTTTTTGGATACCTTATTTGAGGAAACTAACTATTCTTAACCTAGCTTTTTTTTTGTTCAGTGACAGAACATCACAAGCTACCAGAGCCCAAGGCAAGGTTTTTGTCAGACCAGCAGTTTAAAACCAAAAGACATATTGTCTTATAGGACATAGAAAAGCAGCAAATCCTGACATGTGAGAAGCTGGAAACAAAGAAATGTTGGTAATGTTGCTTCACAGATGACTTCAAACAATTATCAGTGTTGTTAATACATATAGTAGCATCTTCAGAAAGCTTTTAACATTAGAAGCCTGAAGTGTTACAAGCAGCCGTAACAGTTCTTCTGATGGAAATCAGGAACTAACTGATCATAAAATAAGTAAACAAGATTATGATTATTATTTGGTACTTAACAGATTTCCTTACTCAATGCTACAGACAGATCTCAGTTGATACACTTACATAAACATGAAGTGATGGCAAGCTACAGTATATTTTGTTTATTTTCAAAGGTAATGATGTCAGAGAAATTAATCACCCTTCTTTATATCACCATAACCTCCAGGTCTCATCTCCAAGCTGCGACTCCCAGGGTCTCCACGCTGAGGAGACTCCGCCCTCCGAGCCTCAGAGCCCCGTCACTCAAACAGTGGGAGGCAGTGGAGTCAGCGTCGTTGCCACGGCCGCAGGAAGGCCCACCTCTTGTCTGACGCCCCTCCCCCTGGTGTCTAAGGTGAAGACAGAACAGACGGCCTCCACACCTCAGCCCACCCCTCAGCCGCAGCAGGTATGCTGCCGCTGATAATGTTAAAACAAGCAAAGTGTTGCATTGATGAAGTAATTAACAGCATGTAGGCCGCAGCTGAGACAGTTGACTGTAAGCGCAATAAAACCGTCACGAGCAAAAAGCCAATACTTCATCAATACACCTGTTCAACAAGCAAAAACATGTCAACATGTAGAAAGCGATATTTTAATCTGCCACTGTGTTTTACACTCTCTGCTAATAGCAAATTGTTGCAAACAAGCTAAAACGAAACCTATCTATAGTGTAACTGTTGAGCTTAGTTTGCCACGTTCCTAAAAATTTGGCACGTTGTTGTAAACTCAGCTGCTGGCTGAGACAAACCAGCCGCTCCTCTCTCTACTAAATAATGTTACTTGCAGTGAATAACAGCAGCAGAGGGAGGAGAAGGAGGAAGGACTGATACTGAATATCTTTATTCTTTCTAATGTCACTCAGTATTTTGATGTCAGGAATATGATTTATTTAATTGACATTTTAGATTTGTTTCCACTGAGATGTTATTGCGTTTATATTGCGACTTTGCTGTTGTAAACTGTTGCTGCTCTAGAAACATTTAGTTGTATTTAAAGTATTCAGTTCTAATCCTGTTCTGAATTTAAAGTCAAACAGGCAGCTAATATGCACACTTTTAATATTTGTTAATTTATCGCAAGTTATATCGTCATCGCAATATGAACTCATATAGTGTAGGCCTACTGTGCAGATCGCATTTAAATTGTGTTCAGTTAACCACTTTATAAGAGTTTTAACTAGAGGTTTCAAAAAGCCTTAATATTGAGAGACAAGTATGGTTTTTGTATTTATTATGTTACCGTCCATATCAGTAAGTTTTGGGTGTTGAAGGAGCACAAACTGTATTAAACGGTTTGTCTCACTTCTTTTATTGTCACATTACAGTGGCTTAATACAAACACTGGAATAGCTTTGCATTTACTATGTTTTTGGAGTTTTTTTTATTGAAAAACAAGTGATATGAAATTCTGAATATTTAGATTTTAGCTAAACTAAGGACACCTTCAAGGACTGTTTACAGCCTACATACGATGCATCTTTTAGTTTTCATGGCAGCGTCTTTTGTATTATCAGGTACTCTGAAAGTTTCTAATTGACTTTTAGGTGGAAAATTGCTCACTCACTTATACAATAAATACAGGGATGTAAGTCTGTAAGTGTTGAGTCATGCTTAGTTAAAATACAGGTAAAAGAGAGTCTAATTTAATTCGGAGGAAAGCATCTGTTGGCTGCTCAAAAATAGTCACCGTGTGATGTCTGGTGCTAATCTTCATAACAGTGTATTTGCTACAGGCCTCACTTCCTCAGAGGGAGAGGCTGCGCTGTAAGAGCAGTGTGATCATCATCCTGTAGGTTTAGTTTAAACAATCAAGTAGCATAAATTATCATCAGATATACAGATTTGTTTGGAAATGGCTTACGAAAAAACAAAATGGCTTACGAAAAAAACACTGCCACCGGATTTGTCCTCTGTAGTTTTTTACGAGATGAGTTGTGATAAAGTCAGCAGGTTAGCAACGCTGATTTGTGTACATTTTAGCACAAGCCTTTTCTACAGTTTAAAAAACACTTAACATTCAGGAACTTTAGATTCTTTTGATAAATGAAAAATAGAGTTTTGAAGAAAAACACGTTGTTTGGGATGTCATTTCATTTTTGTATCGGTTCCATGTCTCTGTATCATATTGGCTCTAGTGCAGAAATATTTCAAAGCCATATCTGTGTGTTTTGGCCACTGAAAATGACTATATAAATGAATCTCTTCATTGTTTCTCTTTGCTGTTAAAATAGCTTTATGTTTGTTGATTGTTTTTGTTACTTCTCTCTTTTTCTTTTTTTTTTTTTAAGTTGTCTAGAGTTTAAGATAAATAACCAGTGTTTCTCTCTGCCCCTCAGCAGGAGGGCTCCCCCTACTCTGTGGTCTGCACCCCCGTGGCCAAGCGGCTGTGGGAGGGGGGCAACCGTGACGGGGGAGGGGGGTCTGGCGGGGGCGGGGGAGGTGGAATGAGGAAGGCCGCACGCTACTCTTCCTCTTCGTCGTCCTCCTCCTCCTCCAACAACACTACCCAGGATGCCTCTGGGCGCGGACCTGCAGCGAATGCTGCTATGGTAGGTGGCGGTGGCGTCACTTCAGTGGGAGGAGCCGGGCTCAACAGTAACCATAACAACAATAACAACAATGGTGGGACACCTGAAGGAACGAGCCCGGGCACGCTGAGTATGTACACGAGTGACTCACCAATCAGTTACCACGACGACGAGGAAGAGGACGACATAGCGGATGACAGCGCAGAAGAGCAGTACAGACAGATCTGCAACATGTACACCATGTACAGCATGCTGAACGCTGGAGCCGCAGGTAAGATCTGTTTTCATCTGTTTGTAGTGTGTTTTATAAGGACCGGTCCCGTAGAATTTGTCTGTCCAAACATCTCAGTAGTGCAGGGTGTTGAGGAGAATGAAATACTGTGGAGCTTATGAATTGTTTCGTTTATTTAATCAAAAGGACAATCAGATGGTCGTTGGAATTAAATATTCTATATAGTCTAATAATATTAGTTATAGATAGTTATACAAACTGAAGTTTGTTCAAAATACACAAGAAATGTGCGTAAAATCAAAACATGTTTTAACTGTTGTTAGTCATGGGCCAAGGGTCAAAGGGCCTTTTAAGTCTAAGGTCCAGGTTTGATTTGAAAACATAGAAAACAAATGAGAAATATATCTCCAATGACCTAGAACTGAATCTTCAGATGGTTTGATATCCAAATGGACTAATTTTCTCTAATTGCGCCTGACTAAAGTAAGAACAAAAACACTGTAGGAAGTGCACTAAATGATTTTAATGCACGAATGGAGGCAAAGAAGCACCCAAAGCAAAATGGAGTGTGATTGCCACTGTTTTACTATCCACGTTGGAGTGAATTATCTCTCTTATATTGCAGTTAGGATTGGAGCACTGAGGGTTGATGTTTTTCTATTTAATGTTTTGGACTAAAAATCTAATAGAGGTTAGGGGACTAAAGGTTAGGTGTGTTGTTTGTTTTTAACTGTTAAAGCATTTTGTTTCTGTATATTAACAGATGTTAGCAATTTTGTCATGACCATATTGATCATAGCCATTTAATGTGAGCTGATTTGCAATAAGTATGCATTTAAATGCTAAACTTTAATGTGAAAGCCATTATTAATATAAGTATAAACATGCAAAGTTTTGTAAATTTTAGACTTTTTTATTATTATTCAAATGTTTTTGGATGACTGCTTTAACACTTTAAAATGTTTGGTATCTTTTCCGAAATAAACGGTTTTTGGGGCGTTTTGTATCTGCTCTGAAACCCAGCTCTAAATGTAAGTAAAAACTGATAACAGTCCATCATCATCCCTCCAAAGTGGTCGGGGAGCGGGTGGAGGCTCTTCCGGACTTGGCCCCAGACTCAGGCGGCGGTCGGGGTGGCAGGGGAGGGCGGTCCCGGCAAGACCTGGCGTCGTTGCCCGCCGAGCTCATCAGCCAGATCGGGAACCGCTGCCACCCGAAGCTGTACGAGGAGGGCGACCCGGCCGAGAAACTGGAGCTGGTGAGCGGCACCTCCGTGTTCATCTCCCGCGCCCAACTCATGAACTGCCACGTCAGCGCAGGGACCCGTCACAAAGTGCTCCTCAGACGCCTTCTGGCTGCGTTCTTTGACAGGTCAGTGTTCAACGCATTTCAAATCAAATCTAGCGAGGGCCGTGTCGGAGATTAACAAAATGACTACTGTATAAATTGCAGTAAATGATAACAGGCTGTGAACTAGACTACAGTCAGAGTCAATCCACTTTCGGCATTTATTCTATTTTTCTTCTCAAGCTACTTGAGTTTGAAAATTTGGATTTTAGCGAAAATGTGTGTCTCAGTATGAGAGTTCCCTTAAAATGTCCGTACAGGATTTTTTTTATTGTGTACCTTTTATCTGTTAATGTGTTGATGTGATGTATGTGGATTTTATTATTTCCTGGCTCAGGAGCACTTTGGCAAACAGCTGTGGAACTGGCATCCGGTCTTCAACCAATGACCCCAGTCGTAAACCCCTGGACAACAGAGTGCTGCACGCGGTCAAATGTGAGTCATACAGACACTCATACTCACACACAGTGTTCGATACATAAATACTGTGTGTTGCATCTCAGCCCCCAGCCACGCTACTCTATTTCTGTTTAAAAGCAGAGTTTCAAAACGTATCTCCGTCTACACCAGAGTGTTAGCTGCATTTTTAGAGTTGATGTATTGAAACGACTGAAAAAGCACATCTAGTGGCCAGTCACGGACACTGGGCATGTGCATGCTGGTGTAAACATGAAGCAGATGGTCTATTCCGTAGTTACAGAAGATTTGGCGAAAGAATAAATAAATACAGACGAAGATTCAGAGCAGATTTTTTTTGCACGGACCAATAATGAGCTGGGACTGTCACTTAATGTAACACAGGAGTTAAAAGCGGCTGCGGCGGCAGAAAGACTGGAAGTCGTTGTAAAGTAAATGGCGACTTAAACAGTGTGTAGGTTAAGTGTTATTTGCAAAATATCAAAATATTTTAATAAAAATACCAACTCAAAATCTCTGTCAGTAGCATCATGTTTCTTCTTGGCATGACTTATAAGACATATAATCAGAGAGCCGAGCGTGAGCGTCTGTGTCATCGTTTCTAAAGTCGTCCGTTTTTGCCCGTCTAAAACGCTCTCCAGAGTTTTAAAACGAAAAATGGGGTTGGCGGCGTTTTCAAACTTCTCCATTTTAGGTCTTTGTTTTCATCTGTCTGGACGGGAGGTGCAAACGTAGCAATGGTCTCCGTTTCAAAACCAAAACACAGTAGTGTGGACGCCGGGGCCTAAGTGATATTTTGGAAATGCCTGCATGCAAAGTTGCCTACTGCAGCTTTGTATTTTAAATTTTAAGACCCCTCACCATGCATTCTCTCTTCTTTTTGCCTTTGGTGTTTGCCATGTGGTTTATTTTTCATCCTCCCCTCTTTCCCTTTTCACCTCTTTTCCTTCCTCCAGTTTACTGCCAGAACTTTGCGCCGAGCTTCAAGGAGAGCGAGATGAACGCCATCGCGGCCGACATGTGCACCAACGCCCGCCGCGTTGTCCGCAAGAGCTGGATCCCCAAGCTTAAACTGCTGATGGCTGACAGCGACGCCTACTCCGCCTTCCTGGCCGATAGCGTGAAGATGGAGGCCGATGCACTGGGGGTGGAGCAAGGCTTTGACCCCGCCTCCCTGGAAGCTGTGGCGGCCGCCAACAATAACGAAGTGGGAGGTGGATCCACGCCAGGAGATACCCTCCATGGGGCGGGAGGAGACGGCAGCACTTTGTTTTGAGTGAGTGACGGACAGAAAGATGAATGGACAGATTGATGGAGGGAGGAATGGAATTTTTCTGGGGCGATGACTAGGGAGCGTTGGCCACGGTGGTCGTGATGACGGTTGTCACTCATCCCCTAGCCGCCATGTGTTTGGGGATCTGTTTCTTCTTTTACACCTCTTTTGGTCAGTTTGTTCTGCTTTCCTTCCTTCATTTGTTCACATTTCTGTCTCTGTACAGCCCAGAATGCCTCTCTTTGGACTGTTCCTCCTTCCTTTTCTGGTAGAGAGAAAGACCGATAGAAAGGTAGCAGAGGGAGGAGGTTGACAATTGCCCCCCCCAACTTCCCTTCAGTCCTCTGCAACCTTTAAAGACCTGGTTGTTTTAGCTTTTCTATTGTTTTTAAAAGTGTGCATTGTCACTAAGGCCCTTTTCTTACCATAATCAGTCACAGACATTCCCTTGGGACGGGGTGGGGGGTGAGGGGTGAGGGGTAATCCTGTTTGGAGAAAGTGATAGTTCCCCAAACTCTGGTAACACTGTTGTTTTGATATTGAATGTATGCGTGGTGATGCATCCAGACCCCAGCGTTAAGTCAGTGGAGGTTGAGTGAACTTGTTGTTTGTCTTTTGTTTTTGCGTTTACTTTCCTCTGGACGGCCAGATGAAAGTTTCTCTGCGAGCGGAGGGGGAAGGTTGATGAGGTCAGGGGTTGAAATGAATATCAAAATGTATATCGGCATGGTTTATGATCTCCCCGACCTCCACCCAACCACACCAACTCTACTCTTTAACCCCTGTCAGGATGCTGGAAAACTGCCAGCGCTTAGAGAAATGTTTGCGAGTTCTGACTGACAGTGTGGTGGCAGATGGGGAAAAAAATCTAAATTTGTTAAAAATTGTCTTCACTAAACCCCCCCCCCCCGCTTTTTGTTCCTGAAATGTAAGAGAGAAAAAAAAACATTTCAGTTTGACTTGTTTTTCTATTTCATTTTTTTTTTTTTTTTTTTACTTTTCGTGTGTGATTTTTGCCAAGCCTCCTGGGGAAGAGGAAATTTGTTACCGATGATTGTCAAAGAGTTCACGTGTGATAAATGCACTGTGTTATTTCCTGCGGTTAGAGTACAATCGAACTATGTTTTTGTACGTATCAGCAAGAGAAGAGGGGTAGTTTTATTTTACAAAAATGCAAAACGAGAAAAAATACAAGCTGAAATCCAATTTCTAATCTCTGTTGATGACCCATTTAAAAAAAAAATCTGAAGTAAAGTTAAGAATTATCCAAAAGCCTACCTGTGAGCTTAGGAAAGAGGTGGGGCGCGCGCGTGTGTGTGTGTGTGTATTTGTGTGTGGGGGGGGGGTACAGCGGTGATGTTCTTTTTGTTTTCAGCTCATGTTTAAATTGTTTTCCCTAAGAATATTCGCAGCCATGTCTTTGTCAGCACAGCACAGTTTCCTCAGGCTCTGCTGCTTGGATGCGTGCTCGCCTGGCATGGACAAAGGTGCTAATTCAGGCATTGGTACAGTGCGAGGAATACGGCTCTGTGTGTAGGTGTGTGTTTGAACGGCCATACAGTTTGTGTGTGTGCTGCAGCAGAAAGAGAGCGGGAGGCCAGACGGTGTGTTTTCACACACGCTTGGTTGATTCATTCACCCATCGCTGCGGTGAGCACACATACATGCTAATACGCATTTGGGCGCTGTCAGCCGCATCAGCTACAGTACACCAGAGCAACGTGGGAATTAAAGGGGAATTACACCAAAGCAGACCTGAGAGGCTGTTGTTCGTCACATGTAAGCATTCATCTTACATTTTTATTTTGTGTTGCAATGAGGCTATAGGAGATCTATTGGAAAATACAGCACTGGTTTGAAAGTTTTGTTTGTTGGTTTCGACAGTTGAGTTCCTGGCTTTACATGAAGTATTTAGAATTATAAAAAGAAAGCTGCTAAATAATGGAAATCGCAGAAGAATGTTGGCATAGAAACAGCCCTGAAAGTCATATTGCAGTCATATACGCCTTTGATACTTGTATGGCTGAATGGTAGCTTTCAGAAAAAAGAACAGGAGTTCAGAACGAGATCTTTTCTCTTTAGAAACGTTGACCTCCAGAATCCACAATGCAGCTGAATACTGTCTACAGCTAAACTCTGGCGAGGGTGTTTTTTTTTTTTTTTTTTTTGCTCTTCTTCAGTTTGAGGTTGAATAGTGGGGCTCCAGGTAAACTTTTTGATTTAGTACCACCGATCTTAATCCCAGACAATCAATATAAAGTCAGTCTTTGTCATGACAGACCTGACACGGCTGTCTGTTTGGCAGTGGGGAATGATAGGCCTAATGAAAATGTTAAACAGATTTGATCAATGCACAAACTATGTGCAGCCCGTTAGTTTGTAACCTAGAATTCAACACAGCAGGGGAAAACTAAGAGTAGTTTCTCCATGTATCCCACATAATCTTTGGCAGATTCAAACTCATTTTTAGGCTAATGTCTGGGGGCTGGGCCAGGCTGATTTGTGTTGATTACATCCAGGCCACAAATGGTGGTTTATTGCCTTGTACCAAAGTAAGATAACTCCATGTTTTTGTGCACATGTTCTGTTAACAAGTCCAAGATTGAGATCAGTGGAGTGAGAGTCCAACTCCACATGTGAACTCTCTAAAACCTCATGTTGTGCAGTTATTAAGTGGCACTAGATGACAGGGAAAGTTTCACTCTGGAGCCCGGAGAGCTGGATTTTCTCTGTTTGACAGCATTTTGCCAAAAATGATCAGATTGAAAATAGACATTATACCCTACCCTTTACAAGTGAAGAGACATTTTGAAATTCATAAAAAGCAGAATCATATCCTGTATTATGATATTGTCATATTATTGTGAAGACTGAACTTTCTCAGATTACAGCATTGTTATATATAGGCCAAAAGAACACTAGTGAACACCAAGCAGTCATTCTGATTTTGGTCCTGAAGATTGTCTGTTTGCTTTGGTGGATTTGTCAGAACCCGTGGAAACGTCAGCAGGTCCTTCAATACTGAAATTAAATGTGATGCATCGACTGTAGGTGGCAGCAGTATGCCGTCAGTGTCAATGGTGCCATCGCGGTTAAAGAGACAAGTCGTGGAAACTGAAAAATCAGTTCTTGTCTAGTGCAGATGAGCGCTGGTACTCAAATGCTAAGACGAAAATATTTCATGCAAGCATGAGCCATCATCAACTGTACACCAATATGACTGAAGAAAGGCTTCCAGCTGTTACAGCCACATTTATAATGTATAATTTCCCCTGTTTTTATGTACCATTTCCCAAGTGTTAAATTTGCATAACTGCCAGGACTGGTGAACCAAACTTGTTGCTAGATTTGATTACTATTGCTATGAAGTGTTTATATGCGTGATAGTCTTTAACACACTAACAATATAAAACCTAAGCAAGAACGGTTTGTTTTATTGTTAACTAGACATTTGTGACACAACTGGTTTTAAACATATTTGGCCTGTTTTTTGTTTTTTTTCTTTTTAAATCAGAGGAAACCTCAAGCACCTTATTGCCAGCGCGGCACCAGAAATGGGCAGGGGCCGCTGTGGTGAACTGTTCACTGTCTCTGCCGCAGGTTTATATTAATGTTTGGACTGCCACACACACAGAACCTCGGGATGAAGGGTCTGTCGTTAAACTTGAGCAAAACACAGAAATAGCGGCGCACGTTGAAACACCCAGGAGAAGAACCAAAACAGCCTATGAGGCATCGTCTAACCTGTCTTGAACTGAACCAGTTTTGTAGACCAGTGTTATAAAAAAAAATTCTGCTTTTTACAGCCCGGCTTTTGAGGAAGATGTTTACTTGACAATTTGTTTTTATATATATTTGCATGTATATCAAGTTTTTTATTATTTCTTTAAAAAAAAAAAAGGCTATCAGTCAAAGAACACTTGGTCCTGAGACGAGCACCTAAAGGTCCTACAGAGAGGAGGTGGAAATTAACTGGGGGTATCTATTTAAAAAATAATAATAATAATTATCCCCACCCTCTATTCTTGAGCACATGGTACGATCCTTGGAGACTTAACCAAGTTCAACAACTGGGGACAGAGGCAAGAAGAAGCGTGAGAGAGAAAGAAAGGAAGTAAAAAATGAAAGGGATTGGGGGAAGGCATGGAGGAGAGGGAGGAGACAGTTTGCACATTTCTGTTTTGTTTTCCTTTTTATTCTGATGCTTTGTTTAAAAACCACTGCCTTAAATGAGGGGGAAAAAAAATTCTGAGAGATAGAGAAGGATGAAGAGGACAGTCTGAACCTCCCTAGAGAGGAGGAATGAATGAGGAGGAGGAGGGGGGGGGTGTTGGCTGGGACGCTCGAATGATTTGGTGTGAGTGCATGCATGCATACTGGTGTGTATGTAAGTGTATTTTTGTATGTGTGTGTGGTTTGTTGCAGGGTGGGTTTGAGAGCCGTTTAAGGCTTTGTGTGTGCGTGTGCATCTGTGGGTGAACATAATGCGTGGGTGTGTTTTTAATGTGTGTGTGAGTGTGCATATTAATGTATGTATGCAGTTTTTTTTTTTTTTTTTTTTTTTTCTCCCCGCTCGCTTCCCTCCATCTCCATTTATGGCATGTTAATGTCTGCCTCCTCACTCGAAAGAGCTTTTGACAGTGGTACAGTGTGTGTGTGTGTGTGTGTGTGTGTGTGTGTGTAATGCGCATGCCTATGCCAGGCTGGGTCTGCGTCTCGATCTATGTGCTGCATACGTGTGTGTCTGGCTTCATGTGGCAACTGCGCATGTCTGTCACTGTGTGTGGGTGGTTTGGGTGCTCAGTTCTGTAAGGTGTGTGTGTGTGTGTATGTGTGTATATATATATATATATGTGTGTGTGTGTGTACGCGTGTGTGTGGGTGGTATGTGCGAAGAGGTTGAGATGAGTGGCTGTTTGTTTTTGTCTGCCTCCTCTGCCACACACACACACACACACATCTGCAAAGTCACATATCTATATCCGCAGCACAGAGTCTGAACATGTGTGTCATATCAAAGCCGCAGATGTATTGCAGTAATGCTGCACATCATGGCTGCAGTTCTACTGTTCCTACAGGATGAATTATTCTTTTAAATATAAATCAGTGAATTGTAAATTACATTTTAGACAAAGCACATCATGAGCCCTTCAATCGACTCTTCTTTCTTTTTTTTGGTATCCTCCAGATTCCCGCTCTAAATATTCCCTTGCTGTCCGGTAAACATCCTGTACTCTTGAATGGGACAGCAGCACAACTGAAGTCAGGACACTTGACACTTTTTCCCTCCTCCATCTCTTGATTTCTTTCCTTAATTCTCCTTTTTTACCCTCCTTCTCTGTCCTTGCCTCACTGTATTTCTGTTTGCTATTTTCTTTGTTTACATCTCTCTCTCTCTCTCTCTCTCTCTCTCGCTGTCCCTCTATACCCCCCCCCCACACACACACACACACACACACTCTCTCCATCTCTCACACACACACAGACAGGAAGGAGCTAAATAGTGTCGGTCCCTTGTTGCTTCATTACGTAAACCATCATTTTCCATCCATCGCTGCTTCATTTCTGTGTCGACTCCATTTTCTTCATAGAAGGCAAATCCCTTCCAAACTCTCACCCGAACATCTGAATCCCTTTTTGTGTGTGTGTGTGTGTTTGCTCTCTACTACAACAACAGATGGGGCTGCCAAATATGTTGCTGTGTGTGTCTGTACATGTGAGATATTTGAATGCAAATATGCTAATAAATGGGCGGAGGTACATCTGACCAGGCACATCAGTGCTGTGTGTGTGTGTGTGTGTGTGTGTGTGTGTGTGTGTGTGTTATGCGTGCTGCCCACTCCCCTCTCATGGGACACTAGTCCAATTGTGTGATTTTTGTGTTTACTGCACCTTCTTAATAATCATACGATTGATGAGGAACGTCTATCTGTCCTTTTTATTCTCCCGGCTGCTGTGGCTAACAAATCAGAATGTCCACATGAGAGGTGCAGCCAATCATGAGGCAAATATCGACTGTTGAACCAAGTGACCAAGTGGGGTTAAAAAAATAATTATAATCATCCCAGACTTGAGCAGTGAGGGGAGGAGGAGGAGGTGGTGCTGTTCTTCCTGAGGAGGAGATGTTTGTTAAGAATCTCCCAGGACAGATGAGGCATTGCGGCAGTCTGCCGTCACATGAGCGAAGCCACAATCCAGACAAAGAGACGAGAGTGAGAGGAGAGAGGAGAGGCTAATGACAGGGAGGAGGAGGTGATCTGTGGCCCTGTGCCACCAAGATAAATACCTGGGTGCTTGTTTATTTATGTAGCGTGGCATTTTGCAGAGGGGTGGGGTCGTGGGCTGAATGAATAAATGGTAGATTTGCCTAAATCCCTCTAAACGATCCCAGCGAGACAAGCACCCAGTTATCGGACGATAACGGGGAGAGAAGATAAAGAATCAAGCATCTAAAACTTTAGTTAAGATTTGTTTGGGGAACAAACATGAAGAATAATTCACCCCCCCCCCCCCTACACACACACAAACACACACACACACACACACACACACACAAAGTTGAAATTGCACTATCTGAGTGGGGAAAAAATTACTTATGTTAAGAAACACATTTGGCTGAATGATTCACCCCACTGTCCTTTTTCAGCACTGCGATCTCATAATGTGAAGAAATTTTTTGCTGCATCTGTGGAGGTTATTTTGGCCTTATTGGCAGATAGTTTGCCCAGCTGCTGTCAGGGTGCGATATGTTGAACGCCAGGCAAATCGTCATCTTCAGTGAACAATTACAGGTCAGGAAAAACAATGGCTATACATCACAATTAGTGGGACAGTGTTTCCCAACCTTTTGTGCTTGTGGCCTTTTAATACAAAATACCTTAGTCAATACACAATCATGTATAGTAAATGCAGTGTTTGCTTCTCAGATTGTTTGATAATAATAATAATAACTGAATGATTTGATTAGTTGATGAAAAGAAATTAATTAGATTTTGACAATTAATTGTTAAAGTCACTGACTCCAGCTTCCGTTGAGATTCCAAATGTAAATATTTGCCTGTTTTCTTAGTCTTCTATGTTAATACATTGAATTTCACTGGGGTTCTTGGTCAAACAAGACAAGCAACTTGAAGACTTGGCAAACTATCTGACATTTTATAGACCAAACTAAATATCGAGAGACATACAAATAAGAGGCAGCGTAATCGGTTATCGTTAGTTGCAGCCATAGCTGAAAAAAAGAAAAAGATAACGTGTGTAATTTTATGTATCAGAATTTAGTTTTATCATCTGTTGACCCCTTGTATTCATCTCACAATCCCACGTGGGGAAGCCACAGGTAGGGAACCGCTGTTGTAGTACTAAGGGTTGTTTTTACAACAGTCTAAATGTGGGCTTTAATCTTCTAATACGCACGGGAAATCAAGATAGAAGATGATTTTGTAATTTTAAATAGGAATTTTTGTCAAGATTTTGAAATGAAATAATGTAGAAGTTGTGATTATAGAGGGTTATGGCAGATCCAACATGCTTTTTGTCTGACTGTGATTGGCCTGTTATCCTGCGGGTTGTCGACTCGGCAAAGTGGTTCGAACTGGTTTTGACATCCAGGGGTTTTGAAGATAAATTGTAGATACATTTGGCGTACTTCAAAGAGCACAGCAAAAGGGATGTTTTCTTTTAATATCTGTCTGTGTCTGTTTTTATATCCTCTTTGATTTGGAGGAAATGTTACAAGTCAGTAGCTGAGCGCTATGGAGAGGAGAAGGGAGAGAATGATTTTCATAAAGAAGTTTTGAACACTCCTCTGCCCTGCAAAGAGCAAAAACTGAAACATGAAACTCGACAGTAAAACTTGGTCAGTCCAGCACCAATGGCTGTATATCACAGAATATCTTTTTTTTATGAAATATAAAACCTACTTGTGAACTTTGACCTTTTTTTAGAAGCTGTCACAGGTGGCAGTTTTTTGCGTCTTTGTAGGGCAGCTATGTCTGAGCACAGTTTAATGACTAAAGGTTGAGCGGGGCCAGAGTAGAAGTTTCTTTTTCTCGAAGCGATACAAGTTCGGTCGAGCTTTTAAAAATTTGTTTTCGTTTTACATTTCATGTTCTGTTGCTATTGTGTTTTTGTTTTCTATTCATTTGAGCTAGTGTACTGTAGTCCTTGAGAGTTATTGTGTTTAAGACGGATGCTACTAATAATTCAACATTAACACCTGTACGTAGAGTTGCCAAGTTGTGTAAAAAATTACAAAAAAAGAGAAAGAGGAGACATGTTTAGCTGTAAAATAGTTTAGAGAAAGAGAACCACATATTTTTGCATTGCGATTGTTGTATGACTGAGGTGCTGTGGGGGAGGGGGGGGGGGAGGGGGGGCTTATAATGTTGGACCAGATGTTTGGTTTTTACTGTAATGCAGCTGTCCGACGGGATCAGGGGCTGCAGAAACCAGACGGATGGAGCGACCTGGTGGAGGGATGGACAGTCAAGGCAAACAAAACACTGCTGGGCTTGCATCATTTTAAGGCTACAAGTCTGAATGTCTGTTTCAAAAAAAAAAAATCTCTTCATGGATAAAATTTTACTCTCCATTGTCTTGTGACAATATAAAAAAATGTCTTAAACAAGCTTCCATAAACATCCATTAGATATTGACCCAAAGTAAGTTTACTTGACCTGGTTCTCGAACCAGCTTTTCCACAAAGAATAAGCTACTGCTGCTTGAATGGGGTGGGTTTTTTTTTTTTTTTTTTTCTTTAGACGTCACCTGGTGACTAAATGCAGGTACTGCGGCTCAGAGAAGGGGAGGGCAGGGGGGGTCAGTAGCTGCAGTAACTGCTTAGCGCCACCAGAAGGCGAGATCCCAAGAAGCAGTGATCCTACACAAACTACGATTGTAATGAAAGAGTCTCGATCACTGTATTCATCCGAGCACCTTAACAGCAGACCGCCGGAGGCTTCTGCTGCTCATTTTACAAATCCGCCACAAGACGCAAACCTGCGAAAATGTCCACCGCATGTGGGCCAAGATGCCAAATAAAGCTATCAGTAGATTGAAAGTTGGTGACATGACTTCCAAAAGAAAAGTGCACTGCGGCCGTTTTGTGCTTTGACTCGTCCACCCTCGACTGTGTCTGTCTTTCACTCCTGATCTCCGTCTCGGCTGCCGATCCACAGAAAGAAACTAAAGTGACAAGGAGAGAGTGGAATAATCTTCAAAAATAAAAAGCACCTTTGGGCGAGCGCTCAACTGTCCCAGAGAGCCAGAGCCCTCTGCACCTTTTGTGAGCACGCTCACTTTGTCACTTCCTGTCTGTGGTTTGGATGCTGGTGTCAGAAGTGAGTCTTTTGTTGATTTTAGGGGGGGGGGGTTGAGATGTAATGTGAGGGTTCTTTTTTGTAAGTTCCTTATTTTTGTTGTTTTTTTATTTTTCTGTACCATTATTCCCTTTTTTATTTTGGATGTTTGTTTTCTCTTCTCTCTCTTTATGACATTTGTTGTTTACTGTTAAAATGACAATGATGTGCCCATCGACCTGTCTCCCCTCAGTTGAGAAGTGGGAGCATAGACTGTGCAAACTCTCCTCTGAATGGGGGTGGGGGAGGAGTTAAAGGGGGGGGGGGAGAGTTCAGGTGGGTGAGGGGTACCAGTAAAGGGGTGAAGGTTGGGAGTTCCTACACAGATCTGGAAATTGTGAATTCTGATCATTTCGAGGTCTTTTTAAAAGAATTCCAGAAAAAATGCCAAGACAGGTATGATCACCCAGCAAGCGTTTGATGGTTAATTGGTTTAGTGTCAATCCAAACGAGCACAAAACTTTCAGTGTGACAATAAGCCACAGTCAACAACTATCTTTAGAAACAGCTTCAGACTGATAATCAGGCTGATGTTCACATCTGATCAAAATCAATGACGGATGGACGACTTTGGTCCTTTCAACTATCAAATTCCGTCAAATTGCTTGCGGGGTGTGACTTGCACTGTCGTGTTGAAAAATGTATGACCTGGTTGATGGTTGTATTGCCTTTTTTTTTTTTTTGTAACACATGTTCATATGAAATGTTAAAGGAAAAATCCACCCTTAAACACTGAAGTACTGGTGTTTAGAAATCATATATTTACATCAAGTTCTGGTGTCTCTTCCTTTAAAGGGGCATTTGAAAATGCTTCTTTGTAAATCCACCATAGAAGAAGCAGAATGACCAGCCTCTACAGGAACTGCATCCTCACAAAACCAGAATACAAACAGCCACAACACATGTTACAGGAAGTGGATTCATTCTGGTAAATGTAAGGAAGTGTGAATCCGAGGTGGCCAAGCATGTGAATACAACAAAAAAGTACATTGCAATGCTTGATACCAGATTAACTTTTGGAAACAGAGGGTGGATTTTTTTTCTGCTGAAAACCTGAAGGAATGTCAGGGAGATGTGGTGGTGTGTGTAAAAACTGGCTAAACTTGAGAACAGAGGAGCAAGGGAAGTGGATGCGAAACCCCTTTGAATCAATATAGTGACCCTGAGGTGAATCCTCATTGTTTCTCTCCCCCTCCATCCCTTCCTCTCTGCTCAGACTCATCTTCCTCGGCGCTGCAGCTTGACCTCGTCACCCCTTGCCCGACCTTTTCCCCTTGCGCTCCTCAAGCTCCGCGATTCTCTTTAACTGCTGTCTGCAGGTCTGTAGTCTTCTGTCCAGAAACATTTACTCCGCTCTTTCCCAAATCCCCACACACCAGAGACAACACACACTCATACTCACATATATATATATAGATATATATATACTGTATATGTATAAATTAATACAAAACGGGCAAACCTCTGAGATACAGAAGCTCACACACACCCCTGCACACTCTCAGGATGTGTTGCAGAACGTGTGTCTTCGTGTCACTGATGCAGTTTTTAAAAAAAGTACCAGTTTACCTCGGGAGCTCTCAGCCATAGCAGACCTTAATCCCCACAGATATCTCAGCGCTGCGACAGCTTCTGAACTGCTGTGGCTGCCGTTACAAAGCAGGTACATTTTTGTTTTTCAGGAACAAACCCGGGAGCCTCAGCAGAGTGCTCTTGGACCATTTGAATGCATATGGCGCAGGGTTTTTACAGAAGCGGGACACAAGCAGAGAATCCATGTCAACACAGTCTTACCTCAGAATCATACTACAGAACGGGAGGGGGGGGCCGGGCTTACATATGATCATAGCAACCGTGAATGACTATTTTTTATTCCTTCTCCTTGTCTCTGGTGTTGGGTGAAAAATACTCTGCAGAACTCGTTCTTTTTCTTGTTTTTTTTCCACTATAAATATATAAATATATAAACTGTACATTATGACATAGAAGCACTATCGAAGTTTGATTGTTAGATGTGCACTCGCAGCATGAGGTATTATTCTTTATTATTCTTCATAACCCAGAAAAATGAAAAAGTGAAATAAGAGCTTTTGGAAGTAAACAAAAAAGGATTTATAAAAAACAAAACAAAAACAAAACAATGCAGTAGCGTCTACTGATGTCAAAGAAAATACCCGACCTCACCCTGACACACATGCCCAACAGACCTTTACCCCAGCCCTGCCGTGTTACCCCCCCCCCCCCCCCCCCCATCCAACTGATCGCCCTGATGCCTCCTCGCGCCACCCCCCTGCCCAGCCCCATGTACATGCCAGTGTTTCCCCCATGTGTTCCAAGTGCCAATAACTTTGTGAATTCCTAACTGTGACCCAGTAATAAAGATAATTGCACATTAACTACTGTAAAGAGGAAAAAGAAACCAGACTGATTAAAAATGAGGAAAAAATCCGAATATCTTAATAAAAGGTTTTTAACAAACAGGACTGACCTTACAGCTGTGTTGGGTCTTTCTTTACCTTTCCTGAGGTCTTTATCCAAAATGACCTCCAGTGTGAGTGGATCACGTTTTAAGTGTCATTTTGATCAATTTAATATCTTTGAAGTGAGAATAACTTTTGGAGCGACCGCTGTGGCCACAAGTGGCAATTACAGAATTATGGTATGTTGAATTCCCCTGCATTTCTAAAGACTCAAGAGTCCCTTTTAATCAGCTGCTTTAACCATCATTTGGTTACCTGATTGAGAACGAGTGGAACAAGACCACAAGCTAACAAGTGTACAGCATTGCAAGCGGCTCTGTGACGCTGAACTTTGGGGGCAGAGCACTGCCTTAAACTAAATGCTAACACGCTTACAATGACAAAGCTGACATGCTGATGTTAAGCATGTCAGCTTAGCATGCGAACATTTGCTAACTTGCACAAAGTATAGCTGCTGCTGATGGAATTGTTTTTAGTTTTATAAGTATTTGGTCATAAACCAAAGGATTAAAGCAAACTGAAATTTTGATCTAGAGTAGTAGATGGAAAGTCAGGTGATGACCAAAGTTATTCCAAGTGGGAGTGGGACATGAAATGTGTGTACCAAATTTGTTGTTGAGACATTTCACTAAAAATCACAAATTGAGAACCTTGTGTTATGCCAAAGATCACAAAGGTAGGTAGATTAATTATCTGGGAGCCATAGATGTCCGTATAAAATATCATGGCAATCCATTCATTAGTTGTTTTACTTCAGCCTGAACCAAAATGGTCAGCAAAAAAACAACAACAAATAAGTCCTGGTCAGGTACAATGTATTTTCTGCATAGAAAAAAGTCATAAAACCTGCTCAGTGATCTATTTGTTGCTTATGAATTTAACATTTTATTTTTAAGAGGATGATTGTGTTGTTTTATTCAAAAGTCACGTCTCGCTTTAAAGGGCGGTTTAGCATTTTTTCAGACTTAGAGAAAACTGCAAACATCCTCTTAAGAATGAATTCAGCTTTTTCAGGTAAGTATGAGAGCAATCCTGCAAAGTTTAGATATAGTCATATTTAGAAAATGTAACTTGTTTCCTATTTCTCAAATTAAAGTGATGAAAATAACTGAATTGAAGTCCAGAGCAGTTTCCTTTACAGTTTGACAATCTCAAAAAAGCTTTTTAAAATGCCCATTATTTCATTTTTAAGGCTCATCATCAAAAGGGCAAAACCACTGGTGTGTTAGGGTTAGGGGCTTAGTGGGGGGCGGGGGGTGATTTTACTAATCTTTTCTTAATAATTTCAGGAATTTGGTTTTTTCCTGCAGTGGCTCTTCATGACTAAACTCCTGAGATGGGAGTTGCACATGTGCTGGAGGCTGACCGGCACAGGTACGACAGTGCATTAACCCTCACGAAGAAGTCAAAAAGTCAAGTTAAAGTTTATTATGGCCAAGACATAACAAAATATGTCTCAAGGGGCTGTACATAAAATACTGATTACTAAATATATAAATATTTTAAAAGTGATAAACTACATATAAACAAAAGAAAAAAAGTTTCTTATTAAGTTTTATGAAAATGCTGTACCAACATATTCTAGTGTATTGTACCGTATATTCACTTGAACTCTGAAATGCAGAATCCTCACATCTTATTCTGAGAGCAGAGCCGTAATGTGACGGTCATATCATCACCAACAGTCCAAAACCTAAAGATATTCAATTAACATTTATTAAAAGCAGAGAAATACAGCATTAAGCTGGAGCCAACAACTGTTCAGCACATAAATTACATAAATGGTTATCAAAATAGTTAGAAATAAATTTCCACGGCATGAGTTTGAGTTTGAAAACATCAGTCTTTTAGAATTTGTTATAGATTTAGTACAAGACGGCTAACAGTGAGAATTTATATTTTAATTTAAATATCACTAGCAGATGTATCACTGTGATGCTGTCAGTGTTGGTCTCTCGCTCCTGCAGTTTCACAGGACGCCTGTTACATGTCTAAATGTGTCTGACTCCTGACTGCTGCCTGGTTATTTTCAGAGCTACTTGCAGTTCATAAAGCCACCAGGGACTCGCGCTCTGCTCATTACAGCTAAAGTAAATGTAATTTCACATGATGGTTGTGCTCTCAAAATAGGATGTGATGATGTTTCCATTTTGAAGAGTGACTCTGAATTAAAACTCACTCCTGGAACATTTGCAATTTGGTGGACGCTTTTACTTAAAGAACAAATCACAGAAGGAACTGGAGCAAAAAAAATATAGTGAAACTAAGCCACTGTACAAACATCAATTTATTTAAAAAAAAATCTGCAGTTTAGTCACTTCATGTTGAACAAGTTTAATGAAACTTCAAATCCCACAAAACAATTTCAAACACCTCTGAGTGTCAGTTAGAAAATAATCATTCAACTCACTTTATGCAGATGTAATGTTTTTTGTCAAAGAAGCAACAGCTGCCACGGAACATTTATTCTTCATGTAGTGTGTGTGTGTGTGTGTAAGTAAATACATTTAATATAGCAGAGCAGTGAATTGAAAAGCAATGTGCAGACACAAGCGGTTTGACAGTGAACTGCACAATTGCAGCCAATATTGTATTAAAAAAAAAAAAGCACATTCAGATCCTCCCAAAATTCACCTCTTTACAGTTTCACCAGCAAGAGAGACGTTTACAATTAAACATGTCAAAGTCCGGTTACATTCAAGACAACTTCCCAGTCAAAAGCGACTCGTTGTGTTTAAAGGCTGATCAGTTAAACAGAATAAATGAAATTTGGATCATTGGCACTTTAGCTACAGATGTTGAGGTTCATCAGCAGTTTTTAACCACTCATAGGCCAGTTGAAAAGGTTTGCTACATTTTTCTAAAAGAAAGTAAGTCGTCTGTGAAAAACTGATTTGCCTCATAAGTCACTAGTGTAATTTATGAAATAACGCAAAGTGACTTATGATGTAAGTTTTCAGTTTTCACTGCACTGATTCATTAAATACAGCCTATATCCTTCAGAATAAAACAAAGACTAGAACTGAGCTCACAATACTCTCCTATGCAGTTGTGATGTTACAGTATCATGCAATTAAAATCAGACGCAGTCAAATCTAAACAGAAAAGCACTAAACAGCTTTAACTTCACACAGGAAGTAAGGTGTATTAGAAATCATCAGATGTGTTTCCAGATGCCTTTACCTTGCATCGTTACCTTGAGGTCTAACAGTGACTCATGACTGGAGTGGAAACCACATGAGTGCTTCATTTATGCTTGCAGCCATTTTCAAGTATTCTGCTAATTTTCCCTACTGAAGCATTTAAGGACTGAGGGCTTGAATATGTAAAAGCACATACAAACTATGAAGATTAAAAGAGCTCTGGCAGTGAGGAAACTCAACAGTGAGACATCCCTGAACCCCCCACAAACATTTAAATCCTGGGCATGTGACCTCTGACTCTTCTGGTTAATAGGTTTAGTAGAACTGTCACAAAACTCTTTAGTTCATCATTTTTCTCTAACTGCTTGAGAAAAGCAAACATTGAGTGTAAAAAAATCTGAATCACACAGGATTAAAAATAAGATTGAGTCTGCATAAAGCCTTTGTACAGGAATCATGTTCATTTACACACATTTAAAGCATCAGTTTATATTTATACAGCGCTGCAACACACCCTAGCGTGGGTAGTGTTGCCAGACATGACACAAAGAAATAACATGACCTACAGCCTCCAGTAGAGGGAGCTGTAAGCCTAAATCTGGGCTGAGTGCGGAGACATCCTGCCCAGCAACTGTTCGTACTCTCATTATTAGCTAAAGCTTTTCAATAAAACAGGCAAACCCATTTGCTATGAGCCAAGGTTGTCTCTCATCACCCAGTGAGAGTAACAAAGCCTCAGCCAATCATGTGCTTAACTGCCTGCAGCAGCGCGAAGGCGGCTGGCTGCAGACCTGACTTCACTCCACAGAGACGGATCACAATCAGGGCAGGAAATTAAACGTTTCTGTCTGCCGGCCCGAGCCCGAAGGATCTGTACATTTCTGACAAAGTGGCAGGCAGAGCAAAGCCTGCATTTCATATCAGGGATGCGCAGCCTAATGTCATGCCTATAAGTCTACATGTTTTGACCAGAAACACCACAGCAACTGATTTTAGAAGTGACTAACTCTTCCTTCCTGCCTGAAATGTGTTAATCAGGGAAATCAGCTGCTGTTATGTTGGACTGGAAGGAAAACCTGCAGGATTTTGGCCAACTATAACTTTCCTAATTTAATTGAGGACTAGAACTTAACACTCGGTGTTCCACCCTGATTCACATGTAGGCACATAAACGTACTGCACATTTTACAATATAAAAATATATTTAAGGCCACACTGACAACACCCAGTCTCCTCCCTTCCGCACGGCTCCCGTCAGCTTAAAACACAAATAACTGCATTTTTCTTGTTTAAACTGTTAACAAATCCATATTTATCAGCATTAAAAAAACAACACTTTTTGGCTGGTAGCCCGGTCTCACCAGCCAACTGAAATTATTGTCACAATAGTTGTTCTCAGAGACATTTTCTTTACAAAAACTGTCAGATCTGTCGGAAAGCACTATAAAAACTATTTACTAACAAAACAGATCAGTTTTGTAGTTCTGAAGAAAATAAATTACAAGTGTTCAAATTCTGTTGTTTCCTAACGTTTTTACAAAATCATTTTTACTGCCGCTGAACAGTTGTGTGTAATTTTTAAAATTGCGATGCGACTTGAAATATCTTGAATACGTCTTGATTTGTTAAACCTTTAGCAGATTTGTGCTTTTAACCTGACAGCAGCAGCCTCCTGCCCTGACCCTCCCAATGAGTACCATTGTTTCCAACTACTGAAATGCACCAATTTGTAATCCATAATACCGCTGGGATTTTTCCTGTGAGGCGCTTCTGTCGAGAGACCCCAGCTGTGTGTTGTTTTCTGTTTTCACTAGAAGCATTAAAAGCAGAGGGGGGTGGACAATTATATCCTGACACCTCTCTGCGGGTCATCAGTCTCTCCTCATTGTGAAGAAAGGGGGGACGGTCTCTCTCCTCCTTCCCCTCCCGTTCTTCTTCTTGTGTCTGTCCATCCTAACAGGGAGGAGTCGGCAAACGTAGTCGGGAGGTCAAAGGTCAGCCGGCATCAGAGAGCGAAGAAGAGGATGAGGACTACAATCAAGATGGTGACCAGCACACCGATGGCACACCACTGCCTCCGACCTGAAGAACACCGTACGGTAGATATTTAGATACAATAAAAAAACAAAAAACATCTTCAGCAAAAGTGACTGAAAATAATTGTTTATTGGCGAAAATTTGTAGTAATAGGTAGTAATTAAAAATAATTACCCAGATATTTTGCATCACTGATGAAAATGTATCTGTGTGTGTGTAAACTTACTGCTGGTCATGTGAGACACCTTCTCCAGCTTCTTTAGGACCGAGTCCATACGGGACGATGTCTGGTCCATCTCGTCTCCAAAATCCCCCAACATACTGAACAACAAGCACACAATCATTTAAATAAAGCAAAGTGTCATCACAAAAACCTCACTGTGGACACCTTTCAGCAGAAGCACCAAACACAGTTGTGAACGCACATCATTCACACATTTTTCTAGCAACTCGGAAACTTAATGTACTTGGAATCTTATTTAGCTCCTAAAACCAGTTATTTATGATCGAGCCTGTTCTTGGCCATTGCAGACATTTATAGCTCTACGGGGATGTAAAAGAGAAATGAAATGTAGTCTGGGTGTGTAAAATCGAGACTTCTAAAGGGATTGCTGGCACCTTGATATATCCCACAATATTAAAGTGTTGGTTGAAACGGATAAACTGACAGTTTAGCTTTTCATAGAGCCAGTAGTGGGTCTAAAAATATAACATTTGAACGTGAGGATATTGCTAGAGTAAAAGTAAAAGGGGTTAAATTACTTTAAAGATAATGGGGCCTGCTGGTTTAGAGTCACTGTTTACTAATGATTAAAAAGGTGATAGTTTGTGTACGCTGCTGCTAACTCTGTTTCACTGTCACTGTTGTTCACCAACTGCTGATGTGAAATGAGTGGAGAGAATGTTATGTTACAGTAAGCAAAAATCATTCCTGCCCTACTTCCTGAACACGTGTGCCTGTTTAGTCACCCTTCTGCTGACAAAACAAGTCCAGATCCTGGACAGCCGCAGGAAACATTTATGGGAATCATACATTGACCAAATCTCCCTCTGGAGAAAGGATCAGAGTACTTCATTAATAAAGCATGGGCTATCAAAAGGCTTCATTATTCAAACATGGCCACTGAAAGTCTTATTACTAAGCAGTAAATGGTTACAACTACACTACTTAATTTCAGTTATGATTTACTACGTTTCCCAGAATTCCTTTTGATAACTCACAAATAGTGTTACAATCAAATTACAAATAGTTAAGAATGTCTTGCTTTCAGCAGAAGGTGGCATGTGGACATACAATGGTATAAGCTAGCATCTTAGACAGATGCACTTTTCTTTTGATGGTCAGGGACAAATGCTGTTTCTAATGATTATTTTCATCTTCAATTTATCTGCTAATTATTTTCTTGAATAATCCATTTCTCTTCATCAATAACATGTCAGAAAATAATAGGAAAATCTAAATTTTTCAAAATCATTATTTCCCGAAAGCCCAAAGTGAGGTCTTCAAACTGCTTGTTTTGTCAAAGCAGCAGTCCAAACTCCAAATACATTCAATTTACTATCATGTAAGACAATAAAAAGCAGCAAATCCTCTCAATTGAGAGGGTGAACACAAGAATATTTGTCACTCGTTTCTTAAATGAAACTTAATCAGCTTAACTATTTTTATAAACGATCCATTGTTTGTCTATTGACTAAATCAACTTTCAGCTCCATCAGGGATTGCGCGCGCGTACACTCACATAGCCTGCTCGTCGAGCTCGTCCCCGATGCGTCCCGACATGTCTTTGAGGACTCTGATGCTGCCTGACACCAACTCCAGCTGCTCATCCTGCTCCTGCATGATCAGCTACAAACACACACACACACAGACACAGTTTGTCTTCACCCTCAATGTGTTTTACCATTTCCCAAAAATATATAAATGTTACTCCTATGTACCATTTACCCCACACCATATCTAATTTTTCATTAACATAGGAATTTAGCCGTTTTAGTGAACACAAAGCACTTTCTAATTTGCTTTAAAGGGTGCCACACACACACACACACACAGTTGGTAGAGCTGATGAAACTCCACTCTATCATTAAATCAAAGGTGCGAACAAACGCAATAGTTTTTATTGAGTGCACACTCAAACCACAACCTGATACAGGCTGTGAAGAAGCTGTTGAACCACAGGAAATAGAAACTATGAGCTCATACTCTGACACTGAAAATAACCTTCACACGTATATTTAACCCTCTTTCACTTCATCCACAGCATGACGCGTTGTAAAGCTGACAAGATCTTATCTACCTCATCTTTATAAAAAAAAAAGACTGCATCAGGATATCCAACGCTCTCTGTGCTCATTTTGTATTCTTGCAATGTGATCCTTTGATTAAATGGTCCTCCTCATCTGTTAAACATAACCTAATAAAACAAACATTCAGTCTGACAGTTAAGAAGTCTCATTTCACATGAAATTCTCTCTCTCTCTCAATTCAAATTAGCTTTATTGGCATGAATGTGTAACAACAATATTGCTAAAGCATCATACATACTACATAAGAACTATCAACCCCATACATTTCATTAAACAAGTAATTAAAGCGTAAAGTAATCAAAGCGTGTGTGTTTGTGTTTAAAAAAATAAATATATTAAAAACATTACATAAATTAAATAAATGAAACAGTAACGTGTGTGTATATATTAATAGACAAAAAATTAAAAAGATTAGTAATTAAAATAATAAAAAAAATCAGTATCAAATGTAAAAACAAAACAATTACTAAAATATCAAACGATCAAAATAATAATAATTTGAAAATTATTATTATTATTATTATCTCTCTCCCTCTCTCAAAAAAGGCATACAACACAAATTCAAGTGTTTGAAAACGCACATTAGCAATGTGGAACGACTTTCCTGGAAGAGACAAGACATTATTTAGTCAACTAATCCTGGTCACTTATCTGCTGCTGCATGTAAACTTCTCTTTACGCTTTATTGATACTTAATTTCTCTTGGCAAATTGAATGCCTTAACAACAAAGAAAAGCACAATAGAGATATATCAAACCCACAAACAAGATCTTACTCTTCCACTCTCTTGTACATTTTCTCTCTCTTTTATTCCATTCATCAATTCTCCGTCTCTCTCTACCTGTTGTTGTTCCTGCTGCTCCTGGATGTATCTGGAATTTGCAGACACCATATGAGCGTCCAGTCCCGATGACCTGTCCTGTCCTGAAGAAGTCAGCAGAGCCTGGACAAATACACACAAACAAGGCATGGGCTTAGCAGGGGAAAAGTGTGTGTATTATATTCTTTTAGTAGTTGCAAAAGCAGGCATTAGTTAGTTTGACAGTTTGCTAACTGCTACTGACTACAACATTTCAAACCACAAGGTGCAGCAATCAATTGTTTTTTGTATCAAACTGAAATGTGTCACATCAGCTGGAGAGAGTTAAAATAAATTCAAATCAGCTGATGTAAAAGCTGTTAAAATTGATGAGCTAACTTAAAACAAACAAAGAAAACAAGTCTATGTAAACATAGATGATATAAGACACTACAGCTGATGTCTTCAAATGACAGGTTACTCCAAACCGCACGACATCTACTCATTACTTCTTCGTCTTGGGAGCTTCATTTTGGCGTATGAGCCCAATGAGCAACTTTTATAGGAATAAACGGGGAAGTTTGGTTTGTTTCTTTAATCATTATGATCAAGTTTTTCTAAAGTTGTCTTTTTGCCGTTTCCACAGTAGAGAGGGAAACCTGTGGACAAGGGGAAGATGTGCAGCACCAGTCAGGACTTGAAACCAGGATATTGCGGTTATGTGTTATTCACTTTCTACCACTGGGTCTCCATGGTGCCCCAAGTCTCGTTTTGATACCGGTGCCAAAGCATCATAATGGCACTATATTAAGAAATTTCAGACGATACGTAGTTCTGAACTTAAAAGCAGTGGTTCATGATGTACGAGCACAAAATGCAAGTTTTTCATAATTCAAACCATATAACTAATTCAGTGGTTCTCAAACTTGCAGGGCATCAAGTTTTCAGAGCACCACTGCTCTAAGTCATTACCTTTTACCCAGTAAGGTCTATGTAGTTTTTGTGTCTATAACTGTCCACCAACCTGTCTGTTCTTCTTCTCTGCCTGAGCCACAGCTGAAGGGCTGGACAGCTGATCTTTCATCTCCTGCGCACACGCACACACATACACAAGAAAACAATTTACAACTCTCACTCCACAATGTTTCACAATTGTAGTAAAAATCACTTTAAAAGCCCAGCTCAGCGCAGACAGCTTCATTAATGAGATTTTCTGCTGCTCTTCCAGAATCGCCGGCCGGCATATCAAAGTGTCAGAAAGTCTTTTGTTCCCCCTCAGTAAAGCTCTTTTGTTTGGCTCAGATGACTCAATTCTCCTCAGGTCTATTTTAGGGATGGTACCTTTGCCTGCAAGACCCATGTGTTAGAAACAGACTCATATTTTCCATTGAGCCTAAGTGCCGACATTGATTCAACTCAGCCGAGTCAGGTGCTAAACAGCCGCAGTGCAGGTAAACAAGCTGACAGGTATTGATCGATAATCAACCGTATGTCTCCTTACAATAAAAACACAGTGAAAGCACACTCTGTGCTTTAGTTGTGGGAGCTGCTGCTTTGACCGATGTTTGACTTTACCTGACCTGAACAGTCTGTGTTTAAGTAGAAACACTTGCACACACAGTAGTTGCCACAACACAACAGGGGCCTTGCAGGCAATGTTTGTGTAACTGTCTCTCTTCCAACATGGCCACTTGTAACCACTGGTAACACCTTTCAAAAGAAAACATACTTTCTGCGCAGAGGTCAAGCTCGTATATAAATATCAGCAGCCTGCTGCCCCAGATGTGTGTAAGTTCAAACTTAACCTAGTTATAACTTAAGTTATTACTAAGTTGTGATTTATAACATTACTAAAATAAAAGCGGTTGCACCACAGAGATAAGTTACAACATAAGCCTGAGTAAGTGTAAATCATAAAATGTCAAAGAATTATACTTACTTAAGGGTAGAACTGAATTTTGTGTTTCTCTTTATATATATAAAAAAAATTAAATAAAAAAATCACCATAAACTAGTGTAAAAAAAACATTCATCAGAAGTTTAATGCTCAAAATTGTCATATAATTTATCATTAAAGATTTCTTAAAAATAGTGTTAAAATCTCGTCACGTCTCGATCTCGTGAACCCAATCTCTAATCTCGTCTCGTGGGTTAAGTGTCTTCGTCACACCCCTACATTCAGGCAATCCCAAACTCATTTTCTGTGTCCAATATCACGTCCTCATTCACCACTGCTCCCCTTATGATATGTAGTCAGTAGTTTACACTAGAGTGAGCTTTTAAGTAAGATTTCGGACATTGAAGTATAGTGTTACACAGCTGTTCATCTATAAAATGCAGTGTATTGCATTGTGGGACTTTTAGCATAAAATAGTGTACATGCCATATACTTTTTTGTTTCACTGTGCGAATTTGTGAAGGTACTATACAGTGCAGAACATTATCATTCACAACTCAGTAAAAGATTGGACTGTAACTATAGCGCGCTATATAGTAAATAGGTAGTGATTTTGGACACAGCCACTAATCGCACAGGTCAGGATAGGAGAAATAATAAAATCTTGAAGACAAAATCTTCAATTATACATGGATCTTTATTTAACAATATTAATATGTATCATTTTATGATATAGTATCCATTTAGAAACCGTATACATAAACCGAAACTTTGCTGAAGCATTTCATCTCGCACAAAAGAACATGCAAAGAGTAAGATGTGACATCCCAATAAATAGAGATAGCAAAAACAACAAAACGTTACCTGAACAGATTTCCTGGTTCGCTCCACAAAGTCTCTCCGCTCCTGAAGTTCATAGTCACCCAGTTTGAACTTCCCTGGGTTCGACTCCACAATATCTGAACCAGTTAAGGACCAAACATGTCTGATGACCCTCCATCTACTAACTGTTAAAACTCTGCAGCACTTTCAAACACTTGAATATGAAAAGTCACAAGGAAACGGCATTTTAATGCTCTCTTCCCTCTGTAATTTAGCACATATCCGGTTAAAATAAGGTGTCGCAGCGGAATATAACACACATGGCAACTGGTAAAGTGTTTCAACTGCTCAAGGTACTATCACTCTCAAGGTTACTGAATTATGCTAAAATGTATTGACTGCCTGGTGTGTGTATAGTGAGAACTGCTAACATTGTGTAAAAGTAATAAAATCTGTTCAGTCCTTTATTAAAATCCTGGTGACCTCTTTATATAATTAATACTGTTAAAACCAATTTCATTTTCTCCTGTCAAACAAATCTAGCATCCTAAAACATAATAATAGTCACAACCATAATAAGAAGTTCAACCATTAAATGGAAGCAGGTTGTCTCTCTCCTTCACCAGACAGTCTTTCTTTTTCTGATCTTTGCTTAATGATCATGTATGTAAAAATGGTTCTGGCATTTAAAAGGTTAACACATCTCCCGAATAAGGGGAAAGATACATAGAGGAAAGGGTGAGAGTGTGACACAAAGCATCTGTTTGTTCTAAAAATACTGACGGTCATGTGATAGTAAGTGTTGGGGGGGATGAGGGAAAGATTTTTTCCTGTTTGAAGGATACTGATGGTTTCACTGAGGTCCTCCAGATCCCAGTCTATGGCCCTCAGACAGTTCCTCAGTTCATTAGTACTCCAGTCTAGCTCATCACGACTTACCTGAGATCACAGAAACCAAAACACACATGCTAATTACACACACGGCATCTACTCCACCTCCATGCAAGCCATTCCAACCACACAATTCACCAGAAAAGCAACTTCACAATGTCACGCTTACAAAGAAATTGAGAGTGGTTGGTAATTCGAAGGTCTGAAAGCAAGCCATAAGCTTCGCAAACAGTCATAATGTCAAGATGCTTGCGGTGAGAATTGGTTTACGTGTAGGACTTCAGCCATGGAAGTAAGGAATGGAATGTGTGAGTGCATTTTACTCAAACTAGACAATGTCGGAAAAAAACAATATTTACAAAATATAGATTTAAAGAGGCATATCCAATACTAATAATAATAGTTTTTTTTTGTATTTTAAGATTTGAAGCACACTCTTATATTACAGGAATGCTGTGTTTTTAATAGCTTACAGGCGAGCGCTGCATCCTCTAAAGTTAAACGTGAATTAAATTCTAATGTTGAAATATAACGTGTTCATATTATTTACACTGCTAAAAAAAAAAAAAGGAAAAAAAAAAAAGAAGGGAACACTTAATCATCACAGTGTAACATCATGTCAGTTAAACTTCAGGGATATAAATCTGCACAGTTAGGAAGCATAAGCGATTGTGAATCACTGTCACTTGTTTTGTGCAAATGAAAGTGACAACAGGTGCGCTGGAGAGGCGACAGAAAGACGACCCCCCCAAAAAGGGAATGGTTTTGCTCAGTGTGTAGGCGGTTCTTTGATAACAAAGGCATTAATGCCACTGACAAGCCCTCACATTCCCCAGACCTGAATCCATTTGAGAACCATTGGGCCGTTATATATCAGTGCATCAGACAGTCCAGGAGCTCAGTGATGCCCCGATCCATCTGCCAGCACATCAGGAGCGTGCACAGAAGTCGTCGAGAGTGCATACAGGCACGTGGGTGCCATTCTCACTACTGAGTCACATTATGAATTGCTGAGATGAAAGTCACGCAAGTTGGATCAGCCTGTGTTGTTCAATTGTTTTACTTTGATTCAGTCAGTTGGTGATTTGGATTTTTGTTCTCAACTAACGAATGTACAGTAAAGATATTGAACTTTGAACTATTTGTTCGAGATCTGATGTGTGATTTTAAGTGTTCCCTTGATTTTTTGAGTATATATATATATATATATATATATACACAAGCAACAGCCTTAGAAAATTGTTTGTGAAGGATAACTAAATAAAAACTACAACTTTGACAAAAGCAATGACTTTATAAGTTGTTGTTCTTTTCTACCTTTTTTGTATTTTCATGTATATGCCATAATGTATTACATGTCTTTCCAAGTATTAGCAGAGATTAAATTTAAAAACAGATTTCAACTAATGCTACCCAACAACTGATCAAAAAGGGATCATTAAAGACCTCGATCAATTATCTGAAACAATTTTGGATTACAGAAAATCCTTTCAGTGCAGTAGGTGGTTGGTATGTTGCTTCAGGCATTGACATCAAAAGGTTGTTTTGATGAGATTTATTGTGATGTACAGTATGCACATTTGACTAAACAGTCTTTCAACTTCATTTTAAATTAATTCACAACTGGATTTAGACGTTTCTCACTTGTGACTGGACTCGTAATATGCCTAAAAGACCTTCACCACTTTCACAATGCATACATCACATTACAAGCTAATTATGAAACAAATTAACCAATCTGACAACATATGTTGCATAAAGAAACCCTGCGAATTCAGGAAATTTAAGCAAATACAGAAGTTGTACGGAACAAAACAGAAATGAGTTAAAACAAAATACATGTTTGGACATGAGGGACAACCAAACTAATGAACACACTTACACATTAGTAAAAGGTTAATACAAAATATCTCCAATAATATAGTAACTATGATATTTGAATTTGACAAACAAAAATAGACTATTAGGGAATTTTCCTACACTTTTGACGACTTCTGTTCATCGGTTTTTAGAATCTCCCTTTAAACTTTATTTTTTTGTATACAATTTTCAATCCTTATATATTAGAAAGCATGTTTATCTGTGCCAGGTGTGTGTTGTCAAATCGGTGAATGTATCTCCCTATTCCCTTTCATGCATTTCAGGTGTGTTGCGCTTTCTTGGCCGCCCAGGCTGCCCTCGCCTTTCGGGTGTGTTATTGACATATGTCTCTCAGTGGTGCATAGTTCATTCAGCACAGTGATTTCTGCAGTGATACTGTTGAGGGCTGCTCACCTGTGACCCATCCTGCAACAGTTCCTCCCATCTATCAAACAGGCCCCGAGCACGAGAGAGGGCCTTCTGCACCTCCCTGGACGGACGGTTACACACAGACACACACACACACAAAACATGAGCAATACGAAAACTGTTAGACTTCACCCTTCAGACACCTGGCTGTTTTTCAAGTTAAACTCTGAGACTACGCCCCTCGTATAACTAAAACAAACACTCGAGCTACATTTCGCATCCTTCTCTAACTTCGCAACGCCTTGCAAACTGCCTGACAGCAGAGTCCCAAAGCTGCTCAGCGGTTTACAGTGAACGCCGGGTGAAACAAAAACGAAGTTCAGATATCACTCAGTGCGGAACCGAGTCTTGTCACTCGTCTAAACAAACATCAACACACGGACTAACTTAACTTATCTGGGCTCAGCTGGTAGCGCTGATGCTAGTTAGCTTCAGCTAGCCGTTGAGCTAACTTTGCTAATGTAACTTTGTCATTGAGGAAAACCAATTCAGTGTCGGATTAAGCTTTGGATGCGCAATTGTTTGAATTAGCCTGAGGTGACACTGAGTTGTATGTCTTAATTTGTAAATGTCTTACCCCTTCACAACGAAAAATGGGTCTTCGAGCGACATGATGCTTCCGCTTTACTCCCGGCGCATGCGCACTTCGCAGGCAGAACTATTTTAGTGACACTTGCAGTCTGTGGCGGTTGTGTAGAGTTGATCAACGTCTTCTTCTTCTTCTTCTTCTTCTTCTTCTTTGGGTTTTTACGGCAGCTGGCATCCATTGAGTTGCATTACTGCCTCCTTCAGTTTTTATTTACCCTTTGCTTCCATTCATACAAAATCTGCCTATCTAATCCAGTCGCCCTCAGAAAACCAAATATCCATTTCCTACCCTCCACACTTTCTCCAAAACTCCAATAAACTTTTTACTGTATTATCTATCCGTCCTATTTTTTTTAACTATGTTACCATTTCTTGTCTTTCCTGAGTAAATTTCCTGCATGTTATAAGAATATGTTCTGCTGTTTCAGCCTCCTGACATTGTTCACACATTCCTGTAGGATGTTTTCCTGTAATTAAAAGTGTGCTGTTAAGCTCTTCCCAGCCTACTTATTATCACCTGCTCTTTCCTCTTTGCTCCCCTACTTCTCGATATACCTACCTTTACTTTGGATTCTGAGTAAATGTCTCCCTTTTATTGCATTATCCCAGCTCTGTTGCCATTGTTGATTTACACTTCTCCACACACTATACGCCGTCCAATGCTTCATTCCACTGCACATCATTTCTGTCCCATTCCAGCTTGTAAAAAGTAATGATAATAATAATTATGCCTATGGTTTGATAAAGATGGTTAAAGTCAAGGTTCAGTATAAGAGAAGGAAACTGGCTGACAGAAGAGGAGTTACCGGTAGGCCTACACATCTGTATAAGATTAGCTGCCGGGGTAACGTCTATGCAGTTACTATGGAGGACCTGCAGTGAAGTGCAAAAGTTTATACAGACAGAGAGCAATGCATTGCAGTTAACTTAAACTCTTTTTTATAGGCTACACGTTGTCCAAATATTTACAATAGAAAGAAAACAGCGAATTTTCTGACTGTAGATACAATAGACTAGACTAGTAGGAGGGGAGGGTGGGTTCTTTAAGGATTTCTTCATCAAGACTATAAATTGACTACAAACAGAAAAATTAACATCTACAAAACAATTTCGCGGGCAAACTCCACCTGAAAGGTCCATGCAGAAGAGGATTAAGGCCACATGTGAATTTTTTTTTTGAGTTCTTTTTTGAGTTCTGAGAAAAAAAGTCAGAATTCTGAGAAAAAAAGTCAGAATTCTGAGTTTAAAGTCAGAACTCTAAAAAAAATTTCACATGTGGCCCTAATCCTCTTCCGCAGGTCTGCAAGTCTGCCGTCTTCACAGTTAAAAATGATCTTTCAGTGTCAAAGATATGTAGCTACATTCTTCTATTTCTGTCTTTTTATGCAATCAGACTAAATGGATGTAGTTTACGCTTCCGAAGTGATAGGCCTATACAAAGCTAATAGCCCACAGTGTGAAATATAGTATAGTTTTGCCCATCACAACTTTTGAGCAGAAACATGATTCACTTTTTACTATATTGATTATTCAATGTTCATGTTTACGAACATTGATGATACAACCTTTGATGATGAGTTGTCCAATGTTATAGGATGCATGGATTTCTCAACCTCCCTCAAAACAGACCTAGAAGCTCCTCCACAGTTCCAATTTTTCAATTCAATCAAAGCAAATGGAAATCTGACTGAGACATAGAGCTCTCATTAAAAATTAATCAGTAAAGGATCCACATAGATGGGCGGTGTGGATCAGTGGCTGGGAAAAAAACATGCATGCTCAGCAATTCCTCCAGTACTGTTCTCTCTTTACAGCTCGCCTTCCTGTCCCACCCATTTGTCTCTATTCCTGTGAGATTTTCTCTCTAATCCCACCCTGTCCTGTCCAACTCCTTTCTTCCTGTCTTCATCCTGTTTCCTCTCCTCTACTCCTCCTTCATTCCACTTCCTCCCTTCCTGTCCTGCGAGAATTCACAGCCAGAGTTATAAACGTCACTCTTGAGACACACTCAAACACACACACACACACACACACACAGAAAGAGTTATAAATGTAATCCCAAAAAAGCTTTTTTTTTTATTTGGCCAGTAATATTCATTAATCAGTTGCTTGCTTCATTTTAAGAATACGTTTATCACTGTCAAAATAACTGTGTTCTAGATGCCGATAGTTTAATGACAGTGGTATCAGTATCACCAGTTTCTCTCAAAATTAAGAATACACTTCTCATTCATTTCTTGCTTTTTGGCACCAATTTTTGCTTGTTTCATCAGTGAGAAGTTGTGTCTTTGACTTTGATGAAGAGATTTTGTCCGGATCAAGCCCCCCTGGGTGCCTGAAAGCCCCATGTTTATCCTGTGAATCTGGAGCAACATGCAGATTTGATTAAACTGCCATGTGTAGTCTGCTGTACGCTGTGCTTGAAGCTGACTCCATACATGTTGATATAAGTATCCAGGTCTCTGATTGTGTGCATGTGTGTCCTCAACCTCTGCCACTCGTTTCTGTACAGACAGAGTTACCTCAACAGTTGAGGAGGAACACAAATAGTTGTTTAAACTCTGCATTTATTCCTGTTCTGGATTTAGCTTATCCGTCTATCACCAGTAATGGAGAACACATTTTTATGCCCTGCATTGCCGCAGTTTTGACTAATTCTCAACTTGGATAAGGTGTTTTTGAAACGGCATCCCAGTTTCTATTGGAGTACTCCAGCTAGCATATCCAGGTCTATCAAATTTCATAATTTGTCACACGTCTAAACATACTCATAAATTCCTTAGCCAATAGGTGACTTGCAATGTAAAATGCAGTGTACAGGTCAATTACCAGTCTTCTCAGCACTGATTTTGTCAGTTAGCAACAAATAAAATAATGTGGTGTTAAAATCTCGTGATCGAAATACAGAGGGGCATTTCATACTTTCAAAGCATCATAATCCAAATATTTATATATCCAAACATAATTCAAATATTTTATATAACTTGTCAGGTATTTACATTTATTCATTTAGCTGATGCTTTTATCCTCAGGGACACATTGGTGTCTCACAGTAGATTCAAACCCAGGTCTCTCACACCAAAGGCATGTGTCTTATCCACTGCACCATTACCACCCCTTGGGTATCATTCCTTACATATGGCGACCAAACAATCAGTGTATAGCATTTAGGTGAAGCCAATTTTAGTCATATTGCCCAAAATCTCAAATATTTTACACTTTACAATCTTTACAGCACAAGACTTTCAGTTACACAATTAATCCATGTATAGATACTTGAAGTGAGAATCATTTAGGTGTTTTTTTAAAGCTCAAAATAAGTTTCCACTTGCTGCATGACTTTATTTATCTCTACCATTCATCTACTGTCCAGCTTAGCTGAATGCAGATATGCCTCAGTGGAAAGTTTGAGTAATTTTAAAACATAGTCATTAAGCAAAGTTGCTCTCAAACCGGTTGCTCTTGCGTAACATAAGAAAGAAGAGTCAACCGGCAGGGGGAAACAGCCAGAGAGGTGCTCAGTCTATATATAGACACCCTGACCCATTCTCTTACAATGCCTTCAAGTGCTCCTTGTAAGGATGACCTATTTTCATTTTTGGAAATACAACTTGCTGCTGAGAAGTGCATTCAGAAGCGAATAATGAAAAAAGTGGTTGTTTTCTACTATTCGGTTTCCTGCTGTTTTCTTCTGGAGCCGAAGTTCCAGAAGGAAGAGGTGGAAATACACGTCATGACATTAATTAATAGTGAATGATGCCAGGATGCAACTGAAAACCACAACAAACATCAGGCTGTGTGTCATACATTTGCAGCACAATTAAACAGGCCACTTTAACCACCAGTCACTCAACCTAATGTCTTCAAGAACCTTTTAAATACTTCTAAAAATCTATGAAAACATTAAAACCTGTTGAGAGCTATTGACAACCAGTGCCACATTCTCCTATGTGTCAGCATGTTTGGCTAATTAACTTTGAAATCTATTCAATATTTACAGTATATTTATTTTTTATTTCTGCTTTGATTCTAGGCACCCATTGGTTTCCAATTATTTCCATGATCATGTCATTATATATATTCTGACTCAAACTTGCTTCAGTTTCAGTGTAATTCCATTTCGGCCTGAATGTCGAGTCTGAATAGATTTTTGCAGTGCAGACGTTCATCTAAATTGCATTAATTGATTATTTGGCTGCTTTGGAGCAGTGCAACAAGCTGTAAACAACACTAATACACAGTTTATTCACCGTATAAAGTTGATATGGCAAACATGTTAACAGACATTGGCTTATTTATACGCTGAGCAGATACAGAAAAACTATTGTTTTCTCCATTAATCATTTTGTCTGTAAAATGTCAGAACATAATAAAAAGAAAATGTCTTCAGATGTCTTGTTTTGTCCAACCGATAATTCAAACCCCAAAGATATTCAGTTTACAATCATGTATGACACGGAAAAGCATCAAATTCTCAAATTTGAGAAACTGAAACAAGGGACTGTTCTGGCTTGAAAAAGTACTTTAATTTAATTATTAAAACAATCATTTTATTATATAAATTGTTGCCAATTTCCGTTGATCTGTTGATGTTGCAGCTCTCATTTGCAAAATGTAAGTCCAATATTAATTGAATAATTTTTTTAGATTTCCTTTTTGATATTTTGATATCCTTCAACTTCTGAGGAAAATATCTGTCTTAGTGGTTAAATGCACCACTGTGTCCACCAGCTAATCAATAACTACGTCTGTCTGCTGTTGGGTGCTGGGCATGTAATGGGATTTTAGAGCTTTTTCACTAAAAACAGCTGCCTGTTGTAGCTGGAAACAAGTTCAATGAGAGAGGTGAGAGTGACTGAAAACAGTAAAGCTGTGGGCCATAGTACCAACACAACGAGCTGCATCATCCTTACACAACACGTAGTAATTTGATCCATTCTTAATATAGAAATACTGAACAGAGGAAATGATGTAACATTGACAACAAACAGCATGGTTACTGTGCCAGAACAAGTTAAAAGAATCTGTTTATTCATTTTCAACCTTACAGAAATTAATGGTAATGACTGGCCAACTTCAAACCCCGGTCGTCCTGACCTTTCTGTGTGGAATTTGCATGTTCTCCCTGTGTCTGTGTGGATTTCCCCAACCACCAAAAACATATTAGGTTCTCCAGTCAGTGCTTTTGACCAGACACTGATAAAGATCTGGAGTTGGTCCCTGGGCGCTGCACAGTGGTTGCCCACTGCTCTCTTGAGGGATGGATTTCGCAACATGTACGTGTATGCGACATTAAAGTATCTTTTTAAAAGAAAAATACATCCAAAAATCTAAAAATGCACAGCTTGCATTAATAAATGATCAGCAAAAAAATTAAGGACACATGATTTGTGTTAAGGCTAAAACTTGCCAGCACACTCGGTCTTTAAAGGACACTACGGTCCTTTGAAATCTATTAGAGGTTTAACACACTGCCAACAAACTTAGTAATACCATACAGTGAATGCCAGACAATTCTAATAAAAGTGATCATCTTTACCATAATATAATATTAGTTGTGGCAACAGTTTCCATGCTTTCTGCCTGTAAAATGGCTATGTTGTTTCCCAGTTCTACCAACCGGTGTTTATACTATAGAGAGAAATATTGTAGGTCATGAGAGAAAAAACAGGCCCCACCCTCTGGTCTGCACACACACACACACACTTGCACACACTAGCTACACACTCCACCACCCATTTGGCCTCAGGCAGAGGCAGTGTAAGTATAATCACACATAACATTGTCACCATAGCGACCAGCTGGGTACAGACCTGAAGTCATGTAACATTGTTTTCTTTGCTTAAGAACTGCTCAGCTTATAGAACCACTCATCTAATGCACATTTTAAGGTTGGTAACCTGATTAAAACTTGCAAAATGTACCAGTAACAACAAATCAGTTTACATCTCACAGTTTCTCCTTCAATGCCACATATGACGAGTGAGTGCAGATAGCGAATGTGAACATGAGGGTTGAGCATACATTCTGATTTACATCCTTTCAAGTAGCATGTAAAGTTTAAAATAACATTTTTGATTAAAGCTAAAGTATTGATATTGAGTAGGCTTATCTCTGATTTGCCAAATTATGTAACATGTTTTTGTGAGATTATAATACATTGCAGAGTTTATGTATTTAAATATGCAATTAAGGGTAAAACTAAAAGGTATTATAGATGCATTAATATTGTGAGGTTTCTGTTTTTTTTCTCAACAATAATATTCATCGTAGGTGCTTTATATTTTTTATTTTTAAACACCACAATAGCCTGCCACTGTCAAACAAATTACAACATATTGGTATACTTGCAGTTCTGACATTTGGGATCCATTATAGTGTTAGTCTTTCTGACGCCATGTTTACCTCATGTTGGAAGGGATGGGAAAGGTTTCCATGGTTACAGCTTGCATGTTTTTACAGCATCGCACAACTCAGGGCGGTGATTGCCAGTGTTTCTGATAACAAATGTAATTTGCACACTGAATGAATAATTATCATAGCATTTTGTTACACTTGTATGACCGGTGGAGTTGTGGTATACAAAGCGTTCTTGATCAAAATGGAATCATTTTAGCTGAGTCCTCTATATTTATTATTTTTACACACTTCCATCAGCTATTCTATTTTCACTACAAAGTAAGATATTTCAAATTTACATTTTTTTTTTTAATTCATGTCTCTAATACCCACTTGTATATTTTCATGATCGGTATTTTCTGGGCCTACAAGTAAAAAGAAATATGTGGTTACTTCCAGACTTTCAAATGCTGCATGGGTGACATGTAAAATAAAAAAGCAAGTAAATCAAAGTTAGGTTTACCCTGCACCAGTGTGCAAAAATAAAAGAATGTGCAAATATAGGCCTAATATGCACTGTCTGCCTGCAGAATGTGACCCTTTGTTTGGTTGTCAATATTCCAACAGTTCTTGAAAGCATCATCACACTGCTTGGGACTGACAGCCGCCTGCCGTTTGACCTCAGTCGTGCCGCTGCTTAGTAACCTAATTCACACCGGTGACAACTCCATATATGGTGCAGAGATGACGCCATCATCGCTGTGCCTGGGTATGGACGGGGGGGGGGGGGGGGGGGGGGCGCTGCGGTTGCGCGTTCGCATCACGGCTTTTCCACTGTGCGCGTCCCCACGGGACTTTACTACCGGATGGGCCATATATGGAGGCTGCGAGTGAGTGACGTGTATCTTTGTGTGCGTGTGAGTGAGTGAGAGAGAGTGAGAGAGAGAGAGAGAGAGAGAGAAACTCCCGAGAACTGGATACATGTTTCCTCCTTCAACGTAATTTCTTCGAACTGCAGGCTGGGGTTTTATCAGAATGTAAACACTGACCGACATAATCTCACTCTTACGGTTTCTTTTTATGTTTTATTTCCCTTATTCTGTAAAGCGCTTCAGAGCCGTCCATTAAAACACTTCCTCAAACATTGCGCAGCAAATATCTCAAACACTTCCTCTTCTTGTTGAGATAGTTAAGACAGAAATTTTTATTTATCTTATAGAACATTACAAAACGTACTTATATAGGTAAAACACAATATATTGTCCTAAAGTAATAATCCCATACGATCTAAAATGTATTACAGCAACTTGTATTTATCATCGCAGCAGGTTAGCTCTATATATACGTTTGTTTTAGTTGTTTTATCAATACACTACATATGTGTAATTGTAAAATATTCTTGCTTTATCTCTCCTGGAACAAAATGTGCTAAAGGCCTAATTAATGTTTTGCCTGCTTTCTTGCTTATAATATTAAAAATAATTTACAGCAAAACCTCTTCCTTCATATTTATAAGCAAGCTAACAAACAGAGGCTGAACTTGAGACAGAGGCAATAATAAACAGGCTAGAGAATTTTTATTATATTAAGAATTTAATCTACTAAATTAGACTTTTGTATAATGGGCTGCATAAGTAGAAATCTAACTAATAAGAGATCAACTGTGACAAAAAAAAACGGTAGACGGAACAGATGGTGTGTGAATGTGTGTGTTCGCTGCAGCTATAGCAGGTGTGGGAGGCGCCTGTTTGTCACCAACTAAGGAATGAAGTCCACGTTACGTCAAAGAGGAAATAAAAAGCCACCCTGTTACTCGCACACTCTCATTTCTCTGAGTAGGCTACACCAACTCGTGAACAGCTGAGCCAGATTTAAACTACAAACTAAAGTCTAACTACGGACAAGATAAAGCTTGTTGAGCCGTTGGTGAAAGTGCCAAAACAACCGTGCGTAATTACGCATAATAGAACAATGAGTGCCACAGCCGCTATGGAAGTGAACGCCGAAGCCAGACGGATCTTGGCCGTGTCGATAAGCAAACTGTACGCCTCCAGGACCCAGAGAGGCGGACTTAGACTACATAGGAGCCTTCTGCTCTCCATTGTCATGAGGTCTGCCCGGGACATCTATCATTCCTCCCGGGAGAATGAGGGGCCAAACGGCGCGCAGCCAACACCGGAGGAGCCGATGGACACCAGCTCCAGCCAGGCGGAACAAAACGGTCTGCCAGAGCCGCAGCCTGAGCCCCAGCCGGCACTGACCTCAGCCGAGCCGCCCTCAGAGCAGCCGGACAGTGAGGAGGAAGAGTGTGATAGTGAAATCACAGAGGACAAAGAGAACTTGAGCCCGACCAGGCAGTCCAGGAAACGCCGGGGCAAGGCGTCGGCGGCGCCTGACTTCCTTCCCAGCAAGAGGGCGAGGCTAGAGCCCGGGGAGGAAAGGTATGCAGCCCCGCTTGGCAGCTGTCGCGCAGGGGAGTCCCTGTCCGCTTTGTCTCTAAATCGGGTTATACCTGCCTTCTGAACAGATGGAGGGCGAAAATAGCCTCCAATGAGACTTTGGAGCCGAGTGATTCTCAACTCCTCGTTAACCTATAAGGGCGGCTTGATCCCTTGTCCCAGGACAAAGGGATTACCGGGGCCATGGTGCGAGCTCTCCGGTCGATCTGGGTTGTGTCTGCGGGGCTGGTAAAGCCCCTACAGAGATCAACAAGCAGAGAAGGAGAAGAAACTGAAACGGGCCAAGGGGAGCTACAGGCCGGAAAGTTTGAGGAAGAAACTGAAGGGGAACTGGCTGTGTTGAGTTCTGTTTCCCGTGATTCACTTTCAGTAAAATGAGTCCAAACAGATGACTGCTGCTGACTCAAAGTGTGTGCATGTGTGAATCAGCAGGAGTGATATGAGTCAGTCAGAGAAGAAGTGGAGTGGTAAACGGTTGACCACAGAGCAACTCACACATAACTAGGACTTCAGGGAATTTCCTGCCTTTGTGCCAGGATATCAGACTCAGACATTTCAAAGTGGAAGGAGGACCATTGAGGCAGACACACACACACATTCAACTGCTGCTGTGGACTTAAATACATACTACTGCTTGGGGACTGTCCTGTGTTCACATGGTGCTATGAAAAAACAAACAGGCTGTCCACATGGTGTTGGAAGCCCAGTAATCTAAATGTTCTGTGTTTTTATGTCACTGAAATGTTCCAGTTCATGTCTGACCTGTGAAAAAAATTACCTCACATTCCAAGCTGCTTTTTCATTTGTGTGATTGATTTAATGGTGTAAATATTTGTAATAAACACGATGAAAGGGTATTCAGTTGTCTTGCCCTCTTTGTTCTGAGGTAATTGAATTTAAGGTGCTGTTTAGAGTTGCTGAGTAAAACTAAGACACACCCACACACATACTTTTGAAACCCTGCACACTCATATTTCCAAATTAAAGGGCTATTGGTCTATATTAGGCCATAGTTCACAGGGTCAATCCTTCATAAGAGGGAGGAGGTCGGTACAACCCAGCGCCAGTCTGGCTTGCTGCCCCTAATCTCATGCTTACAGTAAAACACACACACACACATTTAAAAACAAACAAACAAGTTCTCTCTCTCCCTCACACACACACACAAGCAGCTTCCAGGGTCGTACCATTTCCTGTGGATTATGACAGAATTGTGAATCACATCCTTCCTTCCCAACATGACCTGACACCAATTCAAAGAGGGATAATAGAAGAGTTATGCAATGTCACCCCAGCTCAGGCCAAACATCACAGCTGTATGAAACAAAGAGCAGCAGGTGGTGTTTATAGCCCGAGGGCCTCTTAATCATCACCTTTATTAGCAGCAGCAACCTTCTGCTAGATAAGTGGAAACTAACTACACCCTGAAACTCAGTGACGGAGTTGATGTTGATCTGGTTGATCTGGTTGCTCAGGTTTTCATCACTGGCCACCATCATCATTGTCATCCTCCTCCTCCTGACTTCCTTTTTCCCACATGTGACAGCAGCATCTGAGTCAAAGAGAGGACAAATGAGAACAAAATTAAAATGTTGATAAAGAATGAGGCATGATGACGATTTTATCTCTAAAAACATCTAATAAAACAGTTTATTTAGTTTCCGGCAAAGATAATTGTAGTTTTTTTTTTACCACTTGTTTCTAATGTTTTGATTATTTCTGTCAGTTATAATAACCCTGGGATATGGCAACACAACAAAGTCTGACAAAGCCAGAAACAAGTGACCTGACAACCAGCCAGGTTGTAAACAAGCCACCAGTTTGTTTACACATTGCAAAAAAACAAACAATACAAGAATTATCCTTTAATGTGCCATATTTCCTGTTGACAAGACCAAACAGGGAGGAATCAATGGGCGATCAGATATGAGGAGAAAGGCAGTTTAATTTGGTTAGACGGGCAGAAAGGCGAGGTTGTTAAAAGACGTTGTGATGACTTCATTAGTTGGACATTTTAGTTTCAGTTAGAGGACAGCATGACTTAAGAGATAAACAATTTCCTGGATGTTTAAGTGACTGTACAACTTTCACAGATCAATCACGAGTGCTGCGAATTTACATGCATGTGAGCATTTGAAATGTGTAATTTATATAATTACACATTAGACGCTTGATATTTCTATAATTTTGGTAATTTTTACAAAATATTTCCCTATCCTAAAAATAATCCCATCTTCTTTCTATTCTTACCACACGAAATAAAGAACAAGTTGATGAGGACAACTCAGAGTAGGAAGGAGATGTGATGAAAATAATGAAGAGAGAAGAGAATCCTGATTACAGCAATGAACGTGATAATGCTGTTCTGGCGATCATTACAAACTTTTTCTTTCCTTTTCTGCAATTTTCACCAGTTTTATCATCATCATCATCATCACGAATGAAACTTCTTTCTTTACCTTGGAAATAGTAATTTGTCAAAACAGTCCCAACTCAAGGTCCACTTACTGAGCTATGAAATCATACGTGCCCATGGAAACTGAGAAAACGCAGTCCGCTGATAAGACTAAGAAAAAAGCTAGTTCAATGTACCTTGAGTTGGGGTTGTTTTGTCATCATCTTTGTCTGTGGACTTGATATCTGTGGACACATTTAAACTGTTTACATTGCCTTTGTTCAGTTGAATTAATTTTTATTTTGTCTGTTGCTTCTGTCTTTCATTGTGACATCTAAACTATCAACATCATCTATGGTCCCTATTTGTTAGCATTTTTAGGGCTGTAACGTACCACGACTCATTTTCAATTTAATCAGTTAATCATTTAATATGAAATGTCTAAAATCGTACAAAAATAAAAAGCCCAAACCCAAAGATATTCAATTTACAATGATAGGTGACAATCTTTCTTCCTTTTCAAGGCATTTCCACTATCTTTGTCACCATTTGACATTCGTATGCTCCCTCTTCTTACAAAACATTTCTTTCTGTTCATTTCAAGGGTTTTTAGAGGCCCAGAGAGGTGGAAGTATGCAGTAACAAGCAAACATTTATTTAGAAATAATGTACAAAATTGTGTGTAAAAGAATCATTATTGTTTTTCTTCTTATGTCTTAAATTAGCAAGTGACCCCTAAAATCTTTTTATGGGGGAGTCATACCCCCAGGTTGGGAACCACTGACTTAAAACGCTTCGTGTTTTTATTATGACTACATTTACTAATGTTGTTTTCATAAATCAGAGGTTCAGCAGCTGCATCATCGCACCGTGAATGTTGCCACCTAAATCCACACAGCACATGAATGTACACATCATAGTGACCCTGATCTGCCTATTACGTCACTAGCTTAACATGAAAAAATCTGGGTCATTTTGGGGGTTAACGCTCTCATTTTAAAATTTATGTATAAATCCTTAGCAATAATTGTTCAACTAGAGAGAATTTCAGGCTGTAAACGTGTTTGTAAAGCAAGGACTTAAGTCATGCAGTGTCGTTTAAAAAGCACTGCAATTAGTTTTACCTACAAAGACAATGCCACTTGACATAATGACATAATATTAGTTAGCAGGATGAATTAGGGCCAGTTGGACAGATGGAATGAGTTAAAGGAAGCTGAGGGTTGAGGATAAGGGGCTGAGTAAGGATCAATGATGGCTATAGGTTGGGAAATGTAGTGATGAAGAATCAGGGTGCAGGGGGGGACTGAATGAGAAGGAGGTGTGATCAATCATCAACATAGTCATTACAACTCAATTTTGAGATTTGTTTTGTCAATATGTCATATTAATCAGCCACGTCTGTCATTACTGAGCATCTGAGAGTTTCAGCCGAGGCGGGCTTTGAATGGCAGAAAACTCTCTTTGATCGAGTCATTGGTATTGATCATCATCTTTCTCATATTTAGGTCATTCTGTGTAGGTCTTGTGTAATTGATACTCCATTTTGTTTTCAAGGACTTTTGTGAGCGTTATATGTGTCACATTAACACCACATGATTTGGCCCGATTACATCTACGACTTAACTGCTCAGAAGAGATTCAAAGCTGAGCTTTAGTGGGTGTTTGTCTGAAAGCTGCAAGTTTTCCACTGACGGGTACAAGAGCAGTGGTACATAATGTTCTGCACAGCCACTTAAAGGAAAATACAACATATCCTTGGACAGTACATGTGCTCACATCAAACAGTAAACATATTTTTTGAACAGACCCATGCTGGCTCAAATTTCCTCATTGACATGGTGTTATTGGAATTATTATTTTGTGTGCAGGTTTGTGCTGTTTTGCTGAAAAGTGCTTTAATGGAGCCAGAGGTGCAAATTTCCTTTCAAGGAGACTGATGGTGTGAGTGTTTTGTTCCTTTTAAGTCAGTGATTTGAAGCTTTACGAATAAAAATTTATTCACTATTAAAACAAACTGAAAATAAAAACGTACCCCGCCTTTCGCCCGATGTCAGCTGGGATGGGCTCCAGCCCCCCCCGCGAACCTGTACACAGGATAAGCGGTTGACGATGGATGGATGGATGAAAAATAAAAACAGATTCTACAGCAAGTAAGCAAGTTTATTCTCTGTTCTGTGTCAACTGTCTACTCCTGGTTGAACTGTGACAGTGCTGTGTTACCGTTATTCCTGCATATATAACACTGTTACTGTCCTTGTTCTATTTTAAACTATGTAAGAATTTTGGTCTTTAAACTGTCAACAAGACTAAGACTAGCGGCTCTGTAAGGTTGTTCATATGGGCACAGTGGTGCTTTGAGCTAAATGTTCATGTTAGCATGCTAACATGCTCACAGGGATAATGCTACCATACTGATGATTAGGAGATATAATGGTCACCATGTTCAACATCTTAGTTTAGTGTGCTAGTATGCTAACGTTTCCTAATTAGCACTAAACACAAAGTGCAGCTGGGGCTGACTGGAATGTCAGCAGCTTTGCAGGTAATTAGGCTACTGGACGAATAGAAATTTTGACCTGATGATGGTGCTACCTGAAAAGTGAAGGGATTCCAATACTGATTACAATTCATCTTGAGAGGGACATGAATGTCTTTTCCAAATTTCATAGCAATCCATACTTATTGAGACATTCCACTCAAAACCACTATGTGAACCTGCTGGTGGCGCTAGAGGAAACGTTAGGGGATTACTAAAGTCAGTAGGCTTCCTTCCTTCCATCCTCTGGGAAGCAATATTTCATGGCAGTCAGTCCTGTCGAAGTTGAGATATTTCAGTTTTGACCAAAGTGATGGAAAGACAGACCAACCAACATTGGAGTAAAATCTTCCCCTAACATGTCTTGCTGCACAAAAAACATCCCTAACAAAAATACTGCTGCTACAGCAAGCTAAGCAAATTGTAGACATGTTTTCAGTGGACCACCGTCACCCAGTCCTGCACTGTGACGTCCATATATGTGTGCAGCCTGATTAAGATGCAGAGAACAGAGGCCAGACAGTCACAGTGACGTGGAGCTATAACAGCTCAGAGCTAAAAAAAGATCAGCGCAGGAAATGTCTTCACACAGGATGCATGCATGCATCGATCGGCACGCTTCTGCCTGTGATGGAGGCAGATACACTGTGCAACCAATCAGAGTGAAGGAGTCGGGTGAAGATGTGTGGGGGCCAATACAGGGTCTTTGATCCTATATCTCATGGTGTACACCTCCATTATGACGACCGTATTGTGGTTAGATTACATACTAGTTTGAAATGTAAATTATTACTGCATGACACTGATTGTGTTATTAAACTGAATTAAAAAACGCATCTGGGTGTCACATTAATATAAAAAAGTAGCATAAAGTGAATTTGACTATAAACATTTATAAATTAAGGGAATGTACAAAACATTATTGGGATGGGCTGGTTGAGGCTTATTTATATTTCACTTTCAATTTCAAATATTTCAATATTTCAAATCTAAATAGCTAAAGAGGCAAAGCATAAATCATTTATGATCTAAATCAAACCTCAATATAGAGGTGGAATACTAATCACAACAGCTACTAATACACACGTTTGAAGTGGCAAACATAACAAAATTATGAATACTCCTGCCACTTTTTATTTTAGAATAATTCAATAATATATAAGGCTAAACTTGATCAATAAAGACCCACATGTGTTTGTGTTTCTCATAACTCATTTCTGCTTGGCTAAGGTGGAAACATCGGTGTACTGATAAAAACAAAGTGTAATGGAAACACACTAAAATACGACGTCCACTAAAGCTGTTGCTCCACTGTAGGGAAAATAGTGGCAGACAAAAACATCAGGTCTGTGAGGAGCGATGATGAGACTGTAACGTTCCTCAAATTGATCTAAGAAACAAAGTGAAATGCCGTATTTCCATCCTGCTTTCTACATAGTTTTCCATCTTTTGAGATTTGATTGCCGCTGTCACCTCTCATTTTTGCAATGGTTTAATAGCACCTGACGGGAGAATGAGAACCACTAGCCATTCATCTTGATGCACCAACTCCTAATATATGAATAATGGTAGTGGATAGTAGCATACATTAATTCTTTTGATGTGTGTTTGCTAAATGTGGATGGAAACCTGACTTGTGATGGGGAAAATTAAGCACTGAAATAGAGACAGGATCGCTGTCCTACAGCCATCAATTGTCTTTTTAATTGATGAAAAGAAAAAATTTATTTGGGGTGAGTAAAAAATTAAAATACCATCCAATGCTCAGTTAGACTCACCAGATATAAAAACATATATAACCCTCAACCTTTTCTGAACTCCCCTTCCCTAAGTAACGTTCAGACAGTACATGACTGATGACTCTAAACATATTGAGTATATTTAATGTGATCATCATTTGTGTATTTTTGTTCATTGATTAACGGACTAAAATTGTCTAAGATAAATGTTCAACAATTCTGGAATAAGAATGGTACAATTTATGTTATTTGGCTCAACATATCAGTTAGTAACTTTAAATGCAAAAAGATCAGATTCAATATTAACCTCCAACAGCCCATTTTGAGCAAACTGCGTTTCTGTGAACAGGAAGTAATACCCTGTTGAAATTCAGTTTGAAAGTGTCTTGTGGAGAGGAAGTAATCATGTGTTGTATCTCTCTGTGTGTGTGTGTGTGTGTGTCAGTAATTATCTGATGATCACATGTCAAGAGGCTGACCACATGCCTCTCACACATACAGTCTATACTCTCACAGCGCTGACTGTGTGACTGATTGAGACACTTCAGTACAGCAGAGGACTGACTAACCAAGAATGTGAATGAGTAAGAATGTGTGTGTGTGTGTGTGTGTGTGTGTGTGTGTGTGTGTGTGTGTGAGTGTGTGTGTGTGAGTGTGTGTGTGAGCAGCAGCAGAGCTGACAGAGACAGGAAGTGATGCGTTGATGCCGGCGGGCGACAGAATGTGTAGGAGGAGTCTATTTTAAGACTCAGATGCAGGAGAGCACTCTAATACATCTGGCCTTGTACAGCTGTGTGTGTGTGTGTGTGTGCGCACACGTGTGTGTTCATGCTGCAGTGGGCAGGCTAATGGCCAGGGGCTATGCTTTTAGTGTTTTTAAATGTCCTTAAAGCCCACAGATAATTGCATCTTTTCACAATAATCACATTAAAAGATAATTCTTCTTGTGTTTTTAGCCTCTTTAGGTGTCATTTGAATGCCACCCAGTGTGTGTGCATGAGGAGGTGGGAAACAGAGAGACAGAGAGGAGGAGGAAGGACAGATGTGAGGAGAAGGAGGGCTGCAGGAAGAGCAGCAAGCGATCAAAGAAAGAAGGGGGAGGAAGGGATGTAAAAGGAGGAGGGATATCAATAAAACGTGACTACACAGGGAGGGGGAAGTGCAGGACATAGCAAAAGATTGTGTGTGTGTGTCTTCCACAGCCCACACCAGTGACGTAGTGCTAGACGTAGACAGAGAAGAGGAGAAAGAGGAGGAGGGAAGCAGTCTGAGGACATTCAGAGAGGGGGTCGTTTGATTTCAACATGTTTTAAATTCTTAAATAGAAGGAGAACCAGCATGGTATATTTTGCAGCTTCATCTCACCTGTGATGGTTTATAATTAGCTTGTATGTGAAACTGTATTGAACAGCAGTTACATTACTTATTGTGATTGTTTATTGTATCACGCAGTATAATGTCTGTAGAATTTATGAAATCAAATTTAGAAAGTTTATCCTGATGGATTTTGCTACTTAAATGATTATTAGTTTTCCTTTGAAAACATTAATCCAAAAAAGAACCTGTTAGATGTGACTGGGTACTCTTTGCCACTTTATGTACATTGACAACTTCCCTGAATAACAGTTATTACTAATAAATAATACTGTTATCATCTATGTAAATCAGAAAGCTGTCAAAAATATAAAACTGCATTTATGTAAGTGACGGGAGAAGTGTTCACATCCTTAAAAAGTTGGACATGAGAAAAAAAAAAGTCTAGTAAAAGTCCTGCAAAGTATTAATTTTTATACAGTATTTTTGATGTCGTAGGTGGTTCAGGTGCTGCTGCCGATCACTTCATCTATAAAAATGAATCATATTTTATAGGTTAATTTTATTTTGAAATAAGTTTTGTGTGTAAAATATTTGTCTATAAAGTAACACCATATGTACTTTGTGTATTTACCCTGTCACCTCCAAGTTCCTATCATATAGTGTATGTATCATGGGCAGACATTGTTTCAGTTTGTAACAATGAGTGATTAAATACAAATTGGGTTAGGAATATGCACAATTTGAGCAGAATATGAAATAAGGTCTGAGATCAGCCTTAAAAGTAAATTTTGACACGGGATTCTCTTCAAGAAAAGGCCACAAGATTAGGAAACTTGGCTGTTAATCAAATTATGTGCAAACAATTAATGCACTGTGAACTTTTTGTGCTATTGGCACCTTTGGGGTTCCTGGGCCCAGGAGCAGTTTCCTAGTAGTGTAGATTTGCCTCTGAAATGCACTGGAGGAAAAGCAGAAATTAGCACAAACTGACAGGCTCAGATTATTATTACAGTGTTTGACAACATTGCAGAAAGGATCCCTACAGAAATAGACATTTTAAAGAGTAAGATCATTTTTGTTTAAAAAACGTCTCTATATCGCTGTCATCAAAGCAAAAAAGCAATTTTACTTTGCAGCACACCAGAGTTGCCGGTCTACCACTGCCTCGGTTGGTTAGTTTGTTTGTGTTATTGTGTGTCTTTGGTGTTTTAAAAAGGTAAAAAAAACACCAAAGTTACACAGTCGAGGCAACCGTAGACCAGAGAGGTAAAAATACTATTTTGTAAAGGGAGTCTGGTGGCTTTGATGAGAGCGACACAGTCAAAAAGCTTACCTCTATTAGGGATTCTTCCCATGATGTTGTCAGACACAAGATAAAAACTATATATTTGTGAGCTGTTTAAAAGACTTACATCTTCAGTAGGAACCAGTGGGCTTTGCGCTGAGTACCACAGATAGGATAAGGGAGTCACGCATTTAGCGATGAATACATTTGTGGTTTTTGTCTTTTCATGGGATTTGCTAAAAATATAAAAAATATAGAATAACTCCAGTCTAATCCTTAAATTAAGTGCCACTGTAACTATCACTTGATCTGTATTTCTGTTGTAATATGCTGCAAAAAAAATAAATATAAAAAATTATACTGTATCCTTTATGGCTGACTTCTGCACTCAGTTTTAAAGGGTGTAAAAGCTCATAATAGGTAACTGTTTTAATAATTGGCCAACAAAAATGTTATTGTGTTAAAGATAACATATTCATAATGTATAACATAAAGATATAGTTTGACATTTTGGCTAGCTACTGCCAGGAGGTAGCTTAGCACAAAGCCTGGAAGCAGGGGGATACAGGTAGCTTGGCTCTGTCTGAAGGCAACAAAAACTGCTAACCAACATCTTTAAAGGTGACTAATTACTATGTTTAAACCACACAGAAATCAAATTGTAAAAATGGAAGTTGTCTTGTCAGCATCACATGGTTGCAGCGAAGCAGTGGAGTGTCCAAACTTCTTATTTAATATTTCATATTTAAGAAAGAAAGCCAATATGCATATTTTCCTAAATGTTGTCCCTTTCCTTTAAATTAACAATTTTGCACCTGTAATTAGACAATGAAAACATTATCTGATTATGTGTAATCTCATTACTAAAGTGTGTGTTACTGGGTGCAGGCTCAATAAAACAGACAGCGGGATGGGTAGAATGCATTCTCTCTGGTTTATTCAGGTTCTTTAGGAAGAGTTCTGTTTGAAATTACAAAATGCACTGGTAGAAACAGCAGAGATAGATAGAGAAAGAAACAGAGAAGGAGATGGTCAGAGAAAGAGAGAGGGAGAGAGAAAGAAGGGATTTCATAGCCGGAATAAACGGGAATAACATCACCAGATTCAGATTCAGGCAGCTCTTTACTCTCAAAGGGATTGTTTTTCATTAAGGAAAAGTTTTGTATTCCTTCTCCCCCTTTTTAAAATCATTTTTTCTTTTTTTTTTGTAATGTTAGTTAAAGTGTTAACTATCCTTGTTCCCTCACAGGTTTTCCCCGTGAAATAACTGGCAAATATAACAAACAAACATTCTTTGATTTCATCACCAAAGTCATTTCCATTTTTTTTTTTATCAGGATGATTTTTTTTTTTGTTTCATTTTCGTTTTTTTTTTTTTTGTCAAGTTTTTTTTTCATTTTTTGTTTTTAAAAATAGAAGAAAAAAGAAACACATTGCTCTTAAAAACATCTATCTATATATATTTTTACATATATACTTTTTTCTTGATATTTATTTTTTTAATTCCTGAAGTTGACTTGTTACCCCACATAGTGGCATGCACATTGCACATGCAAATCTGTTATTAAATACTTCTCTTTTATCTTAAATTGCCATGTATGTTTATTTTTTCTCTTTTTTCCCCCCCAACTTACTGAGTGAATCCTGTATGGTTTTCTACTGTGGCACTGGTTCGGTTTCTACTGGGTCAAGTGTCTGATGGTTTGCATGGTGATGAGATGGGTGGTTGGTAGTTGCTTCAGAGAGTTTCCCCAATGCGTCTCTGCACTGACTTTTATTGTATTTGGATACTTTGAAGTTATATTTAACCCTTTGTAGCTGCTTTTCTCCATCCAATGGTGGCAATCTCATCATTAATATTTTTGTTTTGTTGTATTTTATGTTTGGAGTAGTTTACTCTGAAGCTTTTACTCCCTAAGCTTGTTAGCATGTTTGAACTGTTTGATTATTTTACCAAATGTCACCTAAGAATCATATAGCTGTAATAAGGAACATAAATAATAAATGATTGTGATATTTCTAACTGCAAAGCGACATCAAGTAAATTGTTAGTTAAAATACAGGTTTTAGTGTAAACCTGTATGAAAGCCAGAGACGACGAGACAAATCTGTCCCAAATCTTTACATTCCATTTTCAGATTTCTTGGCTCCTCAATCTCTACTTCTATCAGATGATAGGTTACCAAAACCTTGTCCAGTGAAGGAGCTAATGGTTCATTTTGGCCTGTGCAAACCTAAACCAATCACATTATTGTTTATATTTCTGTTAGAATATTTGTCTGGTATATGTTCGGTTCAAGGACCCCAAAATCTTCTCTGACTAGTCATGAGTCAAAGACATTACAATAAATCCAACTTGTCAGAGAGTAATCAAATCTGTGCTACAAAGGGTTAAAACTAGATCCTGCTAATTTCCTGATCTTGGGGCACCTTGAGATGTTTTGGGAGAGATCGGCGTCCAGCGTCCAGCACGCTGACGTCAAAACATGAGGACAGATCTTCTGGAAGCAACATGTCTCCACTGGGCTGATGGTAATGGAAACAAATGGAGAAAAATTTGAAATAAAGACGGAGATAGATGGAAATACAGAGAGGGGACTTGAGAGTTGCTATGGCGGCAGCAGGAGACATTTCACCCATGTCTCTGAGGATCAATGTTTGATAACATATGCACAAAAAATGTATTCCTCATTCCTCGCTTTAATAAGTCCTGTCTTCAAATTAACGGTATTAGCAAGGAGCACCCACAGCATTAAAGTCAGGCTAGCAGCTGTGTTTCAGTAGGCTATAGATGTGCACACAATTTACTGAACTTAATCCAGTATCAAAGACGCTCTCTCAAACATTTCCTATGCTACATCAGAAGTTGTCTCAGTAGCCTTCTCCTTCCTCACTCTCTGCAACAAACAGCAGATAAAGTTAGCAACTAGCTGGGAAACATCTAGCAGTTTATCAGATTTTTTCTTAGAATTTGTTATAGACCAAAACAGAGCTAAAACAAGAACTTTAATTAATTGGGGAGACACAAACACAACTCCGTGTCTGCTGGATAAACTTTAGCCATAAGGTGATAATATATTAGGGTTTTGTTTTGCTCCCTAGTTGATTAGTCCAGCTTTAAACATATTGTATTTTATGGGCTAACACAATCTTCTGTTAATTTGTGCACACAAATAAAGTAATTGGAGAATATAACTTATTAATGCAAGTGAATGAATTATAAATTATTGTGCAGAAATCAACAGGAAATTCACCCCTAATACCTGCTGGAATCCATAAAGAACTTAAGACATTTGCAAAGACAAGCACACAGCAAACACACTGCAGTCATCCATTTACAGACAAAACACACCCACGCACACATGCGCAAGCATGAACTGGCAAGCATGAACTCATTCAACCTACAGGGCATTTACAGACATTGGGTACACCTTTCATAATGAGTGATAATGGTGAAAGCTCAATCCCACCACCTTGTGTTTATGAATGGTGTTACATGAGGGAGGAGGGGAGAGAAACAGAAAGATGAACTCAAAGTGAAGATGCTGAGAAGGACGAATGAAACACAGCGAGATAAGACAGAATTAATGAAAATAAGATGAACACAATGAGTTTTTCAGAAAGTTTATGGATTATATACACAAGAATTACAGAGCCAAAATATACAATAAACGGCACAGGAGAGAATGGGTGAGAGAAATTACATGATTATCTACTGACCCTCCTCCCCCTCCACCCTCACCCATCCAGACTTGACTTAATGATCCAAAAGGAAGGTGAAGAGTAGGTGAGGTAGGGAGAGAGGAGGATGAAGAAGGCGGTGAGGACATTAAAATCTTATGTGTGTGCGCTGTGATTGTCTCAGAAGGACAAATCATTGTGTCCTGTACAGTGTAAGGCACTGAGGGTTACCTACTGTAGCTGATGGTGTAAGGACACACACACACACACACACACACACACACACACACACACACACACACACACACACACACTTAGTACTGAAACGATTAGTTGATTAATTGATTAATCAACCCAACAATAAAACAATAATACTGATAATCAATTTGATTCTGGAGAAATCCAGTACCATGATATAAAGTGAACAACGACACAGCAAGTAATTTAACGAACATTAGCTAAGTTGTGGGTTTTTAAACTGTTGCTACAGCTGCTGGCGAAGCCCGCACACCAGCTCCAGACAGCGATACTCACAACTCTCCTGCTACTATGGCTATCATCATAACAGAATATCTTGGCAAACAAGAAAGTAAGCTGAATGTCCCCGGGAAACTCATCTAATGTTACCTGACACACTAATCATGGCTGGAATGGTTGGAATAGTGTTGTGTGGCGGGCCACTTTATTTGTTTCCCATTTACAAGGCAAGGGCTGTGTACGAACACCAGAATTTTTTTCCAGCGCACCGTAAGGAGGTATTTGCTGAATTTGACAAAAGAGGTGTATTGGATTAGAATCGCATACCCCGCTTTTAAATGTTTAAGTAGTTTATTAACCAAAAATGCCTAGGTGTCTGGTTCGAGGAGGATTTGCTACTTTCACTTACTTGTGGTAATTTGTCAAATAGTCACCACACTTTCATTTAAGTATTTGTAGTTTTACTCATATTTTATTTTACTTTACAAGAAATGCTATGTATATTGAGAAAAAGAAAAAGGAAATTGTTTTTCTATCTTATTTTACCTTATCTATCTAAAGGGTATAGCTCAACAGCTGATATACACCAGTAGTCCTGAAACAACAAAAAAATATATAAAACATGAAAAAGTTGCATTTTTAAAAACATTTTCTGACTACATGACTAATGAATTGATCATTGCCAGATTAATCAATGATAAAAATAATCAGTTTCAGCCCTCAACACACTCGCACGGCGCTCAAAACACCTGCATATACATGTATATACTTTTACACACTCTCACAGACACCAAGACACAAACATACAGTGAATGTCTCCCTGTCGCAGCAGTAACTCCGCCCCCCTCAAAGTGCGACCAAGAGTGGGTGGGGTGACGGTGACAAAATGGCATTTGAGCATGAGGATGAGTCTGAAAAGTGGTCCAGTGCCATTGTGAAATTGTGTGTTAACATCACTACGACCTCTGCTGCTGCTGCTCCTCCCTCCCCAAAACTATCCCCTCCACCCCAAACAGGACCCCTACATAATTAAAATCTCTCTCATTGCCTTTTGACCCTCCCGTCCCTCCCTCCCTGTCTCACTCTTGACCCCCTCCACACACACGCATGCACACATCTAGTGCTGTACAAAGGGGAGACCACAGCGTGGCTTCAGCTACATAAGCACAACTTTTGGCAGCACTACTGTACATTAAAACCCACTGTGTAGTTTTTTTTAAAGAGAGCCCTTATTCATGTTTTTGTCGACACGTTGCCTCACAACTGCCCAACTGACACAATTTCACAGCCGACTGAGTGGATGGGTTGGTGTGTTTGTTAGCTTTTCCTTCGTCCCATAATGAAGAAGACAAGAAAAAAATGATTAGTCGGAGGTTAAGACTGATGGGTGACAGAACTCGGAGGTGAAGACGCAGAAAGCAGACGTGGAGAGAAGTAATGGCTGAGCAAAAACCTTCAATCCCCCCAACCTCTTTCAAAAATATCAGTGAAACAACCACATAAACAAGAAAGATCAGATGTTATATTTTTCCCCAAAAGAATGGGATTCGCTCTCGGAAAAGAACACACAACATGCTTTCACACAAGGGCAGTGTTGTGTGTCGGCCATTTTGGATCCGCTGTTACAATTCTGGACAAGCGAGTGGTGTTGTGGAGCCAAAATGGAGGCGGGGTGTTCCTGCCTGTCTGTCAACAAGCTTGGAGTGTTGGTACGTTAGCAGGCGGCGGATGGGGAGGTGAATGGTCAGAGTGTGTAATGTAGGTTAGTGAAAGGAAGGGGTGGGGAGGTCAACATTACTACGTATAATGCCACGCCAGGTAAAACCATACAATAACCCAATCCAAGGCCTGCTTGTTTCGTAGCGGACTCATCCCTATGTTGTCTAACTATCTAGCTACCTAACACTAGAGGGACCTGAGAAGTAAGCCAACTGCTTTGCACCTCTGTAAACCTTTCACTACACCGCCTGAAACTGGACCCACGACATCTCTCCGATGGCCGAAACATGCCACGCCTAAAAGGGAGGTGAAGCCATGAGGGCTAGCCTGTTAGCAGCATCCGGTATATCAACAATGACCATTTGAGTCTTTAAAAGTCAAAAACACGAGGCTCTAATTTAAACTGTGTGGATATTTGAATGGGAGTTTAAAGTGATTAAGCCCATACCGGATGTGATATTGATTTCCCTACATCAAGTCCAACCTTTTGGCTATTTCCTCTGGCCCAGTCTCAAAATCACAGCTCTCCCTGTTTCTATGCTAGCATGGGAGCCTGTGAGACTTGACTTTTAAGGCGTAGTGTGGTTGATCTCAACTCCTACAATGGGTGGGGGGTAGACAGGATTGGCTAGGGGCAAAGAGATTGGGGGGTGACGAATGTGACTCTGATACAGAAGGCACTGTGGCTCTGTAGGGGGTTTTGGGGAAGCGTCCCCACCTGCCGTAACCTCTCTTTATGGGAAGTGAGGGCAGAGGGGTTTCGGGTTTGTGTCCCTCTACTCCAGCCAAACAATTTAACAATCAACAAAACACCCCCCCCCCCCCCAATCGACATCTTCACTATGCTATGCTCATTACTAGGCCTGGAGGCAACATATTTTGGGAGAGGAGAGAAAGACGGGGAGGGAAAAGGGATCCTCTAGAAGAGGGGGGAATTAGACAGCGACAGAGGTACATGAAAGACAGAGGTTTCACTGTGGATGTGATGTCAAGTGGCGTGTGCAAACGTGGTGTCGATCTTAACATTTTCTCAGATCCGCGTGTTCCAGTTTAATTAATCCGTTACAGTTCCACAGCGCTGCAGTTTCTCTTACAAAATAATATAATGAGGATGCTTATGAGGTCTGCATAGAGTCAAAACACGTGGACTGGGGTTTGTTTACTGGCTTCTGCGACTGAAGAAAACAGTGCGAGGTTTCAAGAGTAGCTAGATCGTTGACCGTGTCATGAATATGAACGGTATGCAAAATAAATAAATATCTGAAACTTTAATTAAACTCTGTCTGTTATCTATAACTACATCTACTGTACTATATCTAGATTTATAGTTTATCATCTATATGTATCTATACTTTATCATCTTGTCCTAGAGTTATTGAATATTCAATAATTGTTGTCCCTCATAACAATAAGGATGAGATAATTAGTCCTAAGCATTTCTGTCCTGTAATGCCTTTGTGTCTTCAGTGTCGCTCTCTGGCAAGCTGAAAGAACAGATGTCAAAGCAAATGGACAGAAAAATAAAAATTAAATGAGGACAGAGAGGTTGGTGAATACTGAAGTGGGTTTTGGCAGAAGAAGTCTCAGCTTTGCTACAACTTCATATTATTGGATAGGTGATTTGGTGACTGAACTCTGGTTATCCAGACCTGAGAGAAGGGGCTGGAGGAGGGGTCAGCATTGGCACAGACAGGCAGGCCGAAGGACGGACAATAAAACGGACAGATATGGCGTCTCCCAGGCTACATCCACATTTCTTGACTAGGATGGGACTACATCTATATATCTTACAAAGATATAAGAGACAGGCGTAAGCAGATCTAGAAACCAGGATGTGGCGCGGAGGCTGTCCTACAGAGGGGGAAGTCAGGGCAGATAATGTGCGCTGATAACTGCCCCCGGGTGGCAAAAAAAGAGAACACCACCGGATACTAACTGACATTAACACTGTACCACCGATACTGTGTTGTCACTGCTGGCAACCAATCTCACAACAAAACTACAGAACCTGACAGAGGGAAAAGATTGAGATTCGTTTTTTGGCTGCCAGTGGAAGAATTCAAACTTCAGTAAAACAGGGTTATGTGAAACCTTTGCATTGTAAAAGGCAGACAAACTCTTCCACATTCTCAATGACCTGGTCTACCCCTGCATGAATTCTTGATCTCTGGGTAGGCTTGACAAGAGTACTGACCCCATGAATCATTGCAAGTCAGGTAGCAGGAAGCTCCCCTGACCTTTACCTCCACCATTCTGAAGAGAGAGTGTATCGTAAGAGTTGCGTTACAACACGCAACGCTGCTAAGTGAATGTTCCCAAGCCGTCATTGCCCCAAAACGTTGCAGGAAGGCATCAGGAACCCGGTAAACGTCATTGAATGGGGGGGATAAAAATATAACCGATGTAAACAAGATGGACATAGCACAGATAAACTTCAAAAACATGACAACAAATCTACAGCAGTTCTATCAATCAATCAATCATCAGTATCATCATTGTCATCATCGTTTTGCATTGACATTGATATCATTATTCATAAGACTATCATTAACAATAATAAATTAAGTGTGGTAGAAGTCCGCTTCTCCCCACTCTTTCTCCCTCTTGTTTCTCAAGATCAACAGGAAACTTTAATGTGAGCCTGCAGTGTTTCCCGTCTTAACAGGTTGTAGAAACGAAGCTTTGTAACCGTGTCGGCAGAAAACTGAGACAAACAAAACAGCCGACTGTCAAAGCCTGTTTCGGGTAAAAAGTAAGCTAAAATTACATTTGAGATGTACGAGAGAGAGAGAGAGAGAGAGAGAGAGAGAGAGAGAGAGAGAGAGAGAGAGTCTGAAAGAAGAGAACTTCTTTTGTAAACCTAAATGCAAAGTTTCCTATAAAGCCCCCAGGTCCCACCCACACCAGTTAGATTTCCTCTCTAGTATGTATTTATTCAATCATGCAGGTTTCCATCAAATTTTGGACTCCAAAAAAGATCAAAGGAGGCTGAGCGAATGCAACAGAAGAACCAAGCTCCAATGTCCGAAGAAGAACAAGAAGGAGAAGTAATCGATAGAAGAAATACTGAAGAAATTAGTCTTTTTCCCCATCCCTCCTTTCCTCTCCTCCGCCCCACTCAACCGTGTGATGTAATTTCCTGTCAGATCATTCCTCGCCTTGCGCCGGGTCGATTAACCGAGGAGGAAGGGGCTTGACGAAGTGTCCGACTCCCTTCTCAAGTTATCTGAGCCCACACTCCCATAGCACACTCGAACAGGAAGTGAGCTCACACCGTGACGGCCCCCTTCCACTACCACCACCGCCGGACAGGAAGTGATGTCACACCAGTTCCGTCAGCATTAAGTGAGTCTTTAACAGTAAACAGAGATGATAAAACTCATCAAATATCAGCCAGCACTGTGATTGGCTGGTTTTTGCAGTATAGGCGGAGCTTCCTGGTTCTGTCCTTTGGAAAGGAAAAAGGTTAAAGATAAAGTGGTTGTTCTCCCTTTTTTTCTTTTCATTGTTTGTAAAGTTTTCATTTTGTTCTTCATTGTTCAAGTTTGATTTTCTGGAGGCATAGCTTGGCATGTAAGGGTTAGGGGTCCTGGCTTTTTGTTAATTTATTTTTCTTTAAACACATCTGTTTGAGGAGCAAAGTCAAAACAGTGGACTCTGGCTTTTACATGAGCAGATTAACCAGCGACAGATAGCACACATCTTACGAAACTAACCAATCACTTGACAGTCTGGGAGAAGTGCTTTTAGGCCTCAAACCACGATCATCCCTGGTCATTTTACATGCTCCTCCCTCGCTTTCCTGTTCCCATACCTCTCTCTTCCTTCTGCAGCGTGGCCTTGCTGGTCAAGCACAGAATTCTAGTAGTTCTGAGACTGAGAGAGGCAGAGGTAAACTGTGCCCGGGCCTTGCCCTATTTGTCTTGGCTGTCTCTTTGTCATTTTATCCATGCGCTGCTCTGTCACTGATTTGAGACTAACACAAAATCTGTAAAAAGCTATTTGCAGCACCCTCCCCCCCCCTCCCCTCTGCCCTTTCCTTTCATTTAGAGTTCTAGGGCTGAAGGTAGAGGGTTTGGAAGGTGCTCAACCTTGTACCGCCTAACATTTTCACAACCTCGGCTTTATTAAAAGTCTACATGTCCAAGGCCAGAGCACCGGAGACTGCTATTCTTCTTCTCCTCTCCTGCCCTTATCCCTCGCTCCCTGTGGTTGCTAGCACCAGTCATCCTCGTCCGTCTCACTATAAGGTTCATGCAGGCCCTTGCGGGGCCCTCGGGCATGGGGTGGGCGGTGGTGCGGGTGGGGGGGTGCCCCTGGCGGCCCCCGCCGATGTGGGGAAGGTGAGGATGAGCGGTAGCCATTGGGCACCCTACGTGGGTGCGGGTGAGGGGGTGGAGGGGGCCCATGGCGGGCAGTCCTAGGTGAGCGAGGGTGTGGATGAGGATTTCCCCCATGTGGGTGTGGGTTGCCATGGGAGAGGCTTTGCTCGTAGGCAGGGGGCTCATGGTGCCGCTCGTACTCGTAGTCACGCTCGTAGAAGGGCCCGTCGCCCTCCAGGCTGTCCCCTGGCGGAGGCCCGCTCCAGCGGCCTCGGTGAGGGGACCTAGGTGAGCCATGGAGGGGCGAGCGTGGGGACTGGTGCCTAGGGGAGCGCGGCGAACCGTGCCGGGACGAGGAGCCCCCGTGGTGGGGAGAAGCTTGGCGTGACGGGGGTCGGTGGTGGTAGCCTCTGTCGTGGTCTGGCGGGGAGAAGTGTCGGGGGGAGGGGGAGCGGAGTCGGCCCGGCCCTGGGGGACCATAGATAGGCTTGCGGACAGCGGGAGAGTAGGTGACATGTGGACGGGGGACAGCAGGGGTCTGGGGCAGCTGCCGACGGCCTCTCCGAGGAGTGCTGGTCCCCGAAGTGGACGGGACCGGGCTGCCGCTCACCGAACTACTGCCCTACAGCAAAATGTAAACAAGGAAAATCAAAACGCACCACAACAACAGAGACCAGAGTAGAGCAGAGTGGTGGTGAATAGAGAGATAGAGAGACAGGGAGGGAGGGATAGATAGATAGATAGATAGATAGATAGATAGATAGATAGATAGATAGATAGATAGATAGATAGATAGATAAACACCATTGAAAATCATTCAAAAACATAGTGATGAGGCAAAAAATTGACACCAAGAAGCCACACATCACGTTGAAGAAAAATGGACAGAGAGAGAAACAGTGATAAAGAAAAAAGCATAAAACAAAAAAGAGAGATTGATATCCATAAGTAGGTGTTTGACTTTATGCGAACTCTTACTGGATAAAATAACAGATGCTGTGGTGGGAGCAAAATGCACGAGTTAAGGATCACTTCTTTTTTTATATTTCACCTCTGTGCTCAGTTCCTAGTAACAGATATATACTGGGATTCACACATCAAACAGCTAGACCTACTGTATGACAAACACAACTTATTGGATTTTAAGCAGTCAAATACCTGGAAAATATTTTGGCTAATATTAAAGAAAGCCTACACTACTGTGACTACAAGATTGAGTATAATGTAACTAGGTAAAGTAAAGTACCATCCTCTGCACTTTAGTATCCATAATGACAGTACAGAACATCCTCCAGGCACATTAGGGTTTTTATCCAACCTGTATTGAGTGATAAGCTTTATATAATGTATTCTACACACTGTATATGGAAATTAACAACAGGAACAGTAAAGACAGTATTGGACAGTATTGGAAAACTGTCACTAATATTTTATGCACACTTGGCATTAATCTCAGTGTCTTTGGAGCCCACCTGTCTGTGTCCTCGTCCATCAGGCCCCTCACTGGGTGAGCGGGACCAGTGGCGGTCGTGTGGATGCCTGTGGGTGTAGTCAGGGCGGTCAGGGCCATAGCGCTCTTTGTCCATGGAGCTGTGATGGTGATGGTGGTGATGGTGGTGACGGCGGTCCTTGGTCCGGCCGCGGTCCCGCTCGCGCTCCTTGGGTGGAAGGTCGCCCGACTGCGTGGTAGTGCTGAGGTCTGTGCCCAGGCCTAGCAAGGATATGTCTCAGTTTACATTGATAAATACAAGAGAACACATTATTTTGTTAAGATATGAGCTACACCACGCAATTTAAGATTACAACATCTCCTGCAAGTTAATGTAGGATAAAAGATTCTTCTTTTTATATGGGAAAAGTGAAATAAACAACCTAAAGCAATGAAAGTGCCAAATTTTAAAGGGAAAAAATTAAATGCCTATCCATGCAAGAATCCACTATACCTGTGCAGTCAAATGTAGAGTAAAGAAAACAAACTTAAAAACACCACCTTCACTACCGAGTCTGGAAAGCAGAAAGTCTTCTCCATCAGATTAGAGAGCTCTCCAATTATAAGGGGGATTTAGAGTTTAACTGTGCCAGCCTTGTTACATTAGTTTTATAGCTGAAGCATGCAATTTGCACTTGCAATTACTGATGAAGTGGGCTATCTGCTTGCACAATGTTCTTTTCAAGGACTTCTTTGTGCCAAGACTTGACTCACATAAAATGTAGTGAATATGATGACAACTCTGCTCTCTTAGCTCAATAAATGCACAGATTGCTCTTAATTGCCTCAAAAACTGCTACTGAGTCGTCCTTGACCAAACCATAAAGCAACACTGCGTACTTTGTTCATGTTATGGTTGCATGAAAATTTCTTTGTTATGTAATCACCCCATATATAATGGCAGGAGTAGCATTTCTTATCACCCAAGTGTGTTGTGTAGTCACTGATTTGGGATAGAAAATGAACTTCCGCTGACTGTGCTCTTGCAAATACAGCTCACAGGAAAACATTAGAATGTCCAACTCTTCCTGAAACTAGCTAAAAGGCTTGCACACAAATATTCTCTTATTATCTTAATCTTCGTTTTGGCAGACAGCAATGGATGCTGCTACAGTGTCTAAGGAAAGGCCAGTGTTGTTTATCCTCTAACCAGGCTACTTCATCAACCTCAGCTAGCATAGAGTGTACGCCCTTACTGTGTATAGCTGAGCTGTATAGCTGAGCTGTATAGCGTATAAAATGCCACATACGGATACAAATGCCAGCAGGTTAACATGTTAAAGCTAAAGTTAGGATAAAGAATGCAATTTTACATTTTCATTCTCATTTCAAAATTACTATATGCCATGTCATAGAAATCTATACAATACTGAAGTTGTTCAGATTTCATTCTGGTCCCAAGTGTTGAATGGACAGACAGACCACACCACCTGTCTGAGCTACTGTACGCCAGTAGAGGCTGCTGGTTTGGAATTTTTATTCATTACTTTGATACTGTAACCTACATTAAGTAAATTCAACATTGGAGATACATTGAGGTATTTACAGCTGTAAACGTTCAGTGTAGATTTGCAGATGCAAGCAAGATGTTAGGGTAGCATGAAAGGTAGCATATAGATGTCCACTATGAGTGGCTCACCCGTGTCTGCGTCTGTATATCTGGTCAGGGAGCGCTGTGAGGCACGGTGACTCCTGTCTCTGTGTCTGCGTCCTCCTCCGTGTCTCCCCTCTTCAGACACCACCCTCTCCAGGGAGTAGTCGTCCAGCCTCACGCCCCGACCTGTACGTCCATGGACCAGGCTGGAGGTGGAGCGTCGCATCGGACTGGTGTCAGTGATGGTCTGCGTGGACGAAGGAGAGAGCAGCGAAGGAAATACAGAAGGGGAGAGGGACAGACAGAGAACATAAGGTAGGAGAGAATGTGATAAGAAGAAAAGAGATAAAAAAAAATAGTGGGGGAGAGAGAGAAAGAAGAAAGAGAGGAGAAAAGAACTTAGATTTGATGCATTGTGACCGGTGGAGTCGATCCTCAGCTGTGAGAAGGACGACACTCTCAACACTCACTTCACTGACTTTTAATGAGTGTATGACACTACCACAGAGCTGCATCAGATTGTGCATTCCTGTGTGTATATGTGCCTTGTGAATGGCAGTATGTGACTTGGGTCAAACAGCAGTACCAAACAGCTCTTGGTTTAGGTGGGTGGTGGTTACCCACACTAGGACAATTCAGGTTTTCACAGGTTGCAATTCGATTTTGACAATATCTACATTTTGGTTCTTGTGTTGTCCTGTCTGGCAACCTGCACCCATCTGATCTGAAAACAAACACTCAAATGGTTTCTGAGTACTGTTTGATCATATTAAATCACATATCAGCTTACAATCTTTGCATTCATATAGCTTGACCCATAGCACCTGAAATAACGAACTACTTTGACAAGCACATGTAATACCATGCTTCTTGACCAAAACATGGAGGAATGAAACAGACAGAAAGATAACAGGGAACTGAGAGGAAGAGAAGGAGGGGGCAGAGACAGAGAGCAAGCATGAAAGAGGGTCGTAGAAACCATGCCTCACATGCACAAGGCAGGGGAGCCTACTGGACTTTCAAATGGCAAGTTTATTTCCTTTAGATCATACTCAGGTTGGAAAGCAACATTTTTCTCCATGTCGAAGTTGGAATATCATCGGACCAACCAACATCAGATGTTTACTTTTATTTTCCCTCCTTTATCCTCACATTTTTTGTAAATAAAATAATTAAAACAATGATTGCAATGTAAATTCTAGCAGATTATAAATATTTTCTACTTGAATGTCAAAAAAGCACAACTATGAATGCACACTGCTGCATTACCAACACTATAGAAGCTTGTGACAGCTGAATTAACGAATTAAGTCTCACCAGGTTTAATTTTAACACATGAATAAACAATATTTTTTCATTCAATCCAATTTTACTTTAATTTATTTAGATATTTGTAGTTGTTTCATCTCTTATTCTGCTCATCGCAAACATTTAGAGAATATTAAATATATTTTTCTCCACAGACTGCTTGTATTCCTCTATAAATGTACTGCTTCCCAACACTGCGTATGCCATTAATTAAATATGGCAGCCAGGTGGATAAGGTAAACTGACATTCAGTAGCATTACAGCCTGGTCAAAACGCTTTGCAAGAACCCAACAGGAAAATCCTACAGGATAGATTATTGTTTTTCAAAATGTTGTTGTCAGGGCTTTTTAAAAGTGGCTGGCAAATTGTACAATTAACTAGATAATGTGGGATTACAGTAACTCCTTTACCATTATATTATACATTAATCTATTTTAACCTGCCTAGTACTTTAAGTTAATGTATATGTATAAAAAATCTACTGCATTAAAGTAGTGCACTTACTCAAATATTACACATTTCTAACCTGTTAGTGGTTGTGTTTAGCCATGTTAAAATCAAGACACTTTCGATTACATCAGGAAAACAGTAAATTACAGAAACTCATATAAGGAACTGGCTCTAGTTAAGGTCTACATAATGTATTATAGAACAAGTCTTGTGCGATTTTCTTGCTAGGTTCATTATCAGGCTCTTCTGACCAGGACAGGACCCTGCTGACACTCTGAACCACGAGAAAGCTTCACATCACCCTGATGATAAGGCACAGGTCAGTCTGCAAGCAGCAGGCCGGACCAAGATTCAGACGAACACAAGAGGATTCATCGTCCTGAGTGGAGCTGGACTACACATGGACAGCAGTCTGTACACTTTCTGAGCAGCCTTACATGCACGCCCTCTGGGTAGCTGGCAGCACGGTACTGCACGTTTGCATACACTTTTATGCTTATACACACAAACGCTTGAAAAGGATGTGTTACAATGGGTTTTACATTAAACAGGTATAAAAGACTGAAAAAAAAAACATGTTTACCCAGACAATCCTAACAATATCACAGTAACATTATGATCCTGGAGACTTGTGTGTCCAAATGCACTGTTTAGTGAATTCATTTTCACATTACACCCCTCGTAACAAATTATGCACTGAAAAGTTATAAACCATGATGTCATCCAACTTAAGACAGAAAGTGGTTTATGAGTGCCCTATTCTGACTCTGTCCATCTTTCCCTTTACCTTTCAGACTACTGAATGACAGCCTTTGGCTGAAGCAACACTTTCCCTTGTTGGTACACCACTACCTCTCCATCACATCCACAGCAAGACTGAGCTCTGCCACGCCATGCATGACTAATGACATGCCGGCACGCTGCCAATTCCCCGTACAGGCCAACAGTTGCACATCAGGCCAGTCCATGCTTTCGTCATACACTGTTGACCAGGTCTGCAGCAATGCAACAGACTAAAACGCACATATAATGCACAGAAAGGAACACACACACACACACACGCTGCATACAAGCTGAACTCCAGGGATTCTCGTCACAGAAAACAAGCAATGGAGAGCAGAGAGACCTCAACACGAACAGACACGGGAGAGAGAAAGAAAGAGGGAAAAAGAAAGAGAGAGACTGGCACAGCTCAAAGACAGGCTGACAGGATAGATAGAGAAGGGGAGAGATCAAAGCAGATCTGAATAGTGACAATTAGGCCACAGTTTTAAAGAGCTTGGAGTACCAGGTGGGTGGGGTTCATTGCATCAACACAACTCAGATGGTGTCTCTTTTAAGTTGCAGTAAATTGACATCCTGCCAAAACAGAAAATCCTCACAAACCATAAAAAGTGTTATGCAAATACTTTATCCGCGGGAAGAAGGGAGAACATGAATATGGACCCACTGCAATAATTGTGACATGGCAACTTTCAAAATCAAAGTTTGTTTCCTTCAGTGTTTGGTGTTTAAAGAACTTAAAACACACTGGATGAGCAGTGTTCACTGCTGCTTTATACAACCAACAACAGTGAACACAACATCTGTAATTGACTGGCAAATGCTTGCCAAAGTTTCAAGTCAGAGCCGATGATAGGGGTTTCACTCTCTCAGTCGGTTGCCGTTTGAAAACTAGATCTGTAGTTGTTTCAACAGTAAACTACTGACCAGGCTATCATTTTGTTGTAGGTCGAAATGCAGAGAAGCTCACAGGAAAGAACTGACTGTGCATTGCTGCACGCATCTTCTCAGACACTCTGTGTATCTTACTTTACATCCAGCACTGGCAATGTGTGTTGTGAATATGCACATGTAAATAGGTAAGAATAAAAATACAGGGGAAATGTTTTTACAAAACCCAAGCTCATAGGGACTGTGCACCAAGTGTGTGAGCATTTTACAAACTGAAGACTGACATAATGCAATTGCAGAATGCACATCTATTAAATGGCTATTGATGAAAAAATATAGACCACATTTAGAATCAAACATGGGATTTGATATAATGAACACCCACAGGATCTCAGGGTATTGTCTTTGATACTGAATAGTCTCTGAGAGTATTAAAAATTTAGATGACCTGTCAGACAGCCCAAATTTTAGTGCAGATCCAGTATGAAAAATAATTGACAGAGAGACAGAAGAATGAAGAGGGAAGGGAAAGGGAGAGAGATAGAGCTAGAGAGAGGTACATACACTGAGGTTATTTCCACGAGGCCTGTGTCTCCTCCGCTGCAGAGCAGGCAAACACAGAGATGATACGTAGAGCAGAGCAGTGTAGTGCACACACACACACACACACACACACACACACACACACACACACACAGACAGAGCATAGACCCGACATAGCATAGCCGTCAGGACCGAAAGACAATAGAGCCAGAGCCAGAGAAAGAGACAGAAATGAATGTGTAGTTGATGATAAACAATGACAGATGACAGAGAGGAAGGATAATGGGATTATTTAGAGGACGTAAAGATGTTTTGGGAAGGAGGTGAGAGACAAACAGAAGGAGGGGGAAGATAGATGTAGGACATGAAGGAGAAAATGAAGGATTAAAAAAGAGGTAAAAATTTGGAAAATAATGTACAAAAATAAGTGAAAAGGGGGACAGAGAGAGAGAGAGAGAGAGAGAGGACCCAGTTAATTTAAAGAAGGCCAGCGTACACACATAAGAGTGAGGTGGGTGTGCCAGTGAGCAAGAGAGGACAGAGAACAATGTAAGATGCATGCGCATCCACACACTCATACACACACTTACCGAAACAGCATGAGCTCTCTGTAAAGCAGAGTAGTGTTAGAAGGCAGTAAGTAACAGTGTATGGAGTCACACATATATATTGTGTACGCAACACACACACACACACACACACACACACAAGACATTCTACACTCCCACGTCAGACTCTCTCTATTTATGTTGAGTTAGTATGTAATTATATTATACACATCTAATTATTTAAAAGTAGCATCTACTTATATTAATACCAAGACTGGTACTGTATGTTCCAGGACTATTACCAGAGGAATAAAAACATATGTGAAGTGTCTTTGAGTACCATTAAAAACACTCTGTAAATAAAATGTATTATTATTATTATTATTATTATTGTTGATCTTATTCTTATTTTATTCTTTTTTTTTAATAGTGTTAAAAGCTACAGGCACCAAACACGGGTCAGGTAGTGTTGGAGTATGAAGAGCAGTAAAAATAACTGATTCTCCCGTATCCATTTGAAAAGAAGAGTCCACAAAGAGTGTATTCATAGCTAATATAAAGTCTATTGTGAGTGAAACCTTTGCTGTGTTGGCTCTCAAACATACTCAAACTAACTGAAATGTGTGTATTATGTGCTAACTGCCAGCTTTACGGGTATTTACTGTATATATGTATAGTAGGAATATATAATATATATAATATATATATATATATAATATGTATATATATATATATATATATATGTGTGTGTGTGTGTGTGTGTATTAAGTGTATTTTAGGGGACAAGTTCAAAGAAGCCTAAATAACATCATTATATATAATAACTGATAACAACAGACACGTAAAGTTTTACAAGCTCCAAAATATTCTCACATATCAACCCCCCATCTTATAAATTACAAACTTAAAATACTAAGAAAGTGGAAACTGTAAGAACACCTTATCTACTTTCTTCACACATCATCTGTTTATGTGGACATCACATTTCTCTTATACGCTCTCCTATCTCATCCTCCTACAAAAAAACACTCCATGGAGTAACCAACATACCAAAGTGAGAGCAACATGACATGGGTGCAGTGACATGTCGGAGTATGGCAATGCTTGTATGCATGAATGTGTGTGTGAGTGTGTGTGCAACTGCAGCCAGAGGCTTCATAGTAAAGTCCGCATGTCCTCCAAGTAAACTATTTTCTAAATATCATATATATAGATTATAACACTCCTCTCATTTTGTTTTAAAACAGGATGATAAAAAATGATCCAAGTGCATTACTGAGAAATAATACAAAGCAAGCACTAAACAATGGCGAACTGTAGTCAATCTGCCACCCTAGATCTGGGAGAGAACCCAAGATCTATGTAAACATAGAGTAACTTTTTGAAACAATTCGCCCACAGGTTGCGAGCAGTAGGCTTGCCTTTTCTTACCATCTTCATACACTTTAGTTGGTAGTTTATATCCGTTGCAAACTTAAACTAAACAGATTAATATGAAGTGGACAGTGGACAGGCTACATCCATGTATTATCCACCATCTTTTTTATTTAGATAAATGAGTTTATAACTATAGCAAAGATATTACTCTAATAACCAGATAAGGTCATGTGCTGTTAAAAGTGCCCTCTCACATTCTCTGTGTGAAAGCTACCAAACCTGCAGGAGAAATTTTTGAGACCAGATTTCAGAGTGCATGTAGTCAGGATTTAACTCTCAAAATATTTGGTCTACATCGATCTGTCCCTGACTAATATGAAATCTTAACTTGCAGAATGTTGAAAGCGTGAATTACTTTTTTTCCTCACTCGATTGTAACATAGTTATTAAACTTCAGCAACAGGGTCAAACTGTGATTTACAGCAACTTCTACTACACCGCTCTCCGTCTGTCCCACACACATCCAAGAAGTCAACTAAGGGAGTCAGTTTGAGCAAGCCAATGATATAGTTGTCCCTGCTGAGATGTCCATAAAATGATTTCAGAATACAATGAAGTGGCAACCTACAGTTTATCTATCTTTGGTCACCATGTGGTTGTTTCTCAATTTCCCTGCTGAAGAGAGACACTAACTCTGGCCACAGTTTACACAGGACAGACACACCAAGGATTTAATGGAAATGGATTAGGGAGCAGGATCAGGTTGGTAGCGATAAGATATTCTATACTTATAGGTCTTCTAGAAATATATTTGATATAAATCTAGAACACTTATCCAGCCCTCTGACCCATGTTACTTGCTGCTCCAATTTCAGCATGCAGTTTCACTGTACTGCTCAGAGAGGAGCTCTCTTGAAGCTGAACAGTGGTGGGTCGGCTGCTGGATGAGTGGCGGGTTAGAGGGAGGGAGGAGGAGGTGGAGGTATGGTGGCAGGAAGGGAGGGAAAGGGGGGCCAGACAGAGGGAGGTGAATTTACAAAAGTCTAATTGCTTCTTTGCATCCTGGCAAAACATTTTGTAGGAAGTGAACCATGTTTCCCATGCAGAAGACTAGAGTAGTGAAAAAAAAACACATAAAAAATAATTTGTTGAATATTTTCTGTTAAATATATTTGGACTAAATATAAAAAAAAGTAATAAAACAAACACATATTTGGGATTTAAACTAGAAGGTGTGGGTTTATTTCAGACTCGGTTCTCTTCCCTGTTCAGAATGCAAAGAGAGACTTTTTGAATTCACTTCAACTGTCTACACCGCTAACAGGCATAGTAATGGAGAATGATGATGATGATGATGGTGATGATGGTGGGATGGAGGTGCTCACTTGGTTGTCTGCCGAGAGGCGGGGCATGGAGAGGGTCCGCCCATGCACATCCATTGGGTGATAGGGCTCAGTGTCGGAGTACCCGTCCCGCCCCATCTCCCTCATCTCTACCGTCTGTAAAACACAATGAGAGGGGGCGTGACCACTGTCTGCTGAGGGAGGGCACTCTGACAGGAGGAGGTGTCGTCGACTAATCAAGGGAGGCGCTAACCGAGGTGGTAGGAAAATGAAATAAATTCAATGATGTATCAGTAAAGTTTATTAAGTTCCAATTTGGTCTTTCTTTTCAATTTCAGGCATAAAGGACTACATTTTTGTCTTAATTTATGCAACTTGTTGTTGCATAAATTAACGGTTGCAACCTATGTTAAGTTAATGTTGAGGTTCTGAAACATTTAGATGAGGTGGGTAGTAATTAGATTAAGTCTATTAGCCCACTACTCTAATGTCAGAATGTGGGTTAATGTATAGAGAGCCTAAGTCCCTCCCCTTCCGGTGGAACACCATTGGACCTTATTTCGGGAAAAATATGTACGGTAGTCAAAGGCAAGAGACAACAAATTTTTCGATCCCGTTTGAAATGTGCTCTGAATTACACATATGATGATGATTTAAAATATACATTTAGAAGTCAAGAAAGTCGCAGTTTGATGTAAAACTGTTGATGGATAACACTGTGAAAATACATAATTACAAAAACCACAAACCCAAAATCGCGTATGTGACGTCGTAACTTCTCTCAATGACTGCTGATTTTGTTCGTTTGCCCACTGACAAGAAAAGATCAGTCTATAATTTCAATGGTAGGTTTATTTGAACAGTGAGAGACAGAATACCAACAAAGAAATCCAGAAAAAAACGCATGTCAAAAATATTATAAACTGATTTGCATTTTAATGAGTGAAATAAGTATTTGACCCCTTCTCAATCAGAAAGATTTCTTTCTCCCAGTCTTTTACACGGGTAATGAGCTGAGGACTGAAATCCTACAGTGCCCGCCAGGTCCCCCTGCTCAAGAAAGCTCTGGTGGCCAACTACAAGAAACATCTGACCTGATTGCCAACAATGGTTTAGCCACCAAGTACTAAGTCATGTTTTGCAGAGAGGTCAAATACTTATTTCACTCATTAAAATTCAAATAAATTTATGACATTTTTGACATGCATTTTTCTTTCTTTTTTTTTTTTTTGTTATTCTGTCTCTCACTGTTCAAATAAACCTACCATTAAAATTATAGACTGATCATTTCTTTATCAGTGGGCAAACATACAAAATCAGCAGGGGATCAAATAGTTTCCCCCCTCACTGTAAGGTCAAAGAACTTAGATGTGCAGATGATGTGGTAAAAGGACCAGGAATCGTTGGATTAAACACATCAGGTGAGATCTATTTTTGCTTGGAACACAGCTAAGTTACCTAGCTAGTAGCAACCAAGCAATGAACGTTAGCTAGCATTACAGCGTTAACATGTTGCTGACGTACAATATATCGTGCAAGACGAAAGATGTAGCTCATTGAACTGAAATTTTCTTGATAAACAAAATCATCTTTTAAAATGACAAACATCATATGTGTAAATTAGGGCACGGTTCAAACCGGATCAAAAAATAAGTCTCGCCATACATATTTTTTCCGAAATAAGGTCCCATGGGCAGGAAGCGAATGACTCTCTATAGTGTTGTGAATGCTCATTCTGGGTTGTGGCACAAAACCAAACTTTGTCAATGACAAAAGCTAATGCCTGCACACTTACTCAATACTCAAAGTACACTAAGTTTACTAATGACAATGTTACAATCCTAATCGGATCTTCATCGGGTCAGAATGAAGATGCAAGAAGGATTAAAATGTTGTCATTATTAAACTTCTGTGCAATTGAAGAAGTGTGCAGGGGGTTACCTTTTTTCATTGACACTGTTTTCTGACGGCCTTGCACCTACGTGATGTGCGTATATTTACTCTCCTGTAATTCTGAAACCAGATACGGACCATTGAGAAAAGCTTCTTTAAAAACACTGGGACCTTTCTGCCATAAAACTGCCAATCCGAAGGTTCAAATCTGGGGAAAAAAAAATATCACTAAAGAACGTATATTCCTAAATATCAGCCTTTTCTTTCCAAAGAGTATGTGACACAATTCCAAATTCAAATACATTTTAGTATATTAGTCATGGGATTGAAGAGTGAGATGAGGGGCTGGGGAGTAGGGACGTCCCAACAGACAAGTGAAAGTAAGGGGCAGCTAGGAGGAGAAGGTGTAGGTCACAAAACACATCTACCACCTCCAAGCCATTGATTCAAGAGGATGCTGAAAAGTGAACCGGAAAAATCAAGGAATAGAAAGATGGTAAGACTAAGAGAATACGGGAGATGTGGACGTCGAGCAGGAAGATGAAGAAAGAGACAGGTTCCAAAAAAGAAGAGCTCAAAGGACAGAGAGACACTACAGTCTTGAACGCTGGAGTAGTAGCAGCAATATCCAGCAGTCAGATACTGAAAAGAGTTCAACGCTGAACTAATTTATTGCTATGAACATGGTGTTAGGGATGAAGCAGCAGATTTAGGACTAACAGTTCTCAGTCTTTTTCTCAACAAGGACACTCAAACAGAGCATTGAGATGGAGTTCTTATAACTTTCCAATTAGAAACACATTTGGCCCCATGGATTCACATTGATCATCTTTAACCCCTCAAATGCCCACCACTTGTGAGTTTAGCTATGAATCAGAAACTTTGGAATAAAATACTTACCTGAAGAAGCAAAGAAATTTTTTTCTCTTGTTTCCACAGCGTCACTCACCTTACAACAATGGCTTTAATTTGACTTCTTTAATTCTTCCACACAAAGGCTACACTTCTATATTTAAGCTCTGACTCTCCAGAGCTTGATAAATTCAGAGGGCAGATAGTGTGGATATCTAGGTTTAGATTATTTATACTTTTATTTAAGAATTGGCATTGAGGAATAAAAAAAAAAATTCAGTTTATGAATTTCATTGGCAAAAAAAGCTCTGAGCTTTAACTAGGCCTACATACTGTAGGAATTAGTATGGTAAGCAGTGGAGATTGCTGTTTTCACACTTTTAGTATTTACAATTACATGAATGAAATAATCTCAGGTTTTGTGTAATAAATGTGATGCTTCAAACTGTTTTTTGATCTATGCACCGCAACAAACCTGAGGAATGTTTCCCACCAGCATCTTTAAATTTGTTGCTAACAAATTACCTGCTGAAGACTTTATTGATTATACTCAGCTACTGTTGAAGGAGTCTTGACCTGAACGTAACCAGTGTGATTGGGGACAAACTGTTTGCGTGAGTGGAGAACATGTTCGGGCTTGAATTGGTGTGTTACCATGCTGACGACATGTGAGTTTGTGCTTGTCATACCTGCGGGTTGTGACGGTTGTTGTGGAGATCATCGGGGTAGGGCCTGTCGGGGCTCCAGTTGCCCGTCTTCTGGAACATTTCCTGGGCCTTGGCCGTCACCCACGACTGGCTCTCAGTCATGCCACCCTCAGGAGGTCTGGCACCCACACATACACACAAGTCAGGGGATTACAAATCAGGAATGTCTTCAACTAAAGAAATTCACAGATGACTAGCAGTCATACGCCAACGTCAAGTAGCTGATTTAATCTAATCATTGTTTCTCGCGTGTTGTTAAATTTCTCTGCAGATTCATTTTATTGTGCAAAATGACACTTTGAGTGTTTAAAAAAAAAAAGAAGAAATAATAATAATCTAACCTTTCCTTTGTAACCCTCCTTCAAGCTAACTATACCATTATAAAATGTTACAGTATGTTTCTACAGACTAAATTAACCTCACCTCCCATCAACTGACAACTCAACACTCTCATACATGCACAGACACAAACAGACATTTGTAAATGTTTAAACAAATGTGCCATTTTGGCTCAATTTCACCCTGATAAACAGTACTTTCCACAGGACAAACCTGAGTAAGCTAAACAGAAAAGCACTCTCTCTCTCTCTCTCTCTCACACACACACACTTTGACACACAACAAGAAATAATTGAAAAACATGATCAAATACACCCAAAGCCAAGTAATAACTACAGATGCAGTATATATGTATTATACTGTACTGTATGGGAGTTGAGTCAGTTTACCTTCAATTCACTCAACTTTTCATTCAGATATGAAACATAAATGTAGTCACAACAAACACTTTACTTTAATTTAAATTAAAAAAAAAAATGTCTTAAATTAGAAAGTTCCTTCAACTTAATGTTAATTAATTGTTGTCCACTGTTTACACATAAAAGTGATGACGGTTTACAATTTGTAAAAAATCAAAACATTCAGCCTGAGACAGTGGCAACTGTTTAGTGTGGCAACTGTTTAGTGCACCACAAAACTACTACATCTACAAAATCTACAGCAACCAAGCCTCTTTAAGAGGCAAAATGTCTTCAAGTATCTTCAACCAAGTCCAGTTGCCCTTGATTTAACCTTGCTTCGATAGTAACCAATATTGGAAAAAATTCTGCAACTGAGGTCCGGAGGTTGATGAAAATGTAACATTTTTTGCCAGGTTACTTTCCTAATATATTATGGAACATTTAAAAAACATTGCCCTTGAAAGCAAGATGCCTCTAAAAATCTGACCAAGGGCCAAATTTTTAATTGTTATGTGTACATATTAGCATATAATTTACTACAAAATGTACATCCATAGATAACTATAGGAAATATTTGTGTGCAAGTACTTATGTTTCCTGCTGTCTTATTTGGTTGTAATACACTGCATATGGGTTCCCACCCGTGCCCAGTCTACTCACATGCTGTTGAGGTTGTCCGGCTGGGTGTTGGGGAGGCCGTTCAGGCCTTGGCCCCCCTGGCCATCCGTGCCCCCTCCCTCAGAGGGTGGCTCCATGCGCTGAAACATTAATGGCGTTCGGTTCTGTGTGAGATACACGACATGGCCTGCAGGCTGGCATCAGGCACACTCAAGGGGCAGACACAGGACACAAACACAGGATGCACTCGCAGCATGCACCCACACGGGGGCGCCATCAGCAAGCACATGGCTGTGGGTATCCAAGGTAAAGTTTCCTGCCAGACTACTGATCTGAGATCTACTACCCACACTGAACAAGCATTTAAAGGGACACTGCTGGTATTCAAATTAACTGACTTTTTCCTTTATATCAGTTTGTTCAGGGAGGGAAAGCTGGTCTCAGATCTGTGTCAGAGGGGAACTTCTACCTTAGGCATTTGAGATAAGATTGCTCTTAAATCACAGGTCTTGGACCAGATTACCATACATCATCAAACACATCATCAAGAACAGATTTTACTCAAAAATCATCATTTGAAAATGTGTGATCTTTCATCTGCCAAGATTTTTTTGAGTAATGTGCCATTTTGTGTGAAGTAGACATCTGATCCTGAACTAGCTGTATTAAAAAGCAACTTCTGCTTCCATCAGATCAGAGGTCAGGCAGTTTTCCTCCCAGGGGATCCTGGGTAATGGAGTCCTCTTAAGAGTATCTTAAAGGCGATGGTTCATGACTGCTACAGCCTGTGTCATGTCCCTCCACAGCCTGGAAGCTTAAGGCTGAATGCTAAATGAGTGCAGATGGATCGAGGCCTGTCCAGAAACAGATACATGTCCAAACCTCCTCTGAGACATCAGGCTGATGTGCTGGACAAGAAACTCGTCTGGCTACAATGTACTACAAAACATTTCAAAGACAATTACAGTTTTACCAGTCAAACAGATCTTTAGAAAGACTGATTATTTGGCTGGTGAAAGTGGTAATAACAAATCCATCATTTGTCATCATGGAGGTGCTAAATGGCGACATTATCTATCTAATCTGGAGACTGTAATGAGTGTATGAAATATCAATTCCTGGTCAAAAAAGCTCAGAAATTTACCATGACTTCTGACTTCTGCTGAGGCCTTCAAGTTGTTTGTTTAGACATTTAGTTAGCAATCAGCAGATTCAGCAGAGCTATGGTCCACCAATATGGCTGCCAGTGTGTGCACTGTGTCAATTGAATGCCTTCAAAGTCCTCCTTTGAACAAGTGACATCAATTCTGCCTTTTAGAGCCTGTCAGCATTTTGTCTTATCCTGTCCAGTCACCATCTCCTGTGCTATGGGAGGTATATGGCTCAAGTTCGTCTCTGGACAGTCTGGTTTGGCACTGGCTAACTCCAGTGATGCACCCTGAGAAAATTCATGGTACAATGGATTATGGCGAAAACATGAACACCTAACACAGACACTGGCTTTGATAAAGTATGTTTCAGCATTGGCCTACTTATCAATGAATGGATTGACTGATTACATACGGCGCACTGGTCACAGGAACCTCCACTCAACATCCCACCAACCACCACAGCAGACAGCAAACAGACAGATTCATGAACACAGACTGGAGAGAATGGGTCTTGGTTAGAGCAACTTGGTGACAATCAACCTGGATTGACCAAATAACGAGAGCTTGATAAGTCAAGATCTCATCTCTTCCTGGAAGGATAAAGGGAGCGCATCAGAGGACAGAGACGGCATGGAAGGCAGGAACGACGGACTATAGATAACAGTGAAAAAAACACAGCGAAGAATGACAAACAGCAGACAAAGAGGAAACAACAAAATATCTGAGACACAATAACAGCTCAACAAACACTGAGGAGGACAGTTGAAACTCAACTAGGCACGAGGAATACACAGACGGAGGAGTAACGGAGGAGGAGAGAGACAAGCACGAGAAATGAGGAGTTAAAGAAAAAATCCACTCCCTGGTTCTCTTACACTGCTATAATCAGAACGGGAGTAATTTTCTGATTTAATGTACAGCCTTTTCCATACATTGCTTTAATTTGCATTTTTGCTTTAAGTTTGGGAGGTGCAAATATAAAAAATATCACACTACCAATTCCTTGGCCAAAACTAACATGAAAAAACAGGATGGTGGTCTTTTGGTGCTGTTCTTTTAAAAGATTTTCAGCAGATTCAAACGTTTTTCTGGCACCTTTTCCGTAGCCCATTTGATTGAAAGATCTCCATAATTTATACCAAATACTTGTTGGCAAGGACTACAGTTCTGTTGCATTTCTTTCAGTCTTTGCTGCCAAAATGTTGCTTTCATTTCAATACATGAGATACTGTTATATTTAATCCACATGTGTGATACAAATGAGGCATACCACCACCATATGTATTGTCAGTTACTGCAATAATGACTTTATAGTAATAATACTAAAGCTATATTATAACATGTTGTATTTTTTATTAACATGTATAGGTATAGTAGTTACCATTATTGCTTCAAAGGTGGGCATGTGGACACCAGGTGTTATTGCTGCATTATATTTTTGTTTGTTGAAGGTACTTCTGAGAGAGAAATATGGATCTTTGTCCATTGTATCAAAGACCAACTTCATGTTTCAGGTAACCAAGAAATAATCTGCTATTAAACTTCATTGTAGCTTTACTGTAAATATCTCAACATGATAAGACATTGACTAGAATGATGATTTGTGATCATCAAACAGCAAAACCTTTATAACAGTGTTAGGATGTTTTTGTGTGGATTCTTCCTTTAAAGTGGTAGGACATTACAAAAACAGGAGACCACAGAGAAAGAGAAGAAGAGAAGAAGAAGTGAAGTGAGATACTGTAGCGATGGCAAGTTGTCAGACACAGACTTATTAAAGTCTTCGTGTAATGCTGATGTTGAAAGAGCCTGTGTGGACCTGTCTATTCAGTCCAATGGGATGGCTGCATTCGGGAACATACCAACACATACTGTATTTGCAGGGACGCATTGTTCGAAAGAAAAAAAGACTAACATACTCTCCAACCAACAATGCACTCCTTTGTTCTGCAAAATGGAAATCCCATTTCAGAAGATATGTCTCAGACAACATGGTCGGGGCTATCCATGAGCAAATGTGGACTTTATTGTATCCGGCAAAATTTAGTATCAAATTCTGAACCAACTAATGTCTTGCTGAGTGAACAGGAGGTATTACATGAGTGGAGAGATGTTTCTACACGCCCACAGGGTGGACTGAAAAACAGAGATAGTGGGAGCGAGTGCATCTCAAAAGCATTCATCGACAGGAGGGGAAGAGCACTGACATGGAACAAAAGGTAAGGCCATGTGGTATCATCATTAACATAATTGTTCAGAACATTACCAACACCAAAAAACATAGTTGTAAATTGGTAAACCTTTGTAACACCACGTTCAAACAGCCCATGGTGAAAAGACAAAGAAAAGTTGAAACAGATACCTCTGTTTGCAAGCATTTTAAAAGGAATAAGGTTGACCAAGGGAGCAACAAGGTGCTTGAAAAAGGGGATAGACTTTCAGGTAGCATGCTAATGAAGGAAATAGCACAGGCTGAGAGGGAAGTATGGGGTTTGTCTGTAAGTGTAACTGGGAGTTATAAAGGATTTAAACGTATAAGATATGGTTCTCATGCTTTTAAATCCACATTTGGCAGAAAACAGGCAAAACTCAGTCCAAGAGCTAGTGGAAGCGGTATCAAAAAAGAAGGCCAGGAGGAGGAAGAAGAGAAAAAAGACTGTCGTTTTGCATACACGGAATTTCTCTGGGTCTACCTGTTCCTCTCGCAGGGCCTGCAGCTTTTTCGTTTTGCTCTGCCGGTAGTATTCCATGATCATCATGGCGGCGTAGATTTTGCCCACCGTCAAGTCTGTGGCTGCTGAGAAAATGACAAGTTACCCTGCAAGATTAGACCGGGGTGGGATGGGACCCTGAGCCGTGGGGGGAATGGGAGTGGGGGACGAGACATCAGATTGAAACACAAACCACTGACACAGAGAAATTCACAATAACATGCAGAATACACCAGCAGTGGGGACGATTCTGTTTCATACAATCAATTCATGGGGGAGGGACAGACCTGAAAATTAAGAAACCAAATATTCAGTTCTCAATTCCGTAAGTTCTGTTTTTTTCCATCTTCAGAGACCGGGGGAAGTTCAATCACAGAACATTTGGTCAGTGGTAACCAATAATTGTGAGCAAGAAAACTTGTAAGAGCAAAAATGAAAAACTAAATAAGTATTTTAGTTTTTAACAAGCTCAAAGTACTGTAAAGTAGGCCTACACCTCTCTGTTGCTCTCATTATAACATGAATGCAAACATATCTACTTTCATGCTTGTGTGCACACAAAACCTCATTCACATTGGCTAATACACTTTAATAAACAACTGAACATTTTTTATTAACAATAAATAATCAGTTAATGCAATTATGTACACCTATATGTGTAATAAGGGGACACAAAGGAAAAAGTCGCTGACAATGTGCTTCTGAGAACTGTATGGAAAGCAGGTCTTTTATTTACCTCCAAATAAATGTGGAAATTGCCAAATTTCAAAGGGGCATTCAGACTACGCAATTTAACGGGACAAATAACATTTTGTAAAATACTCATCGCAACAGAAACGGATATGATTTTGTTGTCTTAAAGGAACATTGTCTAAATGTTCCCCTCAACGGAAACAGAGCTGAGCTCACTTGCTGGTGTACATAATATTACAACACTGTACAGTTATTAATACATCAAAGCCAATAGTCTTTTCACAGGCAGATGCTGTACCTATCGCTGATCAGTCAACATTCTCTCATACTTGATTATCATCTAACCATATCAAAACTTTAGTATGTTTTATCTTTAGTCTTTATACTAAGGCTGAGGACTAGGTAGCCACCTCATTAAGAAAGCCTTTGACACCTCAGTGAAATGATCCATGGAAAACAGGAGCTCAATTTTTTTCTAAAAACTCTGCACATGTATCCCCAGAGTTTGGATGGAAAACATAAACATTTAAAATCAGAAAAATACTGAGCTTTGTTTTGGTTGTCAAATAACTTCACTGTGTAGTTAACTGTCTTACTGCATGAGTGGTGCCCTTTTCAAAGTGGCATGGCTACAAGTCTTCCAGCATCAAAATTTATATTAACTCATGATAAGATATGATCACACATATCTTATTCTCTTTTTATATCACTGGGCAATAAGACATGACAATGCATATCTTAGACCTTATTAGCTGTCATGCGTTTAGCCAAACAACTTGCAGGTATTGCTAAACATGCATCATTATACTTGTATTCATATTAACACTAAAATCATTGAAATAATTGTATTCTAAACAGATGGTCATTCATCACAATCACCTTATATAAACTTAGTAGACTAGATCTATTTTAGTAGTTTATTTGCTTCTCAATTTTCCTGTAGTGAAAAGACTTCTATAGAGGATCTTCTATAGCAGGCACCCCCTGATACCAGGACTAACTGAATGGGTGTAAAAATCAGCAGTGCGGGCGTGTGTGCTGCCGTGTCCACTCTGCTGTGTTCTATGTATCGGTGGACTTGTGTGCTCTGGTGTACCTACAGTGCATGTATGGTATGGTGCATTCATGTGTGCTATGTTTATCTGTTAACACAAATGATGCAGCAACTATATTTCAACTAGTAAGTAGATGCATCATTCATCTACATTTGAAAGCCACTGTGTGACCATTGATGCAAAAATCTGTCTGTTTTGCAAGAATCCAGTATAAAATGCTCCATCCCTTCCACAGTTTATTAAAACTGGGCTAGGTACACAGGTGCTGTAGGGACCAAATTTCTAGACAGATTCCTAGGCCTCCTTTGTGGTTGTGTCATTCAACAGGTTGTGGCCTGTTAGTTGCTGGTATATCCTTAAAGCAGGAGATATGTTTGCTTTTTAACCACGTGTTTGTGTAGACAACTGTCTGCACTGTGAACAGAATTGTTCACATACTGTGTCACCGGAGAATTCCACTAGAGGGCACACCAGACAACTCTCCGTGTACTGTATAGAACTTCCGATTTTGCATGATGTAAACAATAAACATGGCTCACAGCAGAAAAGGCGACAGCAGCGCCATCATGGATGGCATATGTGATTTACCGTCGTGCACAGACGTACTGCCCCTACTGTCCATGTGTGTATGGTATCTTGCGGACAAATAGTGTAAATAACTGAGGACATGCACAGTCAACGTTCCAAATGGATGCAGGATGCACAAGGCAGCCATGCACACGCAAACGTGTACTTGAAAGCAAGTATATCTCTGGCTTAAGGCTTAGTGCTAATTAATTCCCCTAGACTTGACAACAAATCATTTTACCAGTACATCCTGTGACGCAACAATACCTCTGGTTTAGACTTAGGCTTTCCACTGTGGTAGAGCCAGTGATGGGTCATGTCTTTGTCGTTACACTAGTGACTCCTATTGTTTGGATGGGGGAGTTAACAATGAGTTACTGACGTAGCACGTTGTCTGTCATGGTGACGCTATACAACAGGCCAGGGAGTCACCAAAATCCACTATAAATCCCCACGAGTCTTCAGACCCAATGTCATGGCAGTCTAGCCAGTAGTTGTTGAGATATTTTGCTCTGGCTCACAGAATTGTCAGGACGGATGAATGTGCAGAATCTCAATTGGTGTATTTATATATGCAGATGTGTTTGTACTATATGTACAATGTGTGTGTTTATGCTATTGTAGCCTGATCAGGAGATGCGAAGCATTGAATGACACTGACTGGTGGAAGCTGTCCTCTTGGTGAGTTGGTGATCGGACACACAAACACCACTATGCTCTGCTTTCCTGCAACTTACCCTTGTGCGGTGTAACCAGCAGGTCCAGTGTCTTCTGTGACAAGTTGGGCCAAATAGCCATCATCTCCTTTCTCAGCTCCGCATCCATCTGGTGCTTGTCTGCACCGCCTGGGTAGCCCCGCCACCCAGTGTTCCCACACACACGCATCAAACATTTGTACGTACATCCAAACATATACAAACACCCCACACGCATAAACACAGGACAAAGAAGGCACAGACCAAAAGGAAGGGCAATAGATTTTTAACCATTCACGCGTGTACACATTCGCACAAAACAAAAAAGTAATTTGTTAGTGTTAGTTTTGTTGCATTTGCTACAATTTAGAGCATTTAGAGCAGCAGATAAATAGACAAACAAAAGTCATCCCAATGAATTACCCAGGAATACCTAAGAAGGACAGACAAGAAAGAAACTGAAATTAACAGATAGAGTAAAGGGATGATTGTACTATAAGGCCATACCCTTAGCAATCTTTATATCCAGTGCAGTCCTGATCAGAGCCATGAGGGTGGAGTTAAAATGCACCGTGTTGTCATCAGCAACTGGCAGATCCATGCGCAGCAGCCTCTGTGGAGAGCCAGTCAGGATGAGAGGATGAGAAAGGTACGTGTCCTTGCTAAAGTGTGGTGTGCCTGAACCTCCAGGAAGGGGAGCGGGTGAGGGGTTGGGGACGGGGTTGAGAGAGCTCCATAGACAACAGCCAATTACAACTGGACTGGATTCGTCCTGGGTTTTATTTATTGTTCCCTGAGACAGTTTAGAGTTAAGGCAAGGAGGACTAGGTGTCACAATAATTCTTGCAGATTCAGATCTGATCAATGTAGCCTAATAAGTCAATACAGTGAATTTCCACTTGAGGCACTTCTGATCAGGTCCTCTGATAAATGAATATATTGAGTGAATGCATTCATGTGTTATGTCTGCAGCACAGTTTCATTAATTTTACTAGTGCATGCATTTGCAACTACAAGAACATTTGCTTCAGGAAAGAATTGAATAGGCGAGTCACTGAGTCTCCTGTTTTTCCAATGATACTCTACAAGACAGCACAGCTATCCAATGAGGGCCACCTGCTGCTAAGCAACTGTGAGAGCCGAGAACCACAAGGAAGAACAATCGGAGCTAAAATAGCCTCCGACCCAACCTGTGCCCATGTTCCCTAAATGTGTGAATGCATTGGCGCATTTACACATCTCTGTTGTTACACACATATAGATTTATAACAGTACACATACACCAACCCCCCCTCCCACCCACTTACACACAGTTATTTGCACAGACTGCAATTAAGGGTACTTAATTGGAGTCCTTTGGAGACAAAATAGGTTGACTAGAGAACAAAAACAGTATCACTGGAGTAATTCTGCAATTTAACAGGAGACTGCTGTTGTTTCATTAAACTGAGGCATCTGCTATAGAGCTCCCCCTACCTGTAAGGAGGTTCCCTGTCTTTACATGTCTATACCAAGTAAAACCAATGGAGAAACTTGCGGATAGAACGAAACAAGCTGGGCCAGCTAGGGCTGCTTGCCGTTCCTATCTCGACCAGTTGGCATCCATCAGATTTACCTACGAACATGAGCGTTGGGCACTAACGATGGCAAGCACGGCAGCACAATGGCGGTGGGGTTGTGTACGTGCTCGTGTGTTCCTGAGTGTGTGCGAGTGTTGGGCATGTCCAAAGCCAAGTGCGCGGCAGGCAGAGGGCATGGACCAACATCCACAGCGCTCGGCAGGCAGACAGGCAGGCTCGATGTCGCCCATAGCCATGCGACAGAGAGTGCAAGGACTGCATGCACCACACAACATCCCCTAGAAAAATCCCACAAACCAGGACACACTGAGCATGCAACATGCCTTAACTTCACTCCCATTATCTAAGCTGCAACTCTTCCCACCTACCCATTACCCACCCGACTTCCCTCAAAACCCACTTTCACAATACAAGCGGCCGTGCATCCGCGCAAAGAGAGTATCCTCAATCCAACTGGATTGATCCTACTGATTGACAGATTCTTCTTATCTTTTTTTTTTTTTTCGCTATGCACATTTTTACAATCATGGTTCCCGTAATCAAAGTCAAATTGGACAGCGATGGTAGTACTTCATATCAAGTCAAGATCTCTCTCAATGCCAAACGGGTGCAGTGTCTTAAGGGGTTGTAAGAGTTAGAGAGGATTAGAGTTGTGGCATTCCCTGAAAGAAGAAAAAAATCATAGAGAAGATCAAAAAGAGATGATTGAAGTTCTTTCTGTTTTTGTTTTGGACCAACCAGACTTTCTAGTAGTAGTACTTCAGGGTAAGGGAATGGGGGTCTATCAAAGGGGACACATGGTAGGGACAGCCATTAGTTGAGTTAAACTAGGCGACTCTAAGCTTGGTCATGAGATGTATTTACAGATAAAAAGGGAAGGGCGAGAATGAGGAGGGAGAGGAGGATTGTGAAAACACTGAAAGAGTATAAAAGGAATCAAGAAAACATGGGTCAATTGCAATTAACAGATAGAAGAACTGAATGTGTGTGTGTGTGTGTGTGTATGTGTATGTGTTTGTGTAGATAGAAAGGAAAGAGAAGAGAGAGGCTGGAAATTACAAAACAAGACAAGAGATAAAGACGAGGACTAAAAACAACACTGACATAAGTTTACTGAGGAGAGGTCAGTTAAAAAAACAAGGTGTCATAGCGATACACATTACTCAAAACTACTTTTTCCAGTAGCATATTGTCCACTAAAGGGAAGATCCAGAACTTTGTCTAAGCATTAAGAGTAATCAATGTCAAAAAGGTTCAAGATGTCTAACCTTCCCCTCTCTATTCTGAAAAAAACAAAAACACGAGGCCTTTCTGATCTCAAATCGTCCTTTAGTGGACTTTTTCTGTGAAACTGTTTCAATGAATACTGGAAGGCTTTGATGGCTGAAGTATGTGATGAGGGCCACTGCCAATACAGGTTGACATTCTGGAGAAAAAGAAAAATAATAACAAAGAGGAGAGGTAAGATAGAGACAGAGCGGGCTTGGATGGATGGAGGGATGCTATGAAGGAATGAAGATGGGTGTTGAATGCCGACAGACAAGTGAACGTAGAGGTAGAAGGACAGAAGAATGATAGAGAGAGGAAAAGTTGACAGGTAGGAAAGGAAAAAGAACAACAAAAATGAGAAAAAAGATCAAAGGGCAAAACGTAGGAAAAGACAGAGAAGAAAAGAGCAAAACAGGAGAAAAAGGAGAAGAAAGGCGAAAAGAAGGAAAGGGACAAAAGTGAGAAAAATGGGAAAGAGAGACAGGGTGAATTGGGTACTGACACCCAGATTCAATAAAGGATTAGCAGTTTGGAGAGTTTGCAATATTTGATCAGAATCATTCTGTTAACTCACCATCTATGAACAGCAGGCTTATATATAGGTGCCAGTCAAAGGAATATTTTCACTTGTGAGTGAGAGGGATTTCTGTCTAAGACTGGGAATCAAACCTCAATACTTGATTGGTACAAACAAAACTCTCTGTCCATAGCACCAATTAAGTAAAAACTGTAGTGGCTGAGTGTCATTGACTGTCTAGTCAAATAATAATAAAGATAATTCCTGAATTAAATAAACATATAGCCAGTTTTAGACAATTTTACATGAGTATCATTTTTGTATTAAGGTTAAAAAAAATTTAAAAAATAAAGTTCCAATTCTAAAAGCTTTTTGGGTGCAAAGATTTTAGAGTTTCTTGGCAAAACAAACATGATCAGCAATGTTATAAGAACTCTTTGCTGAAGCAACTCAAATCGTCTTTTCAATACTATTTTGGTGAATCTGGATGTCACTAAGAAAGAGATTGGCAGAGAGCATAGAAAGAGTTGGACTCTACTGAGGTGGAGAGAAAGAGTGGACACAACAAGAGACAGCGGATGCTGAAATACTCGACCAAAATCGTTACAGTGGTAGTCTGAGGCACAAAGAGAAGCCAAAGACACTGGTTTCCTTGGGTGTCAAAAAATCATCTTGAAAAAAGACAAAAAACTACACGGTCCAGCAGTTTTCCTACTGATTTTATTATGCATTATTATCTTTTGTATGTGCACAGTGTGTGTGAGTGGTAATGTGGGCATGTGTTATGTGTGCACTATAGTGCCATCCACAGGAATAAGAGACTCAGAGGACTGAAGACAGACACCCTTGCCGGTCCTTCTGTACCTGCATCGTAAGCAAATAGTTGCACTGTGTGAATACAACCCTGGTTAAAATATTCTCACTTTAGATGTTGTTCCCCTCCACACTAGGAATTTTCACATGAACAAATTATTTATGTTTCTTAGTGTGAAGCAATGGCTTGTGTAAGCTATATATTTTTCACATTTTAGCATACATAATTCCATATATATGCTCACATAGAATATCACTAATTACCACAAGCAATTGGTTGTCCTGGGGTCATTGGCGTCATTTACAGGATGTCATTTTAAAAATGTAGTGCAAATAATCATACTTGTAACACATAATGAGAAAATGTGGACCCAATAATATCTTTAATTTATACGTTATATATATGTTGTATACATTTTTTTGCCTTAAATTTGTAATTTATTCTAAAAATATTAATGTTACAACAGTACTTATACCGCAAGAAGCAGTAAAATATGCACACATCAATTTAAAAAAGTTCCTTAATTTGTTTGGAAAAAGGGAAATTCTTTGTCAGATCTGTGCTCTCTCTATGTTTTTCTGACTGGATTGTGGTTGTATGCTTGTATGTGCGCGTGCATGCGTCCGTGCAGGTTGCAGAAGGACTCGCAAAGCTTCCTCCGTTCCCTTACTCCTGCGGCCTGACGAGAGGAAATAAAAGAAAGAGGATTGACTACCACTCCACTATCACTTCACTTCACTGCACGACAAAAGCCCATCCTCCATCCCCGCGGTCGGAGAGAGAGAAGAGAGGACAGCGCTCACCACCACCACAACCACCACTAACAGACAATGAGGAGAACACCGCTGGGAGGAGGGAAAGAGGGAGGTGGAGGAGAAGGGGAAACGAGGAGAAGGAGGAAAGGAACAGGGAGATTTCAGCAGGTATGAGAGGAGAGGTTCTCCTCCCCAGCGATGGGGAGGTTAAAGGACGAAGATGGGAGGGGAAAAAGGAGGTAAGAAAGGAATGATGGGAGAAGAAGGGAGGGACAGAAGGAGGTGGGGTGGTGGTTGAGGGGGGTGGTGGGTTAAGGTGGGGGGCGAGTCTACCTTATAGGCGACCCGGGCGGGACACCTCTTCCCAAGGCCTAGCGGCGGACACATGTGTCTTAGCATCTGATACATGTCTGTGTAACTGATCCGGCCGCTGGGGTGTCCACAAATACACACACACACACACACACATATCACATGCGCACATGCATTCAAACACCCACACGCCAACACACACACACACACACACACACGACAGACAGAACATACAAAGACGGACGACGTTGAAACGAAATAAAGAAAAACAATGAGGAGTAGGGAAAGGGAAAACCGGGGGGGGGGGGGGGGGGTACAGAGGTGTGTTTGGAGGAGGAGACATGAGGAGAAAAAAGAAAGTCACCAACAAAGGAAAGGAAGAGGGAGGGAAACAAATACACAGAGGTTATTGTTTTTATCGCTGTGGATATGTGGTTGCTGTGGTGAGACAAAGTGAGAAAGAAAGTGAAAGAGAGAGAACGAGGGGGTGTGTTACGTGGCTTCTAGTCTGGTATATCATAAAGTAAGGGAGAGGAAAGGAAGGAGGGAAGGGAGAAAGGTTGGGGAAGGAGGGGAGGGTTGGAGGAGGAGGTGTTATTCAGTTTAGTTAGTTGTTGTTATACCGTTGAGATACCGTTCTATGCGAGGTGAAAAGGGGATTTGGGATTTTTTTAGTCTTTGCCCTCTTTCGCCGCTCGGATAGAACTGGCAGCGGGGCTTCTAGCAGGCAAAGAAAAGCACCGCTGCAGAGATCGGAGTGAGTCACAATGACAAGTCAATGCAGTCCGTTACTGAGGCTGGGTGTCCACCAGGAACCTCGGCTCACAGCTGCACCTCCAGATGTTCATGGGAGCCCATCCTAACGATGACAGGAAGGGTTGAGAGACCCCAACGGTGCTAACAGCTAGGTCTTGGCTTTTAGAAGGTCAATTCACCCTCATCAGAAAAATATGTTCAATCACTTACCATTTGTGATTCCTACAGTGAGGGAAAAAACTATTTGATCCCCTGCTGATTTTGTACGTTTGCCCACTGACAAAGAAATGATCAGTCTATAATTTTAATGGTCACCGTTTTTCTGGTTTGTTTTGTTGTTATTCCGTCTCTCACTGATCAAATAAACCTACCATTAAAATTATAGACTTTTAATTTCTTTGTCAGTGGGCAAACGTACAAAATCAGCAGGGGATCAAATAGTTTCCCCCTCACTGTAGCTATGCAGATATTTTCAGTTTTATGTGCCTTGGGTTTCACATGCACTACTCTGAGATTTCTGTCACCGCTTCAGTTACAATGGAGCTAAATAGAATTTATCACGCTCACAGCATCGAAACAGTGTCTCACGATAATCCACAGACCTCGCTGTGAAAGGATTCAATGGGACTAGAGTTCCACATTAATCAGGTAAGCGCAACAGCGACAAAGTGTTCAGACCGTGTGGATGTGTCCAAGCGCTCTATTTTGGTGCGTGTAGGTGTGGCAGTGAAAAGCGCAAAAGGGCTGGATGAAATATAAATAAAAAGGGTGTGGAGATTAATGAATCTCAGCTAGTTACACTACTGGTCTCAGAGCTCTGAAACAGCGGAGCCAAATTACTGTGAAGTATTACCAACAGCTCCACAAAAATGGAAAAACGCTTCTTGAGAAAATTATATTGTTGTCTGGATGGTGTAGAGTGGCACCATGTGAACAAACAGAGCCACAAATCTGCAGCCAGCGGCAGATGGTGCAGGTTATTTTTTTATTTATTTATTTATTTTTTTTACAGTAAGTTCAATGACAATAGAAGTAAATAATAAAAAATAGACCTATCTGTTTCCACAAAACTCAATTTAATTGCCTCAATAATTTTATTACTCCTCTCAGGTTCTGAGTCCCCTATTCATTTTTCATTTGATTATAACGGTAATGATTTACGGATGATACTGAGCCTCTTCCAGTTTATATAAATACTACTATGTAAACATAAATATAAGAAATATAAATACTCCAGCAGTTTTAATAGGCACTGTGGTATTTACCAGAAATATGTCACACAATAAGGCGTTTGACTACTATTGCAAATACATTGTAGCAAGTGTGTGTATTGGGACCCAATGTCTCAGCATATACAATTGAAACTATGTGCACGGCTACATTTCACCAGGGGTAAGTAGAGGTAAGTAGATGTTTTCTTTTATGATATGGGTGAACTGAACCTTTGACAATTTCTTATGCCTAAACAAAACACTGCAGCACCTTAAAAAGATCTTAACAGTCACAAAGCAAACGCAGATGTCATGACCAACAATTCTTCCCACAAGCATCTATTGACACAGGAAGTTCTTAAGAGGTACCTGGTGGACACAAGACCTTTTTATGCCCAGAGTTTCTGCCCCAAATCACACACACACCCTGCCCCTTTCCGTCTTTTCCCACATACCAGAGCCACAAACAGAGCAGGTTTGGCCATAATATTTTAGTATTTCATGTGACATTGATTATAAACTGCTCCATAAGGCCTGTTACATTCTCCACTCAAGGTGTGCCAACACAAGCATGTGGGATACACAAGCTCTCTGCTTACATAACAAATGCGCAGAGGGGAAGTAATATCAATGTGATCTGGGACTGGTGTATTTACCACAAAAATTGGCAAAGAGAATGAACCTCTGGTTTTATTGTACACAAAAGAGTTCCTTGAAAATAAAATAAAAGCTACAGTAGATTCCAGTGGGTTGAGAATGCGAGATGAGAAATTGTATATTTGACTTCCTCCCTGGTCGTTGCTCACCCTGTGCATTGCTATTTGGGTTGTTGTGTGTTTTTATCAAGAGCATGTAACAGGTCTTACAATAATTTACACTACAATAATTACAATAATAAAGCCACTATGTATAGGATTTTAAAAAATCTGACCTTCAGTTGTAATATCAAAAAGGATGTATGTTTTTTCACAAGGATTGTTACATTTTTTCTATAAATAAGCCATTAGGATAAGATTCTATAAAACATCTACACACAGTGGCTTTATTAAAATTAAATATTACACACACCTTAGCATAGTGTTTCATAACATGTGTCAGGGAGGCACAATAATTAGCAGTTTTAGGCAAATTAGCTGTGTGAGTGACTATAAGCAAAGTCTCTCTTGAGCTGTGGTGAGTATTCAGACCAAGCCCTCTCTGCATATGTCTCTGTACTAAAGTAACCCCACCTCCCTCACCCAAACCCAACTCAAACAAGAACAATGCACATTGCTCGACCATTTTCTGCCCAGGCAAAATTAGACAGCAAGCAGAAATAAAAGACAATGGCTGACTGGAGTCTAGACTCTGGTGTTAACATAATACTGAATTAAAAGTGAACAAATCAGTGTCATTTTCCCAGCGTTCAGTCAGAAGACAATAGCGAGTGCAGTGCACCACCTCATGCTTCACACACCGCTACTGGTGTGTGTGAGTGTGTACAAGAGTGTGTGTGTGCATTTCTGCATTGTCCCAAACATTCTCATTGTCATGTCAGAATGCATATACAACAGAAACCCCCCAAAGAAATGATTCAATGGTGAAATGGGATTAAAAGAACTTAATAATGCAAACCCAAACAGAAAAAACAAACCAAATGAAATAAAAAGTTGAAGTAGGAAAGAATTTGTTTTAAAAGTGATAAAGAGCGACATTCATTCCAGTCTCTTAAAGGCGAGCAGGTTGCGTTTAAGTTTGTGCTTTAGGGGTTTGGTCCAAACCTTGCAGGCCACCCTATGTGGGCATTTCTTGCCAAGGCCCAGGGGAGGGGAGATAACTCGCAATAAACTGTACATATCCTTATAATGTATGCGCCCGCTGCAAGAAAAATACAAGGAGTGGAGGTTAGGTGAGGGAACACACAGAATACAGAGAGAGAAAGAAAGAAAGAAAGAGAGTGGAGTTAGAAAAAGATGAGATAAGATGATAAAGAAGAAGAAAAAAGAAAGGTAGAAGAAGAGAGAGCATTTATTTATACTGAGAAAAATCGATGTAAGACACCTTCCTCTCATGCATGCCCACACACACTAATTACAGAGGGGGGGAGAAGAAGAGGAGAGGGTTACATTTATCTCAACTGTGCACACATTGTGCAATTAGAGAAAGAAGGCAGAAAGGTTCAGAGAGAAAGTGAGAGAGGAAGACAGGGATATAGCTGGATAACTCAGACAGGCCAGCTTTAACTAATCCACTTTTAACACCTATCATCACGTGATGTGGATTCTGTTTCATCACAACACTTCTTGGATGAGATCATGACACCAGTCTTTGCCCCAATTGGGACAGGAGAGAAAGTCAAGGGTTAAGAGTTACTTTACATTCAGCAATAGACCGTCCAAACATGTGTAGACACATCTAATGTTTGCCAACGTTTTACATTACACATCAGCACTGTGTGTATGTCATCTTTTTATAATACCGTCTGTATGTCTGTGTATTTGCTACTTCATATGTGTTTCTGCCTTTGTATTGGTTCGTGTCATTCTACTGCAGGTGTGTATGATTGTGTTTGTGCCACTCACCAGGCGGAAGGGTCGTACTCGGCCCATATCCTTACATACTCGTCCAGGTGATGTGGCCCCAGGATAGACGAGTCTCTGGTCAGGTACTCAAAGTTGTCCATGATGACGGCCACGAACAGATTCAGCATCTGGAACAAGGACGATGTAATCAAACGTCAGCAAAATATTTTTTTGTCATGGTATAATAATCAAACACTACTGAAAATCAGGGATCATGGATTTCAGATGTAAGACAGATGTTAGATTGGGCTTGCAGAATTGTTACTAGTGTTTTTTTAATGCTGATGACTGTTATGGACATCCAGCAGTTAGAGGAAAAATATGTGACTTTCTACCATGTATCTACAGCTGGATAAGTTTTAAAACTTTCTCATTTGCACGTGTTGTCACCATAGTTTAAAGTTGATAGGACGAACAGTTTGGCTCAGTGAAAGAAACACAAATGGACACGTGTCATTTGCCACACAACACAGTAGCAAACTGTTTTAGCCATTTTGGAACATGGTATCCAGGTTTACAAAATAAATACTGGTGTTTGAACACAGTGTAGTAAGACCAGGGAAGATGGGAGTGTTGAGAAATAAATGATATTATTCCCTTTAGGTTTGAATGTTCGCACATTTGTAACAAAAATATACTGTTTTCTAGTAAGGAGAGGTCATGGGATTTAATATAAAAATACACACAAATGCACATTTTAAATTAACTGAACTGGTTAAAGTGCCATTCTTTTTTAATTCTCACCAGGAAAGAACAGAGGAAGATGAAGGAGACAAAGTAAGTGTAGGCGAAGGTGCTGCCACATTCAGGCTCTGTGTTCCCTGAGGCCGGGTCGCATTTCTTGCCACCCAGGCAAGCCAACATGATCTCATGCCACGCCTCGCCCGTAGCACTCCTGCATGAGGGGAAACAAATGAAAGAGTGAAGTTAAAAAAAGCAAAAATTAAACAGAGTATGTTGCTGTGGCTCAGCTTTGGGAACATCAGAATTCATAAAAATGATAATATGCTGATGAATTTCAGAAATCATGGAAGTAGCAACCACAGACGAAAACTGATTTGATTATTTAACTATTAACTCAGTGCCAAGTGTGTTTTAGTTTTCTACAATGGTGCATTAGTTTGTTGGGACACAAGAAATTAAATACACTTACACATTAACACACACACACGCAAACACAACAGGACTGTGAAATGCATCTAGGAGTCGCTGAACATGTGTGTACGCAATATATACACTTGCAAAATCACAGTCCTTTAGAAATGTGTGTGAGAGCAACTATTTAAGGGTCACAGCTTGAAAATTACAACTCCTGTGGGTCACATGTTAACATTTTGAGAATGAGGAGGCCTGTGTGAACATTTCGATGTACATTGTATGTAATTGTCTATAAGACTCACCTGAACAGCAGCATTAGGGCCATGATGAAGGTTCTGAAGTTATTGTGGTCATTGATTGCACTCCCTTCCTCCTCATTTAGTGCCACATTCCCAAACAACTGCACACAAAAAAGAAATTACTGCATTTTCTCCACTCTGATGGTAACACTGAAACAATGTAGTACCAAAATGCTACGTCTGTATTAGATTTCTAATCAGCACATTTACTCACTCACAGTAATTACATTTTATTTTGAGGTACTTGTACGTAACTTGAGTGCTTAAACTTTGTGGTGCTGTACTTATTCTTCTAATTTATATTTAAGAGGCCAATGTTGCTTAACTTATTTTTTGTACTTCCACTGCATTTATTTGGGAGTTACTTTGCTGATTCAGATTTTGCATACACACCTATACAAATACATATAAGAATGTGTTTTAATGTGTTTAGATAGGCAGTACTCACCTGCATGCCGATGATGGCATAGATGAAGAAGAGCATGGCAATGAGCAGGCACACGTATGGCAGAGCCTAGAAGAGAAGATAGAGACAGGAAATATTTGTAAGAGCGGCTACATGTATTGTGACTATATGTAAATTCTGTTAATGACTGAATACCTTGAAGGACTGGACAAAGGTCCACAACAGGATGCGGATGGTTTCTCCCTGTCTCAGTAGCTTGATGAGGCGAGCCGCTCTGAACAGCCTCAGGAAGCTCAAGTTGATGAAGTTATCCTACAGCACAAAGGGAGAACACAGTCAGATTCACCAAACACATGACACTTTCAGAACCTCCCTCTACCAAACACAAAAAACAAAAAAACAACAGCGGAAGAACGAGAGGACAAAGAGAGAGGGGGGAAATTAAACCCAACAAAACATAACCAACTGCAAACATAATGGCTCTTAGTAGATTCAAGTATAAACGAGAGAAAGACAGAGAAAGGGTCATAAGACAAAAGAAGGAAAAAGAGAGGAAATAAGGAAACTCATAAGTCAAATAGTCTAAAGGTCATCATCCAATCTGGTACAGCAGAATGCTTTTTTTTAAGAGAACCAAATGCACTGATCTCTGGGGGGGCAAGCAGGCCACACAAGATGGAGCACAGTGCACTGTGCCTGTCAACCACACACACACACACGGCCAGTCACACACACACACACGGCCAGTCACACACAGACACAATCACACACACTTTCTCTGTGGCCTGAAGAGCATGGCTTGGGTTGTCTGTGACACCTCTTTAAAAAAAGCTTTTTTTTTTTCAAAATCAGCCCACATCCGGCATCTCATCTCCAGAGAACAGCACCCATTTTGTATCTGAGTTGGATAAACTTGGAGCGTTTTCACACTTGGGTTGAAATTGGGAGATTATTTTCCAGTCTGGACAGTTTGGTATCTTTGGTAAAGTGTTGCTATGGTCTTCAGCCCAGAAAGCTGGTCTCAGGTCCACCACAAAACAGTGTCTGGGGTTTGCTTTGAGCATGCTCTGGTGCTCTCTGAGCCAACACCAATTGTTATTACGTACACAAAAGGAAACTTTGTGGTGAAATTTGGAGCAAAGGAAATATTACTGTCAACTGTCAAAAACATACTAATATGTTTATGACACATTGATTATTTTTATGGGCCTTGTTTGAAGGTGCAGTTGGATCATGACCTACCCCACACCCAGGCAAGACTGCTTTCCGAAGTTTTTGCACTAAAGTACCAGTTGAAGATGAATAATGATGAGGATGCCTCTGACAAAATCTATCCATGCTTTAGAGTAACTCTTGTGTGTGAAAAACAATCCTGTAGTAATTACTCCATCTGCTAGACAAGAAGAAAACAAACTTGGGTACAGACTCAAGCATGTAGACCAAGTGTGAAAAGGCCCATAAACACACCATGGTCTCGACATGGATTAAGCCCAATGAATTTGCTGATTTTTATTGGTGGTTTTTACAGTGTCACAGAAAGAATAATGTAATGCACAACAGCCAAACTCCCTGATGAGGCATTGGCATTTTGTGGTTGACAGGCATGGCAGGAAGAGGAGCATGAAGAGGGAGAGGAAGAAGAAGGGACAAACGAGCAGCCTCAGTGCAGGCATGGTTTGGCATGGCAGCATACTCTTTGAGGGAAGAACCGGCCTACATGCAGACCAGTAAGGACCAGTGCGGCCGAGCACATTGTGAACTTTCACGCATTCCCTTCTATTGTTGCACTAAGAAGAGATTTTAGTTTTTCAATTTGCATCAGATTGTGTTGAACCAAGTGCTGGTAAAAGCTAGCTGCTAATGTTAACGCTAATGGTTTGTTGTAATGTTATGATAACACAAATATGCATACCCTCATACTGATGCAAAGAATATAAGTTATTAACGTATTGCACTTTAATTACATGTGATCTTTGAGGTGGTCAGCACTACCCCACACGGATGCTGTGAGTAAAATAAAATAGGTATAGTATCAAACAATCAACTACATGTTGAAAACGATCCCAGTCTACCTATTTTGGTGCACAAAACCTTTGCCAGGAGCAAAATATTGAAGTTGTGTTTGCCAATATTGTGTATAACGGCAGCCCATGTTCTATATCACTAATTTGGCTGGAAACATTTTTGAAACTTTGAAGACTTTTGAATTGAATGAATAAAGTACTGCAAACAGGAAACTTTTTTGCACTGCCATCAATCAAAAGCAAGAGTAAATTAAATATTCAACTTTAACATGTGCAAAACTTCTTACGTTTTCTAGGGAATTGCATATACATACATATATGTACCTGTATTGCTATGTAAAAATTTATTATGTTAATAATAAACCGTTCCATGTCATCAAGTACAAAGGGTTTAAAGGGTCATCATCCAGGAAGCGCATGCACTGCGGTTTAGGGTTAAGACTGGTCAAAGGGGAGCAGGTGACTGGGGGTAAGGAATGAGTCGGGGGTACGCATGACCAATGAGGATGCAGCAGAAAGCTTTGAGAGATAAATTACAAACCAACCAGATTCTACATGTGCGAAGATGTAGAAAGATGAATAGGGAGGGAGTTTTTTTTGTGGGTAAGTTGTAGTACATTGTGAGTGGGTGAGAGACATTTGTGTGAGTTTGTGTGTGTGTGTGTGGGGGGGGTGTTGGTCGTGTTTTTTATTGGGCAGAGGCATGGGGCGAAACGCACACCACCACCATCATTATCATCATCATCATCATCATCATCATCACAGCACCACCACCACATGGCATGGCGCAGCACGGATGGAAAACACGATGAAAGGATTTCATAGTGCATTTTGATTGGATGGATTTTATCAGAGGAGGAGGGAGTGGGAGGGGCGTAGGACGCCAACAAAGTAGAGAGGTTTAAAGAAAGCATGTAAAGAGATAGAAGAGGAAGACGGAATCATTATGGGTGTCATTAAAAAGGCAGTGAAACACAAGTTCAAGTCAACAACAACAGTTAGTGAGTGATTTGAGATTCAATATGTTCAGCCCCTCTTTCATGTCAGCCCTATTAGAAAACCATGTAGTACTTTCTTATTCTGTTAGCTTTAGCATTGGACAGCAAGAAACTTGTTGTGGCGTTCAGTTCTCCCTACAAAATTAGTAGTTATTTTAAGTAAAGTCATTAACTTCAAAGTTTTTAAGCATTTGCAATGTTTCCACTGACATGTATTTACATTGTCATTTTGATTATATGTTTTCTTTCTGTATTGTTTTATCCTCAGATTTTGATACGCTGTATTTGTAAAATTTGTTGTGTTGTGTGACCTGCATTTGCTGCATGACAGTGACTTTGCTCTGTATGCCATTTTGAGTTAATTCTTGCACTGGTCAAAAGTGTGCCGAGCCTTCTTTTCTCCTTATTTGATTTGCTGGCTGTCTTGCATTTGCCAGTCAGTAGAGAAAAAGACTGGTCTTATTAAGTAGATGTTGGCTCAGTTTTGGGGAAATGTAGTCTCCAGAGCTGTTACAAGACAAAGCCAGTGTAGTTATTCTGAACTAGCAGCTGTTTTTTGGCTTTGTCCACATGGTAACTATGCAACCAAGTCAATATAAGCATGCGATTATTAGCCACCACTAACACTGGTTTTTAGCTAGGGTAAAGATCAGATGTGCTTAACTGGCAGGTTAGAAGCTGCAAACTGACAGAGAATCAATCTAATGTCTGAAATGGTCAGTTCATTGTTGACAACAGCTATAATGTCAATCAATGTCTGTTCAGACAGCTGAGATGTAAATTTAGCACCAACATGGCCAAAGGGTATCTTTAATCATCTGAAAACACAGTTGTTTTGCAGTAATTAGCACCCTTACTGCTAATCTAGTCAGTGTGAATTAAAGGAAGACTTCGGTTCAAATTAGAGAGGTTTAGTAAGTTCATAACCGAATCCCAGATGTCAAAACCAAAATCGCTTTGGTGTAAGGTGTAAAACAAACAAAGAGGGGCTGAAGTTACTACAAATATCAAGTCTTATATCTATTATATCATATTAAGCTCATATGTATAGAATAAAACAGATACATACTAATAGACATACTGTACAAACAACAAAATCACAGGTAACAGTGATATAAACACAAGTTAAGGCACAATCAATGATTGGTACACATTACTATTTAACCCCAAACATCAGACTCCACTAGTCTGTTCCCCGGTTGTACTTAACTACATGGGTTGTAATTTGAATGCCGGCAATGTGGACTAATTATTTGACATTTGGGGTTGAAGGAATACTGCACACCAATCCTCTGTAATTCAGTTGTGTGGCAGGTTTCACTCCAAAAATGGAAATTTGAAGAATTTGAAATGAAACTATAGTCACAAAATGATCAAATATTTAACAACTATTTAAATTCTGCATGAATTTTTGAATGAAACATTCCATAAAATAATGTAAACACCGCATATAGACACACACAGACCATTGGATACTTGCAAGGTACAATTAGTTAATGTCTGTTATCTCTTTAGAATCATAAATGTAATTGTCTGTCTGACAGACAGCTAAATTTATTTTAGCAAGAAAACAAAAGTCTAAAACAGATGTTTTGATAGTTAAAGAAATAGTTTAAGGAAATATCCGCATCCGCTTTCTTGCCAAGAAATAGATCAGAAGATTGATACCCTTTTTATGTCTGTATGGTAAATATGACATTATCACATTAGCTGGTTAGCAAAGCTTTGCTAAAGAATAAAATAGGGTTAAACAAAACAAAAAAAAATATGACTACCAGCACATCATAATTATTATAAATACATATTTTATTATATAGGTACATATTGTACGTTTATTTGTTTCTTGGCCAGGGGTAGTGACTTCCTATAGTCTTGTCACTGTGAGCGGAGACTTTAGGAAGCCACTGTGCACGGTAGATGGATTTTGTTACCTTTAGAAAGAGCCAGACTAGCTGTTTCCCTCTGCAAGTTTTCCCTTTCAGCCCCACCTCTGTGTGAATGTGACTAGATGGTGTGATAGGTAACTGACTTAAGGAAAAATCAGTCCAGAACAATTATTTTTATCTTTTTCATCAATATACCTGGTGTTTTTAAGTGGTAGTATAACAGCTTAATGGAATATGTGATTCTTTTTTATAATCTTACTGGAACGTTAGCATTGAACAATTTTGCTTGTCAAATAATTGCTGTCTAAATAAGTAAAATACAAATCATGAATTTGTGTTCTGCTTGTTTGTACATTCAGTAAGGTATTTGCTTGGGCAAAAAGACCTACACATGGTCACTTTATGACTCCCAATAGAAAGGTGGTCATGTTTATAACAACAATTACATTGGTTGCCTCCTCTAAATTAATTTAAAATGTATATTTACTGAGAACAGACAAATGAAACTAAAGTAAAACCTAGATCTTGTTGAAAGACTGGGTTGGACAATGAAAAGAAGGCTGATTTTTCCTTTGAGTCCACCACGTCAGTTTCATGTGTCAAATCATCAACTAGTATTCAGCTGCAAACAGCTGCTGTCAATTTATCCAAACCCTTCACAGCACTTACCACTAGTTCTGTCACTAATATGTCAGTGATACTTCCAAGGACGGAGACAAAATCAAAAATGTTCCAGGCATCTCTGAAGTAATTCTGTTGGGAAAGACAGAAAAGTGACAGACATCAGCCAAACGAGAAGACAGAGAGCCAGTTGCACTCTCTGGGAACTGAAACCAAGGGGTAGTAATGGACACACTCCTGGCCAATGGTGGTGTTGTTACCGTGGAGACAGGCTGGAAGGAGGCTGATAGCGTGACGGCTGTGCAACACGGTACGCTCTGAGTTTTTCAGGACAGGAAGAACATGCTCTAGATCTGTCTACCAAAATAACTCGCTTTATAAATGAATAATAGGACGAAACACTCAAGCATATACACTGGGCCAACCTAGATAAGCAATATGTGAGAGTGTATATGTGTTTGTGGTTTTCAGCCTTACCAGAGGGCCGAAAGCGATGATCTTGAGGATTGACTCCATGAAGAAGAAGGTGGTAAACACGATGTTGAGGTTCTTCAGGACTTCATTGTAGGTATGTGATGCACCTTCAAACTAGAGACACACAAAAAAAAGGATAGAAAAAGGATGAGAACAGTAAAAGTAAATGTAAGAGTGCAGAGTTCTTCCTAAGCAGCATCTTGTTTTCCCAGGACAGACATAATGCTTGGTTTATGAGAAGGACGTGCAGCACAGAGAAAAATAATTTTAGTTTTGTGTCTCTTTTAGTTTTGTGATCACAGTATCCTCCCAAAACTGAAGACAAAGTAATAAGAAAATGCATCCTTGCCATGTTGACATGTAACATTTGGTAAATCATCACCAGCCAGGCCAAATAAAAGGTTATTCTGTGACAGTGAGAAAACGATATGTCTTGTTATGAGATACTGACAAAAATGAATATGCAATGATTTCAACATACTAACCTGTCAACAGTCTTTTCTCTAATGAAAATATTTTATTTTGCTTAATGACAGAGCTTTCTTCCTCACAGAAAATGACTGATGTTATTAGAGCAAAACAAAGCTTGTCATATTGAGGAAATAGTTACAGTAGTTACATCATGATAAGAAGAAAACTATATACTAGTATAAGTAAAGGCCTTTAAAAATAATTATAGTGTCTTTGTATAATGAAAATGTTGTATTTAGTTGACTCCTTATTTGCCAATTTTGAATCCGGACATTAGCATTTGATCTAAAGCTGCATTACTGTAATTTACTGAACTGATACGTCTAATGTGTTAGCCAACACTAATCTATTTACACACTCGTCAGTCAGAGCAACATCAGCATTCATAAGTTCAGAGTTGCGTTTCTGATGACTGGATAAATGTATGTCTAATATTCACTCTCTTTTAGCTCTGTTTTTTTATCCACAAACTCCAAAAGGAAATATCTGGCTCTTTAGATGCTAAATGCTCCACTATGTTCACCAGCTAGCCACTAACTTTGTCTGTCTGTCATTTGGCGCTGGGTAGGTAGGGTACAGTGGGTTTATGTTAACGTTTTTGCTGAAAACAGGGATGATGAAAGTGAACTAAAACAGTAAAGGTGTGAGGCATAAAACCAAAACCATGAGCTGAAAGATGCAAAAAGGCTCTGTAGAGATGAGGGACACTGCAGAGTCATTTCTGTGGGTTCATCACCACAAGCAACACCTTTCACTTTGTGCATAGTTTTTTATAGTCATAGTCATTTAATCCATTGTTAATACTAAAATGTTGATTAATGCAGCTTTATAAATGGGTTCAGTTCTTGGAGACCAAACTAGGATGGCACTGATTAAATAGTTTTGAGAGTTTTACATTACAGCAAGTCTCATCAAGAAAACATCACAGTTGGCAGAAGACACTGTTAGAGAGTCCACACTGACAAACAGATTTGTACCTTCATCATAAGGACGATGGTGTTGAGCGCAATCAGAGACATGATGCTGTACTCGAAGGGCGGAGACACCACAAACTGCCACATGCGATACTGGAAGCTTAGTTTATTCTTCGGCATGTGGCGAGTCAGAGGCCTGGCGTTGATGGCAAAATCTATACATGCTCTCTGTTGGAGGAAAGGAAATGAGAGGAGAGGAAAGAAGAGTTACAATAACATTACTTGTGTCTTTTAACTCTTTAAGAAGCTTTAAAAATATATTTTAAACACTAGACGATTTAGAGACCTCTGAATCTCTCCTCACCTCATTTTTTTCTAAGCTATAGTCCTCCATCATCTTATCCCCCTGTTCCTGGAAGGTGATGATGATAAGAGCCACAAAGATGTTTACGAAGAAGAAGGGGAAGACAACGAAGTACACCACGTAAAAGATGGACATTTCCATCCTGTAACCTGGGCTAGGGCCCTGATTCTCATAGGTGGAGTCCACTGAGTGCTTTAACACCCTGCGAGAGGAAGAGAAAATTCAAATTAAAAATAAAGTTAGGGTACAGGGAAGTTTATGGTCACACCAATGTAAATATATGCATTAGCATTCATTGTGTTTTTAGATTAACATATCTACTTTTTATTTGACTATCTGTTTGCCAATAATAACTCTGTAAGGTTATGCCATTAAGTGTATAGAATTTTCCCAAATAACATTAACTTGTTACAGAAAATATTATCATTAATATGCAGCCTGTTTGTTTCAGCTTCAGATTTATGGTTTAAATGAATAAATTTGATATTTCTGGATATTTCAACCATAGCCATGATGCACAATATCTTAGAATTCAAGAAATTCGTATTTTATTTTTACATCCTGGACTTTTGGATTAGAGCAGCTGTTTAAAATTCCTTTTTTTTTTTTCAGGATTACTTCTATGCCTCTACTACATGATTAATAAATGTGGATACCAAAACTCATCCAATTACAATATATAGTTTATCCACATTTATGCAGCCCCAGTAATGTTATGAGTAGGATCTCAAATTGGAGAGTGTATTATGAACAAGTTTAGGTGTGTGTGTCTGTGTGCATCCCACTCACTGCGGCCACCCCTCTCCAGTGGAGACAGTGAAGAGGGTGAGCAGGGCCCAAGCCACGTTGTCGTAGTGGAAATCGTACTTCTTCCACTCCCGCTTCTGAGCTTTAACCTCATCTCTGTCATACACCAAGTACTCGCCCCTGAAGGAACACACACAGGGTTTATAATGATTTGCAGGTTTACTGTTTTTACTGATTGATAAGTAATAGATAGAACAGAAAGCACCAGGACTACCACACCCTACATCTTTGTTTCTGTTTGACATAATGAGAAGTTAGGGGGGTTACGTCTTATAGAGTGACTATTTTCTCACTGAACAACACTATTTATTAACATTCCCAGCAAACTCCTCAAGGTCGTAGCAAAAGAAAAACTGATACAACTGTGCCAAGGCAATAAGTGACTTATATTTTTCTACTTAACATAAAATACAAATAGAAAAATACCAAAGGAAGTGAAGGGAGTGAAATCATTTAACAGTACAACAATTTATTCTTAATAATGTGTAAAATATATATATATATAATACTCTAAATTTCTTTTGGCACTTCACGGAAAACATACTGAATGAAATTGTGTTGTGTGTATTGTGCACTATGTGTCCCTGAACCAACCTGCAGTCGCGCTCAAACTCTTTGGATTCGTCCGTGCAGTAGAAGAATCTGCCCTTGAAGAGCTGCACGGCCACCACAGCAAAGATGAACATGAAGAGCATGTAGACAATCAAGATGTTCAGCACATTCTTCAGAGAGTTGACCACACAGTCAAACACAGCCTGCAAGATAGAGACGGGAGACAAACATACTTTAACTGTATGTGTAGGCTAATTAACCAGCATGACTACACAGAGAAGGCAACAGTGGGATAATATCTCAAAATACTAAATATGAAGGTCAGTTGTCAGTGCTGCAGTATTCTGATAACATTCATGTAACCCTAAATTATCTTTACATTTTTTCCCCCAACTTTTAAGGGCAAGTCCACTCTATGTGAGATGTTGAGTTATGCATTGACCTCTTTTCCCTAGCCTGCCTTGTCTACATCATATCCTAATGCTTTTAAACAACTTCCAGAGAAATGGTGTTGTCTGTGCTGAAGGTTTAAAGAAAAGTACAACCAGGAATTTAGTCTGCAAACTGTAATTGATATTTCTGACGAACAGTTTTGGTAATAATTTTACTGTTCGCCTTTGTTTTCTTTTCCAAAAAAATTTGGCTGGTTGTTTGTTTACAACAGCTCAGATCATCGCCTCTTTTGTCCTGTTTATGTACTTAGTTCAGCAACGTCACCACATTTTGGGATCTCAGCAGTTATTTTGGTGAGTGCAACGTCTTCATAAAGAATAAAGCCGATGACAAAAGCCATGAAAATAAAACATGAAGAAATAGAAAAAGAGCAGATGTCACTGTTCCAATAATGCACGCACATTTTTACACAAAGATGTGCCGCAAGCTGTGTCCCACTCCAGGGGCTGCATCTTTTAAGGAATTCAGTGATATACTGAGGGGTCCAAATTCTTCCAAAAGAAGACTTTACTTCTGATTCAGAGGAGCCTTTGAAATGAGATAGACCTTGTTTACTTAATCCAGAAAACTGCACTACATGTTTGTAGCCCCAGAGCTGAGAAGCACCAACAGACCTGCTGAGCGCCTACCTTTAACTTGGGGAGTCGTTTAATGGTCTTCAGAGGACGAAGCACCCTCAGCACACGGAGGGACTTTATCGTACTGATGTCTTTGCCCTTGCTGCTCCCCCTAGAGTTCAACCAAAGAACAACAGAGAATTAGAGAACAGAGTGGAAGAATCAAGCTATGGAACAATCATAAAGGGCCCTTCCTGCACCCTCTGGTATTATCAAGTGTTTTTAAAAAGAGGGTGAGGTGGACTTAGGGGTATGTCCTCAAAGTTGAATTTATCTTAAAGGGGTAATATGTAGTTTCAGCGGCCACTATCGGTGCGGTTTTAAGATTGCAACCAGGTGTGCGCTCGTACGCGTGCTCGCTTGAACTCATGAGCGAGCATACAACAAAACGAAACACAACCGCTTTCTTAGAGAGGTCCCACAATAAACGCGGAAACACCAGCATGTCGGCTGTGGCTTTTCTCCAGACATGTTCAGGCTCCCTGAATATTCCCGTATATACACAACACGCTGGAAACTCAGGTAAACTCCCGCTGCAATGTTAGAGTAATATATATATCAGCTTGAGGTTGAACTAATCCATGCTCGTTACATGACTGCAACAGAGAAAACAGGCGTGTGCTTCATTTCTAAGTGAGGTTAAAGCCCACTGACATTAAGGCAATAAACATTTGATTTATTAAGTGATTTTATTGAAAAACTACATATAGCCCCTTTAAACATAACTGCTGTAATGGCAATCTAAGTGAAAGCAACACATGAGTTGACACTTGCAGTACACTGCATCAGTGTGGACTATCAAAGCTCTTATAGTCTCTTCTTCTGCAGAATAAAGACACTTTTAATTACACGTCAAACATGAAACCAGTGGGAGGGAAAGCAATCACTTGCCTGACCCTTTGGTTTCATGGACATCAAGATCCCCATTATCATTTATTATAATCTTGACCATTATACAATAAACATTCACTCATTCTATAGACAGGCATCTCCCGGCAGAGTGCCCAGCCAAACCTCTTTCTTTCTTTTTCAGTGACGCGCTGTTCGGTTCTTCGGAAGAAATGGGAGATTTTAGATGTGAAAACATGAAGTGTGAACTTTAAGTATTACATGGCTAGGATTATGTCGATATAATCCAGATTTTTGAAACACTAAATGAACAGATTCTGGTATGTTTCACATAGCTTCCTTTCACTTGAATCCAAATTTCAGAAGATGTGTTTGTATTTTTCTTCGCTCAGGACTGCAACCTGAATCGAAAGACACAAGTACAGGAAGGCTATGCGAGACTCTGGGGACATGTGATGTTGTTTGCAGAACACAACATCACATGTCATAACACAAACGAACATGTTGCACCACTAGCGTCAAACGAGCCATGAGGGCGACCGGAGGAAACGATTTAGGTTGTGTGTTTTAATGCGCTTGTTTCCCCTCCGAAGCCCATAACTGAACATTCTGTTCATGATTTGTACGCCCATAAACCAGTATCAGTGAGGAAAAATTGGGGTGTCAAGGGAGTAAATAGCCGAGTTGATCTTTACTGTAAGTGGATGGGCCATTTTCAAAAACACAAGGCAGGAGGCGCCTGGATGCCTGCCAAGCCAGAGCAGAAGAGAGGTCGTCCATCAAGGCTCGCTCTTTAACTATGAACTCAGCTCCCATGGCAGAAAACGTAAGACAATTCAATTCAAGGCTGATTGATTGAGTCTGAGCCTTGGAAATTCTACGTGTATGCGTGCGGGGAGTTGTGTGTGTGTGTGTGTGTGTGCGAGAGTGAGACTCAATCGATAATCAATAGGCCTTCCTCCTTTGAAGTTGAGTAAGACTGAGGTCTCTCTATCAGAGCAGCTTGAGAGTATTAGAGTAAAGCCCAGTAAGGCCATAGGTGTTAGGAATTAAAAACATCCCTATGCACACGCACACACACACACACACACACACACACACACACAAGAACTTGCACGCACACACTAGCATAATGATAAGGCATCGGCTCTTTAAGTCTCACAATGCATGTGTGTATGTATGAGTATGTATAGTACACTGTTTGAGCATTCTGTCATGCCTGCTAAACATATGTTTGAACAAACTTTCTGGATTGAATCTGACTGCTACGTGAAGAGCTGGGATTGCGATGCAAGTAGCATAGTAGCCTAATTTTGGTGAAAATAAGTGAATGTACTGAGCATAAGGATGGACGGTGGCAAAGTTATTTAAAATCTTTTGAATCATATACATTTTAACTGACCCTAACCTGTGTGAAGGATAAAACAAAAATGCTTTTTGCAGCCACCTTTAAAGCCTACATGGCATGCCTGTTAAAGAGACTGTGGGTGAAGTATCACAATTTTTCAAAAAAATGTATGTATCATGGACATTTTGACTAGTAAATTAATCATTTGCAAAAGTGGAACCCTAGTACTTCCAAAAAACCTGTGGGCATCAAATCAAAACCTTTAAATCAAACCTATCGACGAAGCTATTATGGTGTTTGGATGGTTTTCTTTGGCATGTGAAGAATAGACAAGTTATGAAATGGCGAGAATGAGTACGAACGATCAGAAGAACAAAGAAAGAAAGAGAGAGAAGCCAATTTGATCCGGTGGTGGAGAGCAGGGGACAGAGCGGAGGAGGACAGAGGAAGAACTTTACCGGGTGGTGCTCCTGTGGAGTTTCAACGAAGGTGGGGACAGCGAGAGTCAGACAGCGACAGAAAGAAAGACAGAAGAAGAGGAGGAGGAAGGGAAGGCAGGAGAAGGGAAAACACATAGAAAGACAGACACACACACAGAGACACACATTGAAAGAGAAAAACCAACAAAGACAGACACAAGACAAAAGAGAGGGGGTTTGGTAGAAACAGGAAAAAATACATCCATATGAGAGACAGACAAGGAAGGAAGGACAGCAAGATGGTCATACCTGCTTTTAAAACTCCTCATCCACTAATCCACTAACACACATGTTGTATACACACTCAGATACACACATCACTCCCTCTCATTCAACCTCCCCCCCACACCCACCTATGGTCTCCTTGACAACTGGATGGGATGTCTACATACATGTCTGCTGAATTTGTTATTAGATAAGTTGAGTTCTACATACTGAATTATCGTGTATATTGCACAATTTCCGTGAGATTTGTTTGGCTTTATAAGACCACAAGGTTGTTAAACAGCATGGATCACAACCACGATACAACACTGGCCACTTGTTTAAATTAAACAGTAAAACTGCACATCCTCTTGACAAATACAATATTCTGACACTTTGATAGTTAAGAAAATCTTCTAATAAACACTTTCACAGTGCACAACAAGCTAACAATAAAAAGGTGAAGGATAACTTTATAAATCTGGTGATTTCCTGATTTCATCTGATAGATCAGTTGAAAGACAGGCAGTTAGCCACCCAAAAGCTTAACTAAAAAGTTGATAGCTTGGAAATCATTGCCTGATTTGACATTGGTATGTCTTATTCAAAAATTACTAAAAAATGAACTATTCCAAAAGTCTGCATTTTAACTTGATCCATATTGTAAATTGCTTGTTTCACAATAGGTCCATCAGCATTTTCATTTCTATACCATCAGCATAGCTTTGTATAGGTAATATTAACAAAGCTAGCAAATACAGTACATTATTGTGATCAAATGTGCTAATCTGACATGCATGGAATGTTATGGCTAAAACACCATTTGAATTTTTTTAAATAATGACATAACACCTAAAACAAACAATAATTCATATAATCTGAAAAGGGCTAGGATAAATTACATAAATCCAACATTTAAGCATGTGTCGTCTTTAAAAAAAGCATCCGACAATAATTCTCAGTTAACTTCTGACCAAGACTCTGGATGTGCAAACCTTCCCTCCTGGCTGTCTTCTGCTGTGCTACCAGCTCTATGAAGATTTACCTTCATGGTTGGAAGAGGAAACTCGATTGCTGCATCCATTTACACAGATTCTTATCTTATCACACCATAATGATCAATTAGGCCAGGCCTACAGCACAAATTGCCCCCATTAGATCTGCAATCATCTAGTGGGATTTTATCAAAGCTCTTTTGCATGCACATCAGCAAAGGGGAAGAAAAAGGGCCGGTTCCAGGTTTTCTTGACATGTTAGAGCACATGGCCATACACTCAGGATATCCATCATGAGTACAGACTCAAGAAACCAGGATTTGTGTGTATTCTCCCATACACACACACCATCAATAGAATGACAAGGCATTCTCACAGAGTACTGCGACTGCATGCAGTTCTCAGTAATTTTTCATACAGCATTTATTTGGAGGATGAAGGGTGCCAGAAGCGCAATTGTTGTGTTTATAACCCATAAAAATATGAAGCCATTGCACTCTGACCATGCTAAAACTCCTCTCTGTACAATGGCTCTCTGATGTACCTGCTTTGAAACAATGTCATGCGTCAAAGTGAAATTTCATAGGTGTGTGTGAAGCCTTTGCCCCTTAAGCAAAACTGTACTATCGCTCAGCCCTGGAGCAGATGGTGGGAATGATGAGGCAAAGGTGGGGAGTTGGTGGAGAGGAAAAAAGGGTGGAGAGAAGAGGCAAAGGTGAGAGGGCCAATGGTGGGAGAGCATCTTAAAAGGTAACGGAAAGGGAGATTAGGGAAGTGAGAGGCCAAGAGAGGGGAGAGGAGAGGACAAGGAGGAGGGATCTTTATTCCAACGGGGAGTCATGCTGTGGAGGGTGCAGCAGTGGAGCGATTTTCAACTTGTTTTGTTGTTTTTTGTGCAGGTATTGCTTGGCTTGTTAGCCAAAGTGATATACATCTTTGATTGAACAATTTCACTTTTTGCTGCGTATTAATGTTCATGATCTGTCCACTATTATTATTTCTGGGAACCTGTGCCTGGTGCTGCTTTGATACTTTCAATCTGTAATTTGACTGAGAAAAATCACTGTCAGGTAAAAAATGTTTTTAATGTTTGTACTGGACAGTAATTTCTACTTGTTTGCAGTTTTATTTGTCCTGATGCTATTGGTAGCTCTGATATTGTATGTACAGTAAAAGTGACTTGAAGTGTTTAACCAAAGTATTATATCACTTTAAATTCATAACACCTGTCTCCTGAAAGCTGTGTGTTAAAAAGCTTGTATGTGCACCTTCCCCATTCTGCTTGCTGCTTGATTTACCTTTGCTGCTGTTGATTCCTTGAACACTGTTCACTCTGGATTCAGACTGTGAGCAACACACATGGCTTTGATACTGTTCAATAGCTGATATGTGTTTGCTTATATTGTTGGACATGATGACAGCCTTTTTGATTATCAAAGAGACACATCAACCATAATTAACACTGGCTAAAGCTTGCAGTTGCCGGCAGTGTGAACGTATAGTGACAATGGCATTCAGAACAGGATAATAACTTATATTTGCTATTAAAAACAGAGGTATTGTGTGTTCAGAGTGAGTGCTAAGTGAAGTCATTAACACTACTAGCTGTGGAGTGGTGTGAGATGTCTGCCTCTGTTTTTTTTATATGAGACGTAGGCGAAATGTTTTATCATGTGAGATAAGAGAGGGAAAATCTATTCCAGGACATACAGATATACAATAGATGTTGTGTGTTCAGAGCTGAGCCCATATATGCTGCCCTGCTGCTCTAAAGCTATTGTATTTATTTTTAGCTGAGAATAGTTCCCAAGTGCACGTTTCTTCCATGTTTGAGCAAAGTTTGTTAAAAAATACAGCGCCCAGCTTGTTTTAGAAAATTATTTAACCTAGTTTGGAAATCAAACTATATATTTGTGACACATTTTGAAAGACATCTTCAGTAGAAACAAATGGGCTTGTCTTAGTGCCAAAGACAGGGTAGGGAAATCAAGTATTGACAGATGGACTAACTAACATTATTGGTTTTACTCTTTTCATGGAATTTGTTCACAAGCAGAAAAATGTTGAATAATACAAAACAATTTCAGCTTGGGTATCTTGACCTCTGTTCATGCCACCTCAAACAAATCTGCATGTACTTTATTATTGTCACATGTATTTCCATAGACTTTTTTTTTGCAGTAGCCCCATTTCTATAATTTGCTTTGCAGTCAGTCTGAACACATTTTGACAGTAGATATTAGCTCTAAGATTCACAGAACATATTTAACTGGAATACATTCTTTGCCTGTGACTGACCTAGAACATCAGTAACATAGTTCTAAGTAATGCAGTCTACTGCATCGCAGGTTGTGTTCAGGTTCATGCAGTCACCAAGGCAAACATGCACTGGGCATCCACAGAGCTGAGGAGGATGCACACACAAGCTTCTTTCTCTCTCACTTACTCTTCTGGGGTTTTTTCTCACACAGACACACATTCAGTCCCTCCAGTTTCATGTATCATACATATTTAATTCATATGTATTTATCTATACACTATCTCGGCATAATAACAAATCATTCCACCCACCACACCCTGCCCCAGCATGCTCCTTCCCTCCCACATTCAGTCTGACTTCCCCAGGTCGTGCAGAGGAAGGAGAGTTAAATACCTGAGCCGCCGGTTACGTTAACATGGTCAGAACAACAGAAGAGTATGTGTGTTTGTGTTTGAGTGTGTGTGGGTAAAAGAGAGAGAGGGGAACGAGGCGATGAGCTCAGGTGGCGTTCCTCCCTGTTGCGAACAGAAAGCCTGGGCACTTAAAGGGTTAAAGGTGTCTGGGGCGCCCTCACCCCCACGGACTGACCAATAGGGACCCTCCAGCCTGGAGGATTGGGGAGGATGAAAAGGTGGGGGTATGGTTGGGTTGAAGGCAGGATGTTGGCTTTAATGCTTATTGGAGAGGTGGGGTTGAATGGTGCGTGTGGTGGAGTTTGCAGGGGCTGAAGGGTAAATTACGGATTTTAGGAGTTATATTCAGACACGGGTGGAGGCTGGGGTTGGGTAGGGATAATGACAAGCTAGGGAGCAATGGGTAACACTTATTCACAACATACAGCACAAAAAACCCCAGCTTGTCCTGACATAATTTGACATATTTTGCAAGATTAGCAAATTTGCACTCTCTTTTTTAATTTAAATCTAAAACATTTAAAAACAAAGAAATAATGGGCTTCTTGTTGCTCATTCTGGCAGGAGAAATTGGACTGACTGTGAGGTATGAATTTTTGGACAGCTTGGAGTTGGAGCATGATAACAAAATGTAGCCAAAATGGAGAAGCATCTGATTTTTTTTTAAAACTTCCCTCTTTGTTTGCTGAAGCATAGGAGAGGTTAACAGAGAGCCCTGAAAATGAGATATTCCCTTGTTCTCTCTTTGCTGTATGTTAAAAATAAGAGAGTGTAAGTGGGTGTAAGTGGGATGAAGTGAGGAAATCGGATAAATGTAGGTTAATGATAGTTGGAGAATTGTTATGAAAGAGGGGGTTGAAAGGTATCTAGAAGGAGGTGAAGGCAGGAACCAAAGCTGTGGAGGACCTGGTGGGAGTGTTGGTAAGCAAATGTTTGAGGGATCAGGGCTTTAGATACAAGAAAAGAGGAAGGAATGACTCACGGCCTGGTTGGTGGAAATATCAGAGCAGCATGAATTAGCAAAGGGTAGGGAACAGGATCAAGGAAGATTGGGAAAAGAAAATGGTGAGAAGGAGCCGGTGGTACTTTATATTGTATTAGTCAGACAGTAAAGGAGATGATGTTTGGGATAGGTTTGGAGGTGAATGTTTCAGGCAAAGTTTGGGATTTGTGGGGGTGAAATGTGGGTGAAGACAGTGTGACTACACTCTAAAAACTAATTTTATACTTTATGATTCCTCACTTGGAACTACAGAAGAACTATGCAAAAAAAGTTAAGACATTTAGACAACTAATGTGATAATCATTTCTCAGGAGTACCGCAGGGTACCCTCTGAGGTTCCCCAAAGATTACAAAATTTAAGAGGAGCCCTTTTCCTTTTTAGAGTGTAGGCCAGAGATTGGTGATGATCATCCAGAACATTGTGAAAATAATTTACTTAAGGATTATGGGTGGTTGTGTATGATGAAGGTGGCGATGAAACGTAGAGAAAGACCTGCTGATACGATACCATATGTGATGATGACCAATGAGGAAATAGAGATGTAAATGGAGAAAAGGTTGGACTGCAGGAGGGAGGGAAATAAAGAGACAATGACAAGCCTACAGAAAAAAGTTTGAGAGACAAAGAGAGTACCAAGACAGACAAAAAACAATAAAAGTACAATACTAGAGCAGAGACGGGAAGTGGAAAAAGACAAAGAAGAGCAGAGTAGAAATACAAGGACTGGAGGTGATGATTTCTGAAGTACAGGAGGCTGAGAAAATAGGAGAGAAAGATCAGCATTGCCTGGTGTATCGAACGCACAAGGCTGGGCGACAAGGGTCTTTCTGAGGATGGTGGAATGTGTGTGTGCGTGTGTGGGGGGGTGGTGGAGATGATGAAGGGGAGGGTGGGGGGGAGGGGACTTACGTGAAGGCGAAGGCCACCAGAGCACCACTAACCACTATAAAGTCCAGAATGTTCCACAAGTCGCGGAAGTAGGAGCCCTGGTGGAGAAACAAGCCCAGCACCACCATCTGGAAGACATGGCACACAGTCAGTATAACACACAAATACATACATGCATATATACGGTATTAACATCCATAAAGCAACACATACAGTTATTTAAACAACACACTCATACACAAGTCAGTGCATTTAGAAGGGCACAGACACACAGCACAAATAAACAATACACAAAAAACCCTCACAGGCAAACAACCACAAACATAAATATTAACGCAGAGGTTTTTGCACAAAAAAGAAACACATAAGCAAAAAACACAATTATGCAAAGCTTTTAAAAAGTAGTTAATATACACACTCTGTCTCTCACACACACAGTGATACTTTGTTACCTTGATCAACATTTCAAATGTGAAGACGCCTGTGAAAACGTAGTCAAAATAACGCAGCACCTGCAGAGCAACACAACACCATGAGATATAATTATCATATTTGAAGGATAGAGAGAGAGAGAAGCAGAATGATGAATCAGTGAGAAAAAAAGAAGAAACAGAACCGGAGAAATCAACAACAAGAGAGAAAGAGACAAATAATCAAACCAACTAGACCCTAATCCTAATTCTAATCTTAATCCTGCTTTCATTTTCTATTTTCAAACTGCCATTTCACAATATCTATTTCATTACAACCTTTACTAAATATCTTCTATCTTGTGCTTGGAATAAGCAGAGGAACTACTAGTCAGTCGACACGAGCAGTTACAGCCTCCATGGACAAAAGGGTTTACTCCATTTAACATGTCACGCTAAAAAAGATTTTGAGCGGACTCAGAATTACGCTCACTCAAGAGGACTTACATCCCTGTGCTTTGCTGATGCAGGGCCAGTTGTAGTTTGACTGAAACTGGACATCAATCAAGCATCCTGCATTCAATTGTTATATCTATATCTCTTCTTGCGTCAGTTTGCTCAGAGCTCAACCCAAAAAATCTGGTTTTCATATATCATCCAGTATTAAGCCGAAGACCTGCCAAATTATGTCATCTGTGATGCTATTTAAAAAACTACTGTGAAAATTACTAAGAGACATGTTCTGTTAAAAATATGTTAAAGAATTGTCTACAAGTGGTGCTGTAATACATACAACTTAATACATAACCTATATAACTGGCATATAAAGATGTATAAAGATGATACGTTAAACATTTTCCAATATGCTGGTGTACAGTTACACACAGAATCCTGCCCAGCCCTGGTGCAAGATAAAACAAATATCTTCATCACCATTATTAACCACATCACTAACATGATTCTAACCTAAACTAACATTATTTTACTTTAAAACCCTAGACTAACCTCTGTACAATTAAAAATTGTGTCCTCACTATGGAAGATTTGGCTTATCTTTACATCCCTGGGAGACCTTTTATTTTCAAAAGGACATAGACACACACACAATCACAGGTGGACAGAAAGACACACAGAGCAATGTCTCACATTGTTCTGAAGTGAGTCAGGCGAGACAGGGTCCTCTGCAGCAAGGGCGATACTGCTCATTGCGATGACAGACAGGATGCTGAACTCAAAATACTTCAGAGTCAGGATGTAGTGACAGCACTTCCTAAATCTGGTGCAAACACACAGACACATACGCATGTTGACACAAAAAAGCACACAAAACAAAATAATTTTCATTTTCAATCTTCAATAAGTACATAGTACAATGTTTTACAACAATTTTTGACCAAGGTGACCACTCTCTCTCTCTCTCTCTCACACACACACACACACACGTAAATACCATAGACTGTATGGTAAATACTCACGGGTTGGTGGTGGACATAATGAAGCAGGAGCTGTAGGGAGGCATGGGTTTGGGGCCATCTTCATCTCCTCCCTCGTCCTCCTCCTCCTTCTTCTCCTCGCTTTTCTTCTGGTCGGTGTTAGCGTTCTTGTTCACTGAGCAAAACAAAGAGAGAAAACACAGGAAGAGGAATGGACAAACAGACAGACAGACAGAAAGAGGTCATCTTCACCAGATCAAGTGAGTGAATACATAAAACAACATCCGCCAGAACTGTTTCAAGAATAGAACCGAATGAGACTGCTTTACTGGCAAACACTTAAAACGTAAAACCAATGTTTTTAAAAGGGCCATGCCACCGATTTCACATGCCAAGTTTAATTTATGGGGAGTACTACTCAGTGTGTGAAACCAGTGTCCGCTGTGGCCCCAAGATTAGCTTTGTCAATTGAGAAAATTGCTCAAGTGACACGACATATGTATCTCGGCTTGTTCTTTAAAACTACACATTTTTAAATGGAAAACCTGTGTTACAAAATGGGGGCATGTAGACTGAAAGATGTGGACATTTACAAGTCAGTTTGAGTTATATTATAGAAATGGTAGGAACCAGTGTTTTTGTAACTTGAATGATACAAAAAGTCAGGATATATTGGACTCTTCTGCATCAAAATGTATCATCTGTCTATTGAAGTGTCCTCTAACTTTATGGAAGTGCAAAACTAAATTGCTTAAGTATTTTTTTAAGATGAATGAGTTGTCAAATACTACAGAGAGCATTAATCGAGACAACTGTACTGAACTGTAAAGCCTGCAGTTCAATTTGTGCTGTAGATTAGAATTTTATATTTTTGGTGATTTATTTCATTAATAAGTGTGGGGTTTTATCACATAAAAGAAGTGGACATAGTCATTGTGATGTCACCCATTGGTTTGTGGACTACCGTTTTGAAGCCTCAACTCTGGCAGTTTGGCTGCTGCCATGTTGATTTTTGCAACCAGGCACCGGACATGACCATATTTGGCTAAGAAGGTGGTCACTCTAACCTGATTGAGGCTGCCATGGTAGCGAACTGTCAATGACAAGGTAGTCTGTAGCATCCCCTGATTTATGGTCTATTTTTCTCTAATTTGTTTACTAAATGAACATCATGCTGTGTTGAAGAAGACTTTAAACTAACGATTGAGAGCAAAAACTCATTATAACAGTGTTTACTAAGGTAATACATCAGGTTAGAAGTAGGCTCATTTTACCATTATTTTTACTAAAATAGCACATCTACAAGAATCAAGATGCCACTCTTTTTCGTGTTGGACAATGGACAATATATATCAGACTTTTGCCAAATTACAATTACAATATTTATATATCTTCTTCAGCCACACACATTTTTTTCCCCCCATCATCACTAGTTTTTCAGGAAGAAATTGGAAATGCTCTATTTCAAAGGCAATATGTAGTTCTACATGACCCAAACCCCACAAACCTGGATTTAATGAGCCACTGAACTGTATGTAGAAATGTACTGTCGGATACAACAGAAACACATGGGTAGGACTGAGTGGTAGGGCCAAGGTATTAGGACAGGGACTTAATCTCAAATAGCTGCACGTTTGTCAAAAATGACGCAGATCCAGAGAGAAATTCAAGTGATTTTTTGTGTTCAGCCAGTTCTCTACTTTCAAATGTCAGGGGCTGTGTGACGCACCTTCAGAATCTATATATCTACTTATACCCTTGTTTACACATGACTAATACCCCCAAATGCTCACCTTGCAGGATGGCATTGGTGGATGGGTAGGGGTAGACGGGTGGCATGTCTATCTTTGTGTATTCAGGTTTGGCCATGCTAGTTAGGATCAGGCTGTCCATGCTGTGGAGCAAAGTATGGGAGCCGGCATCACGGCAGTTCAGCAGGTTGTTGACGTGGTCAGGATGATCGAGGTGATCCGGTGGGAGGGCATAAGGATGCTCATGGGCACTGGCCAGCTTGCTGTTGTTGCGGAAGTTGTCCAGGTCCTCGTTGTATTGCTGTATGGGTCGTGTGGTGGAGAGGCTGGGACAGGTGCTGTGGTGTTCCCTAATAAAGGGGGGGGGGGTGGGGGGGGTGGTAAGGATAAGAATCAAAATGATTGGGTGAAAAAAGGAGCATCTTATCAAAAACACTAGAGGTAGCACTATATGTCACAAGATGTGCACTGTCTCCACTGTACCAACACAAACAGAGCCTGCCACAAACTGGGGAGATTAAAATATGCTTGACATCTTTCACCTGACAAAATTCATGGCCTTATTTTACTGTCATGGGGCAGTTGGAGGGAATAGCTGTCTGTTATATGTTGTGTAATGGTAGTTCACATAGTGTTAAATTTAAAGAAGTGACTGTGCACATTTGTCACCTCACCCTGGTGAGGCTGGTAAGTCTTGCTAAAATGTGCTTAGTGTGACTTTGGACGCCATAATTTTGACATTCCTTATCCTGCGAGTCCGTCACAGGCCCTTCCTTCCTCTAAAGATGCCACAGCTCTAACACAGAAACTTCTAAATGAAAGCAAACCAGAAAATAAAACAACAAAAATTCATCACACAGTCACTTAAAGCTAGAAAACATTTATTTATTTAATATACATAAAATGCTAAAATCATTCATTCCCTCAGATGTAAGCATCACCAACCATGAAAGAAATTTAAATGCAACCAATTTGTGATGAGCAGCCAGGCTTCACATCACAACATGAGTCCTTCACCTGTTCAAAAGTGTCAGGTCGCTTCCTGATTTCTTAGACAAAGACAAACTTAACTTTTATGCCTTTGTAATTTGAGATACACACAGGGAAAAAATAAACCCTTTATTCACTCACTTTCTGGTACGATGCCCTCTGCTCCTCTCTTGGTTGCCGTGGTGATGCCGTCTCGCCTTCCGTCCCTCCCCTTCCTCGCCGTTGTCACCCTCTCCCTCCGTCCCCCTAGATCTGTGTCTCCTGCCTTCTTCGCCCTCCCTTGCTGCCCTGCGGTGCTGCCTGGACCTTCTATGTTCGTTGTTCCCCTCTCTCCCCTCACTCTGGTGGGGAGACAAGCTGCGAGCCTCCCTGCCTTCCCTGTTCTTGTGCCGGTGGCCCCGGTGGCTCCTGTGGCTGTGCCTCTCCTCTCCTTGCTGGCCCTCCACATTGCCCAGAGATGTGTAGCTGAAGCCACGTTCCAGGCGGGTCTCCGCCGGCTGGCCTGTGTCTCCACTGTCCGGCCCAACGACTTTCTGATGGTGGTGATGGTGATGATAATAGTGGGCAGCTCGGCGGTGGTGGTTGATGTCCTGACGCCGGTACTCCTGGTCCAGAGGCAGTTCACCAGGTTGGGTCTTGTTGGTGTTGTTGTTGCGGTTGTCCTGCGGGTTGACCACCAACGGCCGGTCCAGGTGGGTCTTCATATCACCACGTCCTTTCCGTGGGTAGGACACCTAGGTCGGGGTAATAGTGTAGCAGATGGGATGAGTGGGTGCTGCTAAAACTTCAGATACATTGTAAAGGATCCCACAGAAAATCACAAAATGACATATTCTCCTGCTTTATGAAAAATATGAATGAACACCAGGGCAAATGCAATCTTTTGTAATGCAAAAGTGTAAGCTCTCAGAGGCAGAGAAATAAAGGTTTTAGTGAACACTGACAATTCTGTCAAGTTTTTAAGAAAATCTTAAGAGAAAGATTAAGGTTTTGAAACAATGTTTTGAAACAATGCCTGCTTTTATAGAGGGTGCCATAGGTCTTAACGGCTTAAAGTATACAACAATTACATTTGTTTATACTACTGAATGACAAAAAAAGAAATGCATTTTGCCAATTTTGGGCAAAAAAAAACATGTATCTACAACAACAAAGGGAATAATTCTTATTTCCTTATTGAATTCCGTGTATATTTGCGTCTGTATAGCTGAAATGTAATGATTTCCAGCAGCTTACCAAACTCATATCACAGTTGCATTTACATGGTTTCTGTATTTCCAGAAATAGTTTACTTCAAAGCTGGGGCAAAGATCAGAGTATAGGCCAACTGTGACCATATTTCGAGCAGTTTATTCCTTATTTACATCTCAGTTTACCAAGAATAAACCCATTGGCAACACTTGCACTGCCCCCACCTTATTCCCTCCCGAGCCACAGATATACACAGTTCGGCAAATAGTCCACCATTTTAGGCTCCACTTGAACAATTTGATATCAAAATTGTCATGAATCTTTCTAGAGCCACAAAATGGGAAACAGCTCCAGCTATAAATATACAGTTTGCCGAGCCATATCCAGTCGACTCCTGATCATCTTCTTTTTGAATTCTTTTTGAAGTGAGTTGCACTTCGCCCCTCTCCACATTTGAGTGGGGCAGTGCCTTCTTTGGGTACAGCTCTGGATTTCTCTGCATGCCCCACTTTAATAATGCATTGCTCCCAAGCACGCAGCTTCAAGCCGTCCCATATAGCAGCGGATAGCACAATAATAACACTCTTTCACAGGCTTAAAGGGACATTACACCCTGGAATCAAAACATAACAAAAGGGAACTGAAGCATGAAAACACAGCAATCTGAACTGATCAGGCCACTGTGTTACTCCAGTGTTTCCACTGTAGCTCACTACACGTCACATACAGATGGGCTGAAATGGAATGTAATTTAAGGCTGAAAAGCAGTGTTTAACTACCCGACTTAGTTGAAACTTTCCCAGAAGCCTCAGAATCGCTCATGGTTGTGGTTGGGTGTGGTCAGAAGTGTGCTCTGTTGCACCTGTATCCACACACAATGGTAACGTCACAGTGCACCGACATACCGATGTTAGAAGTTGGAGGTCAGGAAAAATGCCTGTCATTGTCAATACCACTAATCAGGATCAAGTTAAAATCTTAAATAGATGTTGGATCTCAGACCAAGACTATCTTACTTCATTTACAGTGGAACAAGGATGAAATTAATTTCAGGATTTTCGTAACCCATCAACTTCTAAACTTTAGGAAAATCTTCGCAACTTTGCAGTAATCCAACTCTTGGGGAACAACTGACAAACACGTGTCTAATTTGTTCTTAAAATGTTGGAAAATAGTTTATTGGGGACATATACTTTCTGGACCATGTGCTTAGGTCACCGGATACAAGTGGCAAGAACTCAGAATATTTACTTACATTATCAAATGTGCATCTGGTAACTTCCACTTTTTAATTGAAAATATTTTCAATTGACATCCAAGAGTTGTTTGTTCGGTGAGAAAGTTAGTGAAATTATTTTAAGTGACGTGGGTCTCATGTCTACAGCCCCAACTAAACATGGGTGATAATGTCTCTTTAAGTGGTTACACACACTACACACATTGCAACAAATATTCACCATATATATCAGGAGTAGACTGCATATATATGTGTATATGTGTGTCTTTTTTCGGGGGGGATCCTCACCTCCTCTCCCTCCCCTCCCACCTTCCAGTCCTCCTGCTCCAGCTCATTGTAGAGCGCCTCACGGCTCGTCATCAGGTTCTGTCGGCGGATCTCGCTTGTTCTCTGCTCCCATACTGACTTGTTGCCCTTGATGTGGTTCTTTTGCTGCTCCTTACTGTTGGGAGGTGTTGGTGAAGAGGGATATAATGGAGGGAAGGAGAGTAAGGAGGTTTTGAAAAGTGGAGAAAAGAGAAGAGGAATACAGATGAAGGGGAGAGGTTGAGGGAGGAGGAAAGGGGTAGATGGTGATGGCAAAGAGAGGGTGAGGAAGACAGGAAAATGGCAGATAGATAGAGGGAGAAAGAATTAGAGATTCTAGGATGCACCCCTAAGATCCCTGTAAGAAATTAGCAGCAACATGAAGAAGTAACAGTATACCATTATAACGGAAAGAACTTTCTTCAGTACAAAAACGAATAAAGCAAAAGTACACTGCAATTTCAATGTGGCAGCATGTAACAGTAAGTTGAATGTGTGAATGAAGGAAGCACGAGCTGTGGACAATATCAACGCAGCAAAACATGGCTGAGACACAGAAAAGCAGAATGAAAACACCTTGAACTGTGTGAGAAATTGAACAATGACTTCCATAGAGCTCCAGTCTCACTAGCAGTGTTTTCACATTGAATATAAATTACACTGTCTTCTACTTAAGGGAGTGTTTGTGAGTTTTTTCCCCCAGAAATTTTCAAAAGTGCAATATATTTAATGACTATTCATTTTACATAATAACGTCTCTCTTTGAATGTAGCAGTTCCAGCTCTTGTGTTATGAATTGAACCTGTCACTTTAAGAGAGTGTTGCATTTTGGGTTGTTAGTGTCCTTTATGCTGCTAGCCTAATCAGTTTCTATCATGGATGTATTAAAAGAGTTGGATAAAGCTCTGCCACTCAGCTCTGCTGCCAATTTGTCCCAGTAGCCAACTGCATCAAAAAAAATCCCCTGTGGCAAAAAAGGATTTTCGCCATAAACTACCATTACGAAAGAGATGTCTGTAAAATGGTTGATAGGATGCCTCCAACTGCAAACAAGGTCAATTATTTCTCTTTGTATAATGAATTCTGCAACCAAAAACGTTTCAAATTTGTAATATTTTCTCAGCGCCTAGACAAGCTATATTACATGTGGGAGGTCATTCCCAATATGAAGTGCCAGGGAGAGAAACACTAATGAGCTGCACAACATGGAAGCAAACCAGGATGCCAGAAAACTTTTTTGACTTATGCACTGGGTGAGCAATTTTCATTCAAATGATTGGAGGCCAACAGAGGCCATGCTGGAGTCTTGTATCCAGTTCTTATAATACATCCGTGGTTCCTATCTGTCCATCTTCAAGGCATCTGCTAGATTAAGTCAGCCCTAAAAGTGTCCAGTAAACCCAGTTTAACCCAAGGAGTTTTCTATTGGCTCGTGCATTATGTTTTGCTGCCATGGAGGAAGTAAAATCAGAAAGAATGGAAGCAAGTGGAAAGCGTCTTTTGACATCTTTAACGCAGACTGGGGACAGAGTTTGTCAAGAAGCAAAGAAGACATACAATGTCTCAGAATGTTTTAGAAGATGTTGAGTTCAAAAAACAATGTGAGAATGAGAAATCTTAACAGATCTTTCATTAGTCCCAAAACCACCCTGTCTCAATCTCTCGACAGTAGAGTTTGTGAGTGTGTGACCAAAAACAAAGCAAAGGAGTGTCACCATGTTGTGTTACTATACCAGAGCTGTTCATCTGAAAGGCTTTGAAAATCACAAAACATTTGAATCAACTGGTTAATGCTGATTGCCATGATGCCTACTGCTGCTCATGTTAACGACCCAGTCTTTTCTTTTTATACAAAACACATGTGAAAACATACTGTTCTGTGATTGAAAGGACGCTTATGAGCTTTTAATTCCATAACTAGAAATCATCCACGCCCCTGTTACAGTAAATAACTGACAAGTTAGTGTCTAATTAACATTCATAAATGTAGCATAAAACCACCTAATCTAGCCATCAAAGGCTGTGAAAGAGTAAAGAGTCCGGTGACTTCTAAAGAGCAGCAGGGTTTTTGTGAGCATCATTTTGATGTGTCCTATTGTCAGCGTTTCTGTTGCCAGGACCAGATTTTACAGACTGTCCGCCTCTCGCTCGTCTTCACTTCACAAAGCCCCGAATCTGTTCCTTTCACTCTCAGAACAATCGCTTAATCATGTTTTAGAGGATGAGAATGGAGAGAGTGTGATGGTGGGTGTTTGTGTGTGTGAATGTGTGCATCACGTGTATGTGAATGCCTGCCAATCAGAAATGTTAGGAAAGACAGATTTGAGAAAGAAACAGTGATTTCTGTGTGTGCACTATTTTACAAAAAGCAAAAAGAGTGAGTGAGAGACACTTTTGTCCAGAACTGTGTGTGTGCAAGACTATTTTGTATATCAGTGTGGGCATGTGTCTATGAGGGTAATTTTGTACAGTATGTGTATGCAAAGTGTATAAATGTGTATATATTTTGTATGTATTTATGTTTTAGACGCGTATGTGAATGTGTGTGTACTCACGCAGCAATAGACAGGTTGGCTGCTGACAGCGGGCTGACTTCTGCCACTTCCTTAGCTTTCTGCATTGCTGTCTTCTGATTGGCTGCTTCCTCCTGTTCCTCCTCGTCCTTTTGGAGAAGCAAATAATCATATTGGTCACTTGATTTGAGTTTAAATGGCACTGCCACATAAAATAATAATAAAAAGTACAAAAACAGCAACCATAGAACAAAAGCCAAGTTGTATCACGTCTGTTGTGTAGTTTTTAAATCAAATCAAAATTTAAATTCCAGATTAATCCAGTGTCCATTAATCCAGATATCTTTCACGAGTAACAAAATATTTACTTTCTACTTATTTTTCTTAAAATAAGGGGGATAATGTGTTTTTTCTGATTTGATCCTGTACCTTGGTGAGCTCCTGGGCATTGGCCAGATTGTCCACAGCAATGGCCAAGAAGACATTAAGCAGAGTGTCTGTGGTGGCAGACGTTAAGGAGAAATGCTGATCCAAGGACAACCACAGAGAAAGCTCAGTTTCTCAGGAAGAACAAAGTCGAGAGGAAAAGAGAGAAGTTGGGTAGCAGACATAGGGAAGTCTGAGGAATGACAGGAAGTGGACTTGTTTTTCTTAAATTTAAGGAGCTCAAATGGACAGGAAAAGGAAGACACAAGTTGACATCAACATTTCATCATCATTGTCATGGTCGCAGTCTTAATATCTGTCTGTGTATTTTTGCTTGTAAATGTACATATTATCGTACATTTGTGTATACTGTATGTATATGTGAGTGTGCAGGCAGGATACAGTTGCCAAAGAGTGTGAGGACAATGAAGAAAATGGAGAAGATCATTCCTTTGTCATTTACTCCTCCCTGGGACTCAATGCCATCGTACATCACCATGTTCCAGTCCTCTCCTGTCAAGATCTACAGAGAGAGAAATGGTGAAAGAGATTGTCTTACTAAGAAGGTTGTCATGGAGTAAATCTTACTGGTTTGATGTATTTAGGGCTCATTAAAAACATTTAAATCCAGAATTGATTACATTATTGCATTGATTATCTTTTCACCTCGACAAAAACAAATATATTCTGAGGACAGTTGAAAAACTATGCTTAAGTTCAGACAACTTAAAGGGGCTATATGTAGTTTTCAGGGGCCACTGGTAGTGCGATTTTTAGATGTATGCTCGTACTCGTGCTCGAACTCATAAGTGAGCAAAATCTGACAGACTCACTGGGGGACAGCTGCACACAACATGCTGGAAACTCAGGTGCAACTGTAACATTACAGTAATATTTTTATCAGCTTGAGGTCAAACAATCCATTCTTGTTACATGATAACGTTACATTGACGATCTGAAGATGTTTTAACGTTATTTTTTGTACATTTCACTTAAGGCTCAGTAATGTCAGCATAGCTAAATGACTTGGATGGTAACAAAAATGCTTAATGAGCTAGACTGAAATTTAAATGAGATCGTTGCCACACTTTGTAAAAGTTTTTTAAGTAAGTAACATTACTGTAGTGAAGGGGTCTTCCACTGTGTTGTTGTCCTGTGCCATTTTTTTTATCCTTATGTAGAGTCTGTGTTGTGCTGGGAGCCAGTTACTGGACTCCATTTTGTTAACTGCAGTGTTGTTGCTGTAGTAGGCAAGAGGCTCGGGAGCGCGCATGCAGAGAACATGACCCGATTCCTTCACATAAGAAGCAGAATAGTGGCTGTTGCAACAATAGAGAAAACAGGTGTGTACGTTTCTCTGTAAAGCTACAGCCTGTTGACAAATGGTGTAAAAGAAATGATTTATTGATAAGTGATTTAATTGAAAAACTACACAGCCCTGAACATAAATTAAATCCATTAAAACTTTTATTTTCATTTTTCTAAATTATATTGATGTGAGATTTAGAAATAATATTGGAAAGAAATGTACCTTCATCATATTGCCTGCTGCAAGTGAAGATGTGTTACTTCCTACCTTAACCATTCATGTGAAAATAATATTGAAAAAAATTTATCTAAACTCATTTGAGAAGAAATTTACTGAATTTAACAGATGGGGGTAATAAGGAGGCACAATTTTTATTTCTGATTTTAATTCCCCAAACCTAAAGATACTTCTCACACACTGGTGCATGAGCATCAACGTTTGCACACACACACACACACGCACACACACACACACACACACTGAGCTGGGCTCTGAGTCACTCAGAGACAATAAAATAACAAATGGCTCTTCACAAAGCTGTCTCTCTAAATAAGCAAAGAGAACACAGAAACATGGAGACTGCAGTCAGGACTGAACAAGTCATCTGACAAACTGATGACATGGCAACAATGGGCGTCACAAAATTTCTCTCTCGAAAAGGGTTTCAGCCATCCTGAAAATGCACATGAGTGCGTTTAAGTGTGAGTCATGTTTGGAAAATGCAGTAACTCAATGGCACCTACGGGTAATTTGCAAAAGGACAAAATTTTCAACCATATAGCTGAATAAATTCAAGTTTAATTCACATAAAACATTTTTAAAAAGTACAATTTCAGCAAAGGGAAAGCTCAGAGTTTATTAAACTGAACTCTGTCCTGCTTTTGAATAAATCTATATATGTGAAAGAATGTCATAGCCGGTTTTACAGATTTTTATGAAAGAATGAATCTGTGCTCAAGAAGAACCTTTACCATTGTGAGTGAACATGATTAGCTAATTAATGATGCCTACAAAAAAGCTCAATATGGGCCACATCATATCAATAATTAATTTCTTTTTATACAGAAGCATAAAAACATCTCTCTTTCTTACCTGAAACACCGTCATGATTGCTGCTGCAAAAGTGTCAAAGTTAGTAGGTGGTGTTCCGGCTTCAAAGTTGAATCTGAGAAAAAGAAAATAAAGTAGTGAAAAACCATGACAGTCATACACAAAGTAAGACAGAAATATAAAGTTAATACAGAGAAGCAAGCTTGTTTGTGTTGATACTGACTGTCCTCCAAACAGCTGCATCCCCAACAAGGCAAAGACCACAATGAAAAGGAAGAGGAGGAAGAGCAAACTGACGATGGACTTCATGGAGTTTAGCAGAGAAACCACCAGGTTTCGAAGAGGAGCCCAGTACCTGAGGAAGAGGGGGAGGAAGATAAATGAAGCAAGGATAAAAGTAGGTAAGAAGGAAGACAGAGATTAAGGACACACAAAGAAGAGAAACAGGGAGAAAAGTAAAAAAATAAAGAGAAGAGGGCAGTGGTAGAGGACGGGAAGGTAAAAGAAAAATAGCATTAAGGGGGAAAAAAAGAAAATTAGGATTTAAACCCTCAACTATTTATCTGTGGATATATTGTCACATTTCTTCTTGCAATAATCATTAGGCAGTATTTTAATTTTCACACTTGTCTGGCAATAACAAACAGCAACAATATGCAAATCATTTAGATTTTTTTTTAATAAGGTCCAATACATTGAAATACTAACTAATCTTTCTGTTTTTTTCCTTTTAGTACTCACTTTTTTCATTATTTCAGATTTTCAACACAGTTCATTGTTATTTCTAGTACTGTAGAGTTCTGATCAGCCCCAAAACTTCTTTCTCAAACCCACATCAATTTAACATAGAGCAGAACCTGGTCAAGTCCAACTGGGGTCAAGGCAAAGCGTCAGAGCTCTAATTAAAAGACAGTAACAATAATGCTGACTAATTGACTTTTTAAACCCTGGTTGCATTCACCCCAAAATATAGTTTCATCTGAGTTCACCAAGTAACTCCACTGAGGGTAAAAGACTCAATTTCAAGTGAGATTTGTCCAAATAAGCAGCGCTGTATTGAGAAGGAAAGTTTCACATAAAAAAAACAGGACAATGTTCTTGAGCCATATCCAATTAACATTTCCCCTGAAGGGACCGGAAAGAAGTGTCAAAGTGCCAAAAATCCAAGAACTATTTAGATGTTACAACAGTGAAAAGACTTTCAAATTAAATGCCACAATTTAGTGAGATAGAGAGAGAGAGAGAGACATACTTGGTGACTTTGAAGATGCGGAGTAGTCGCAGAGCTCGTAACACACTGATTCCAAAGGATGTGCCTGGTTTGATGGTGGCCCATACCACCTCAAAGATACTGCCCACAATTACCTGCACATCCACACAAATGCAACACATTTTAAAATGGAACACAGATAAATGCAGTTCTTTACTTATTCATTATAAAAAAACGGCAAAGGGCAGACTCGTTTCTGCGGTGCTTGTGAAACCATGTGTTCTTGACATTGCAAGAATACATCGCTATTTTAAATGACAAATTAAAATCTGACATTATTTTTGCCTATTACTTTTTATGCACATTCACACGCAGCTAGCAGTTTTAACGATTTATCTCTCACCCAATATATCCACATCAGTCAATGGGACTTACAAGTTTAGTTTAGTTTTGAAAAAATTTTAACTACAAACTTAATGAATAACTAAAACTATGAGACATCAAAGAGCTAAAACTGAATATAGGCTACATATTAGCTCAATCATCAAATATTCTGCACAGGTCTCTTCAGAAACAAAAAATGAGAGAAATATGAAATATTTTATAAATGGTTTATTAGACTACAAGCGAACAAACTCCATATATTACCAACTTGTAAAAAGACTCAGCTATCTGAATCCAACTCTATTCACAGGCACTTTAAACAGCCAGTTCTCCAAAACTTTGACAGGAACAACTCATGCCTAAGAATGTCCATCATCTCTGAGTTAATTTAAGCTTTGAAATCATCATGGAGCTTAATTTTTGACGAATATCGAATAAGTCAATCCAAAAACAAACAATAAAAAACGCTTTCAATCTGAGACCGCTATACAAATACAATTAGAGTCTCTAATCATCCACTGCCATCTGAATGAACACAGTATTACATGATGTCACCTTGCAATGTACAGCATATAATATGAAGTAACCTGTCCATAAGCCTCTGCAACATTGTCGGCATGAATTAACGCACAATATTGCACATGTACTGGTGACAAACATGATACTGAATCTGCTCATTGTTCATTTGTTGCAGGGCTTCATGAGAGAAATGTATTTCTAAGATCTGTTGATTAAATGGAGTGCTGGATTTGTCATCAAAGCCTGACAGTTAATAGTGAAATTAGTTTTTTCACTCAGTTAAAGTGTGTGTAAGTGTGTGTGTGTGTGTGTGTGTGCGTGTGTGTGTTAGCGCGCACGCGAACGCGCATGTGCACTCACCACACAGTCGAAGCAGTTGAATGAGGAGTGGAAGTAGGGCTGGATGCCCAGGCCATACATCTTGATCAGCATCTCAGACATGAACAAACCGAGGAAGATAAACTCTGCATAGACTGGAGGGAGGAAAAAGAAAGAAAGAGGGAAAGGAGGGATGGGAGGAGGAAGAATGAGGATGGTGAGGACATAGAGAGATAAAGAGTGGATCAAAAAAAGAAGGGAGGAAAACAAGAGGTGGGAAAGCCAGAAAAAAAGACAGAGAAAGTGAGGGGAAGCAAAAGAGAAAGAAGCGAAAGAGAGTGAGAGAGAAAGAGTTAGATGAGTGGATGTCGATAATTGTGCGATCCCAGCAGTGTATGACAGTCTGGTGATGAATGGACTCCATCAGCAGCTACAGCTTCATATGCTAATGACACTGGACATCGGCCAGAGACAACGAGCTGACTCCACTGAGGGTCCTGTGTGTCCTTGTGTGTGTGGCTGAGTGTGTGTGTGTGTGTGTGGTCATGAAATAATGTAGATCTACTTTAACTTAACAAGCAGAATGTAAATATACTATATATCATTGATACAAGTAGCTACTACAAATCTTCGAAATATTAAAGGAAACCTGTTATAATGCGTTTCCAGTCCTATATTGTAGTTCTGTGACTCCTGTATGGCAAGCTTCAAAGTTCAAAAAAATTATTTTCTATCTTATACTGGCCCTTCAAGTAGTGGTCAGCAATAGGCGGCCTGAGGGCCAAAGCTGGCCCGACAGCAATAATATTTAGCCCGTGGCCAGATTACTTTAACAGCGGCTGGTGCTGAAACAGATCTCAGTCATGACAGCAAAAGTTACTCACATAATCACTTCCTCTTAAGGGATTGTAACACAAGAACATCTTTGCAACAGTAGTTTATGTTGTGTTTAATTGAGAGCTTTTACTTTGAAAAGTTCTGAAAGAAATTCAAAAGAGTCTCTGGCTTGCTTGACAAACCTCTGAAAAATCCATCAGAAAAATAGTTTGGATTCCCGTGAATGAGAAACGCAGGAACTTCCTCAGCTTGGAGATACTGGGGAAATGAAAAGCGTCCAGAGATTGATGTGGACCAATCGCCAGGATGCACACACTCCTGCACATGCTTAATTGTGAACATGTAAAATGATCTCGTCATAATCAATGTGTTGAAAAAGGAGAAAAATAATGAAATAATCAAAGTTCAGAGCGAATCAACTCAGCCCAGTTGATGTAACACCGTGATAGTAATTAAGTGCACGTCGCGAGTCCAGACAGTTGTGACGAGTGGTTACATAACTGGTAGAGTTTTGCAATATAAACATCAGAAAACTTAGACATAACCTTGCTCTGTTTGGGACTGTAAGCTGCACTTTATTAGAGCTGCTGAAGTCAATGTGTGTGTGAGGATTTATGGACAGATTTCTGCCTGATCAGTAGTGTTTTGTTTTGGTTTTGGTTTTGGTTTCACATGCAGCATGCAGTCCCAAACTGGGTCGGTCAAACGGTCTAAAGGGGATAGCTAACTACCAGCAGAGAAATAACAGAGAACAGGCAAGTAGACTAAAAAATATTGTGAATGTTCATTAGGTGATGATGTTAGTCTCTTAATATTGCGAACATGTCAGAGAACAGAGATATGTGTGCGAGATTCTGAATGTGCAGAAAGTTTTGGACATGAGCAGAAATCCTGCTGAATTTCAAATCTTGCCTAGGGCTCCAACACTGTCAGGGCCGGCCCTGATAAATTGACTATGTTCTGGCCAGCCATCTAATGACTTGAAAAAAATCTGGCCCGATGCCAGACTTATTTACCGACCCCTGATGTAGGGCTTCATTTCAGCCTTTGTCTCAAACAAGCTGTAGATGCTTTCTTAGATCTCTTTTAGCCCCCCCTCTCAAAGCCTACTGTCTTCTGATTGGGCAAGACCTGAAGCATGTTACCAGTAGGGCTGCAACTAATCTGTTTATTTCTATCTATCTAGTCGCGATTATTTTTGTTACACCCTAACCCTAATTAAACCATTAAACTACTTAAATATGTTTCAAGTGAATTACTGATCTCCAACACATAACCTAACTAGCTAACGTTACCATTAAGTGAACGAGGTTTACTATTCAGAGTGAACACCAGCATCAACGCCAGAGGGAGACCAGGGAAGAAGTCAAGACAGCGTAGGCTACTCCTATAATTCACTGATTTATACTAACTAACTTTTACGTTTTTAACAAAGACTTTTGCTTTGGAACTATATAAAATAAAAGCAAATTAAAAACAAGTACTATAACCACAACTGTGCACTAAGAATGTAATGTCTATTTAGAACAATAAAGCAACAGTCCCCTTTCAAACTACTTCTGCAGTTTATTTTTCAAAAGTGGTTTTCGGCAGTAACTCAGTGGAGAATGTTGCTGTAGGCAACATCACGAGCCAGATGTTCCTTAATGTACTTTAAACCATTACTCATTACTAATAACTTTTTTAAAGCTGGGTCTCCGACATTGGCAGCATTGTGTTGGACAGATTTGTGCTGCGGTGTTCATGAGGGGGAGCGAGACGAGCGAGAGGATGTGCTGCGTGAATGCGCCACGGTGCTGATCTGCAATCAAATAACATTTTAAATAGGCCTAGTCAAATAAAAAAATAAAAAATAATCAGTATGTGGCGGTCAGCGTTGATATTGTTGCGGGCCGCCAAAAATAACTGAACGTATAGGACAGACTGCTTTTCCTCTGTCTCTGCTGCAGTGGTCGGAGTAACTGGGCCCTGTGGGGCCGACTGGCACCGCTAACCTCGCGGGCGCTTGTGGAGCTTCTCAGCCCCGAAAATGTTTGAGCACATTTTCGATCAACTTTGGTAAAACTGTCAATAATCAAATTCTACACAGTTGATTTCTCGCCTCAAAACCGCTCAAAAGTGTATTTAGTGATTAAATTTGTAAAAACAAAAGCCGTTCTGCTGTTCGCATCTTTCTCCTTTACATTCCACTTCTTGCACGAATGCTTCTTCTTCGTGAGTAGTTTTACAGTCAAGCAGTCATGGCAGACAGTGGAAGCGACGCTGCCTCCAGCACTTCCTGCAGTGCATTGCAGTTCGAAATAAACAACCAGAAATGTTCCTAATATGAAGATTGCTATCTCTCCCTTAAACGACATCTATGTAACGATGCGTCCACGATAAAATTTCACGTCGACAAATTTTTAATAGGTCTCCTTTAAACAATTTTCTGCTATAAAGCTCATGCTGAATTTTATGTACAGTACAATCAAAAACAACAGCAAATAAGGTTCAGTATTTATGTCTCATACTTAAGACCTGTATTTCTTTTCAGTAATCCTATTGTCAAGCTGCCACTACCAACAAAAAAACTGTTTATTTTGCCTATCTAGGATAACTGAGTAATTATGACTGAAACCGAAAGAAAGATGGATATTTTTTAGCAGAGAAAGATCAAAATGTTTTATTTGAGAGGTTAAAACATAAATCTGTTGTTTGCTTGTGTAGGAGGAAATTTTGAAGAGTAAAATGATGATTCAGGTGGGGACGAGGTGCGTGTCGGCAGCAGTGATGATTAAACAGAAAAGCGTTTTTAGAGTCAACTGTATAATATTGCGGCTATAGCGCTGAATTTAGTAACGTAAAGGTACAGCCATATTTGCCTTCAAGTTATCTTGACTGAGTGAGTGACAGTTGAGCAAAGGCAAACTTCGACCCGTGCGTCTGTTAGAGCTCCAGAAAAACAGGAAATGCGTTCTTGAATTTGTCAGTCGCACTGGCTTCAACAGAAGTAAATGAGAGATGGAAAAAATGATTCATAGAGACTGATGTGTGTGTTTGAAAAATTTGCTCAATATTTTTCTATTTAAAAATAAATGTTCCAGTATCTATCTATCTATCTATCTATCTATCTATCTATCTATCTATCTATCTATCTATCTATCTATCTATCTATCTATCTATCTATCTAGTGTTGTGCTTACCTAGTAAGCAACATTTTGGGAGTAAGGAACTTAAACTTAGAAACCTAAACTGGAAACGTTCCTGTAGTTGATTGTATGTCGTCTGCACACAGGTTTGTTCACGCATTGCACAGTATGTGTGGATGTGTACCTGTATATATTCAGTGTTGCATGTGTGTTTTTACTCACAGAGGAAATCAGAGAGCAGCTCAGGCTGGTCGTAATGTACCGCAGCCACACACATGGTGTTGAGGCCCACCAGGCAGAGCACCGTCCAATAGAAAGCCTGTGTCTTTACTATCTTGCGGATGAAGAATCGCAGTCGTCGCTCCCTCTTACTGTAATTGGAGCCCTCTTTACCGCTCTTTATACTGGAGCGGGCAAAACCTGGGGGGAGGGAGGGAGGGAGACACGACAGTCTAGAGTTGATAGAATAATTTTTTTGCACCCAACACCACCACCAACACTTTAAATGATATAAGGCTTGTCATTAACGTGACATAATAGTTTTACACCCCGCCCCCCACCACCACCACCACCGTGAAATTACTGGTCTGAGTATGCTTTGAATAAGGTTGTAATCCTTGTGCGTCTTCATCCCTTTCATACACCTATCCATTCCTCTGATTTTCTTACCTACTGCATCTCCCATGTTGTCCTCTCCTTCCTCAGGGTTCAGCAGCTCTGTCTTGTTGTTTTTGGTTTTGATGGTTGGCCTTTGCCTCGAACCTAGCATGAGAAAAGAGGATAGTTTCTTCATCTGTCTATTTCTCAAATGTTAGTCTCTTACCCTTCCATTACTTCTTGCCTTTGCAGGTGTATTTTACACCACATTTGCACAATTACGTGAGCAATTCTGAAGTTGCTAAGCATTGTTAGCTAAATACTGTGCTAAAAACATGCACCAAACCTGTCTGCTTGAACAGTGTTTTCAGATTTTCCATCATACAGTGTCTAGTATCCTTATTTATCCTCTAGAACCAAAGTATGTTTTTACAAATCTGCTGTCATGATACAATCTGCCACTGTGAATGCACCATTCTCGCTATCTCTATTCTCTTTGTAGCTCTGTCTTGATACTCTGTCTTTTGCTGACTGCACTAATGTCAGCGTTTCTCTTTTTCTCTGTCTCACTTAAAGTGTACAGTACACACACACACAATTAAGAAGACAGAAGGTCAGTTACCATCAAAGTTCCCTGTGCCATCGTCCTCAGCCAAAATCACCTCTTCTGTCCAAGCAAATAATAAAGAAAGATGTTAGCACACGGCATTAGGATCTTGTTGGTTTCTCACATAAAGTATGTCTATACATGGGAATAAGCAGTGTGTACCAGTGTACAAGTGACTCAGTGCATTTGTCAGTGTGCACTGACCTGCTTTGCAGATCCACTCCAGGTATCCATTGAGCTCTCTCTCAATCTGCTGCTGTCGCCTCAGCTTGAGGAACTCACTCCTGTTCTCCACTCGCTCTCTCTCTTTGGCAAATTCACTGTGGGCACATTTGTCATTTTGTCTATATTAGTTTGGTCATTGCAATCAAATGAGACTCAAAATACAGCATAAATATACAAAACATAGAGGCAAAAAAAAAGGGAATTTTATGTTGAAATGATGACTGCAATTGTCCACAGACAGACAGAAGACATACCCTGAGAGTACACCCAGCACCAGGTTGAGCATGAAGAAGGAGCCGATGATGATGAGGGGGATGTAGTACATCCAGTTCCAGGCACTGCCCTCCACATCATTACTCTGCAAAAGAAAAAACAGGCACAAACACAGAGACACAGACAAATGTGTTATTACTGATCATCTAATATATAAAAATTTCCAATACAGTATGTCTTTTGTTTTTTTTCTTCAGACTGATGAAGACCTGAAAGGTCAGAATAATTTTCACTTTTATTGCTCCTTTTGTGCACGGATTCTCGATTGCGAATGTCCTAAATTTTATCTACTACCTCTATCAGTTCAATACAGCCTTGGTGAGGGTCGATTATTTTATTGTTTTAAATAATCCCTGTACCACCTGGTACTATGCACTTTACTACTCAAATAATTTAACAAAAAAAAAGTTAAAGGTGCGCATTCTTATAAAGAAACAAAAGTTATGTGTTTCTCCCCAAAACACATGGAGTGTATCAGAGCTCTAACAAACATCTTGAAATCATTTCCTTTCTCACAAAACATTCGCAAAGCCAATTCAAATTGTGCCTTATTTACATCCACGTGTGTTTGCTAGCAGTCTTCTTCTTCACCGCATTTGTTGGCGCATTAAAATGTTTGTTGGCACGTTACTACCCCCACAGAGCGGAATAGCATGAAACTATCAACAGTACGCGTTCTTGGCCAACTGCATGTGAGTCCTAGGGGAAGCAGGGACCCACACCTACAAACATTGCTCCATAGAGCTGCTAGTGGTCAAAAACTCTTAGGAAATTCTGTCAATTTTAAGCTGTTGCAGATAGTGTTTCCTCTGTTTTGTTAACTTTGATTTCTGAAATGCATGACTATAGTATATGTGATTTGGTTTGAATTTTTATCTCAGCTATCGTTTAGGATCTTTCTCTGTACTGCACAAGAACCAAGGAGAGCTGAAGTATGTACTGTATATTATGCTGGCTCTGGAGTGATCTAACTTAAAGTCTGACCTGGATTCAGAGACTTTACGACACAGCATCTCCTGCTTTCACAAACATTGATTGCAGTGAGGTGTAAATCCAGCTGACAATCAGAGAAATCAGCATACTGGAGAATATCGCCTTTCTGCGACCTGTGTAATGCTCAAATGGAACTATCAGCTGATTATTATCTGCTGCTGGAGTGCTGTGTGCATTTGTTAGATTTTATACTGCATGGTACAGTGCAAGCAGCCCGTTCTCTATTAAACTTTCATTGGTTTCCTCCTGACTGCCTGTGTGAGAGTGGAAGTCAGCCTCCATCCATCAGAAAAGATGTTAAATATAGAGCGAGACGGACCAGAATAGAGAGTGGAAGAAAAGTAGGCGGAGAGAGAGAGAAGGAGAGCGACTCCAAAGGCAAGAAAAGGACAGACGAGAAGACAGATAAAGGAAGTTATACAGACTGATAAAGAGAGAGAGGGATGAAAATGGCTTTTGGACAAATAAATTGTGTTTTGAATCAAATCTCAAACTACTTTATGCCTCATTTAGCTGAATGAAATTCAAGCCAATCACCAGCCTCTGCACCCACCCACCCCCGCAAGTCCTTCAGTGTGCTAAAAAAACATACTGTACAGACCTAATACACATCACAGAGGACAGAAAGAGCTTTCAACTATGTTGGTCAATTAAATACATGTAACTGAACACACTTGTTGAAACATGAAGAGTGAAGAAAGTTAACCACTATTTATTTTTTATTGCTTGTACTGTTTACCTTGCAATTATTAAGACAAGACAAGAAATTTATTAAATGTCCCTGTGAAAACTTTCTAAATTTAACGCATCTGTTTCTGATAAGCCTTTAGACTCGTGGATATTTTATTCAAACAAGACTTTGCTTGTATTTTATGTCATCAGTGCATGTACCAACAAACCATACCTCACCAACACAAACCCTTGCAGTTCTTAATACACTGTGCTTGTCAGTCTGAGAACAGCCTAAATCCTTTTTCCGTTTGGCTACCTGGTAAGCCTAGTGCTTCTTCCTAAAACATCTGTCTGTTCTTCTTTTTAAGATATAAAAATAAATACATGTTCAATACTATATGTGGGTACAAGTTTGTTCAGCATAGGTGACATTTCTGATCATACTCAACAGATTCTGCTGAGGGGAAGCTTGCTCATTAATTTGTCGCTAGCAGTAAGGACTGTGCTTTACAAGAATTATAAGCCTAGTTATAATTAATAATCTAGTGATTTTCATGGTGATTTGTGAGTCTACTGTTAATACTACATGTGACTTTATTGTTTATTATAGGACATTGTAGCTCAGGGACATAATGGGTAGGGCCTGAGACTCCTTGATGTTGTACTGTAAACTAAACTAGACAGGCTCACTGGACAGGCTGACTTACATAATAGAGCATGTCTGTCCATCCCTCCATGGTGATGCACTGGAAGACGGTGAGCACGGCGAACAGGATGTTGTCGAACTGGGTGATGCCGTAGTTGGGTCCAATCCAACCACCACTACACACTGTGCCGTTAGCACACAACCGGGAAGGCTCCTCTGTGCCGCATGGCGATTCTTCCACTACCTCTCCTAATGAAAGAGAGAGACAGAAAGAGAGAAATATCCACCTTTACTATTAAGTAACACAAGTTCACTTTGGATCAGAAAGCAAACTTTCAACAATAATGTGTTACCTATCCAAGAGGCTGGTAGTGTAGACAAGTTAACAGACCTCATAGTGGACATTTTGACTCATTAAAACAGGTGTAATTAATAACATTTATAATGGCTGGGTTTCACGTCGGTGTGCCTCTTACATAGCAGGCATTTTAACACATAGCAGTAGGAAAACATGTTACTAATAACATTAATGATGGGTCTGCATCCTAGAATGTTATGCCAATGTGACAGCCAGCATCCACAATACAAAGACCCTGAAACTGAAGCAGATAAATGGAATTCAGCCATCATTATTTACAGCTAATGTTATGCTTTTCTTGCTGTGTATGTCAAAATATCTTCCATGAAAATGGCCTCTGGCATGACTAAATGGACAGAGCCACCTTAAAATTCAAAAACACTAAATTTCCCTTTATTTTACTATGGCTGCTGGCAACAATAGTACATTTTGTCATTTTTCTTACTTGTGACTTCGTCGTAGCAGGCAGTGTGGAACTTTCCCATGTAGAACTCCAGGCCGATGATGGCAAACATGAGGATGGCCACAAACAACAGTAGGCCAATTTGCAGCAGGGGGATCATAGCCTTCATAATGGACTTGAGCACCACCTGCAGACCTGGAGGACAAAAATAGAGATGGCGCTTGCAGTAAAGGGTGGTGGTGGTTGTGGAGCAGTGGTTAAGACACATGCCTCTGGTGTGAGAGACCCGGGTTTAATTCACCAGTGTGAGACATCCCCCAATTTGTCCTTGAGCAAGACACTAAACCCCTAGTTTCTCCAGAGGTGTGCAACCTCTGACATACTTAGCAATTGTAAGTCGCTTTGGTTAAAAGCATCCGCTTAATGTAATGCATCTGAAAATTAAAGAGACTGCATTCACAGCCAGGTCATTGTGAGCTGATTTGAGGTTTCCAGCCATTCACATTGTTGAAAAATTAACTGTAACCTAAATGACCAGTTTACATCTGAAAACAAAAAAACATTTGCTACTCTTACTCCTGGTTCTATGTTGTCACATGGTTGAGGGGAAAATGCACTGGCAGTTTGAGATGTAAAAAGCAAAAGGTGATATGCAGTAGTGACACTATTTATAATGTATGACTAAGACTGCAGTTACTGTAGTTAAAGCACACAAAGCACTGTTCACACAAAGAAAACACACAGAAGCACTTACTGGGAATCCCAGACACCAGTTTCAGAGGTCGAAGCACTCTGACAGCTCGTAGTGTCCTTAGGTCAAGCTGAGACCCCACAGATGACAAAATACTGCAGAGAGAAAAGCAAGAAAAAGGGAGAAAACAGCGAGCAATGTCAGTTTAACAGGCCTTGTCTTTCAAAATCATCAAATTTGTTTATAAATGCTTGTCACACCCTGTGTTGTTCGATTTATAGCTGTAACATTATTGCCTAACTAACTGCTTCAGCACAGACCACCTAAACTACTGTGACATTTCACAGTGGCACATTGAGTCTCATGAGCAAAGACAAATGTGTCCACACCAAAATCCCTTGCTTAATCCAGGTGAGCTTGAAAGGTTTTCTCTTCGAGATTCACACCGGAATAAACATCTACTGAGAGGAGTTAGAAGTGATAAGCCACATATTGTAGGTTACCACGTCATTTAAAATCTAAGTTAAACAACAGGAATTATTGTATATGGCTCTTGCCACTACTGCCTCGTCCCCCTTCAGAGACACACCTACGGTTGTGAAAGAACTGAATGCATGTATAGTGTGTGTGTAAGTGTGAAGCTCTGGTGTATAGTCAGTCAACAGTCTTGTGCGGGGGCGGATGGCAGGGTCTGTCCAACACCCTGGGGAGGGGGGAAATGTGGGGGCGTAGAGAAGGGATGCTCTGAAGAATCAGAGAGAGAGAAACGGAGGGGAGGAGCACGATAAATAGGCAGACTTTGACCGTAAGTCACACAAAACAACAACTTATAATAAAAAATGCGTATTTTCCACAATATTCATTTTTGCTTCTTTCCGTAAAGCTGCACTTAGAAATTCAGTGTGTCGGCACTCTTTGAACTTCAGTATCAAGACATTTATATAAAGGTGACATTAATTAACTGCAGACACCTTATTTGTCTTTACGGATCAGATTCCAAAGGAATTTTGATTGGTTACTTTCTGTGCTCAGAAAGATTTCCTAATGTCCATACTCACACATAGTTAAAGGTGTGTTTGGTTACTAATGACATATCTCTATTACAGCTAAAATGTATTTAACCTGAGAAAGGTGGCTTTACTCAATTAAAATAGTAAGTATACTGTATTTACATGTGCAAACCCTCCGATATAAGCCAGGACAAAGAGAGAAAACAAAAGGCAGGCACCTTTTTCATCAAATTTGTAACATGCATTTTCTCGCAACACATTTTGACATGTTTTACAAATCAAAATGACTGCAGGTCGGAGATTTGAGCATGAAAATGCTAGGCAAATGTGTGCTGTGGCTTTTATTAAATTTGTGCTTGCAATCTGCATATATTTAGTGCTTGACTTTGTAAGGCAGTTGCTTAGTACGCAGTCAGTGTCCAGGATTATATCTCCAAGTGTATTCTGCAAGCAAAATCGACCTCAGTAGGTGCAATACAATGGTTGTAGTTTTTTTCCCCCCACCATCGCAACCTCTCTTTTTAATACAGCTGTGCAATCTGCGCTTCAGTCAAAAAATATTTCCGTACAAAACTGGCCCATGAAAATGTGTGAACCAGCAGAATGAGTAATCAATCACGTCATGTATCATCATCACCTACCATATCTGTTTCTAACAATTTCTGAACCATAAAATGCATTTACAATTACAAAAGTAACTGCAATCACACAGAGTGTGCCTCAGATGCCTGGCAAACTGCATGTGTTTGCAGAATACATTTTGTGCCAAAAGGCTTCAAAAATCTGTCCACTTAGAAGAGCTGTCTTCTCAATTTTAAATTTTGGCATCTCTTCCTCACATCCGTCTTTCTGTTCCATCCTCCCTCGTCTTCACCCCCACCCCACTCCTCCCTCCTCCATCTCTCTCCAGGTTAGTTGTTAATTCCAGTAAGAGGTCATTTATTAACAGGCACGGTACCGACAGCCAAGCCCCTCATTCCCTCAATGGCTTTTTAACTGCCACGGCTAAAGGCCATGCTGCAGATCTGAAAACCCTGGACCTCAGCAAAATAAGCAAACAGCTTCAGGACCAGTAATGATCCAACAGAACACACATATAGATTAAACAGTGTAGACAAAGTCTCTGTGTAAATGAGAGTGCAAAGTATACATATATAAATGCATGTGATCTACAGGTGAATTTTCTTTTATGTAATCTGAATGTAACTTCTGTTAAACAACATGTGGTACACATTTTCTGCACATTTTGTATATATAAGTATCCCATATTGATTTTGTTGACATTCAAAATTTTCTTTTTATCTAACTTTTTGAATGTTTATCTATTATATATAATTATTTATTATAATCTTTATTACAAGTTTTACAGCTACACCTGATGTACAGTACTTTCATGTCATAGTTTGCACCGCGGGCGGTGATGGCACAGCAGATAAGACGCATGTCTTTGGTGTGAGAGACCCAGGTTCATTTCCCCACTGCAACACATCCACCAATGTGTCCCTGAACAAGACGCCTAACCCTTAGCTGCTCCAGAGATGTGCAACCTCTGACATACATAGCAATTGTAAGTCGCTTTGGATAAAAGATAGCTTTTGAAAGTATCCAACAAAAAAATCCCACCCCTTCCCTTCAGGCCTCCCTCCAAAACCACTACCCCAGTGTACCACTCCCACAGTTAACAGTGCAGTGAAGGCATGGGCAGAGTGTGCGCAGGTAGGCAGGCTTGTTACAGTCCTGCGACAGCCACAGATAGCAGATTTTTTTCAGTTTTGCATCAGAACATTTATTTTATTGATTTATTGGGATGTAAAGAGAATTTTAACAAATATTTAAAAAAAATAATGCTTCTGAAATAAATCGCCTACTTTAGCTACATTTCTCATTCTAAATCTATTTTTAATGTTTTATGTTTTAATTTTTCTTCCTGCTCCTCCCTATTTCCCTGTTTCATTGTTGAATTTATGCATGGGTGAGTAGATGGATGACACAAAAGAGCAAAGGGGCTGTTTTGATATCATGAATCTAAATTCTGACTTTTTCTGCTTTTCCGTCTCTCTCTGTCATTCATTTTCTCTCCTTTTGCTCTCTGTTTATTTTTGTCCAATTTCACTGCTTCCCTTTCTCCCGTACATCTCAGTCAGGGCCAAAAGCAGAGCTTCAATATTCATCCGTGCGAGACGGCAACCATCCGCTTCTGCCAGACAACCCAAACCTCCAGGATGCAGTCACCCCTGGCAACAGCTGAACCTGCCCACAGTGCACTGAAGTTGCCAGTAGAGGGAGCACCGACTGTGCTGCCGGTTGTGATGGGGGTGGACGGATGGGATGGAGGGGGAGGGGTATGGAGGGGTGTTAGGAGAGAGGGGATCAGAGAAACAACAACACAAGAAAGGAAAGGGTAATGGTTAAATGGAAGAAGAGGAAGAAAACAACTGAGCAGAAAGGAAAAAATGGCAAGGGAAATGCTAAATAAGGATATGGAATGACTAACAGTAACCTTAAACAAACTGTGTGTTGTGACGGGCAAGCCAATTAGCAGATTTCAAAGATTGTTTAATAGGTCTAAAATGGACAGAATATATACCAGAAAATTAGGCAAGAAAAGCTGTCTCTCTAAAACCATAAAGATTAAAATGATGGCATTGTGTACATGTTAAAGAAACGCAGGGAATGTTCAATACTGGGGAAAGAAAAAATGTAATTTGGCTAAAGAGTCATAGTAATTCTGAGCAAAGAAACTGGAAATATTTGCCGAAATGATGTCTCGTTATTGCTGAATAACAAGCAGGATGAGACAGAAATGGACAGACTACGTGGATTAAAGAAACATTCATGAGGATAACAACTTGTCTAGGTCTAATGGGAAAAAGAGATAAGGAGTTGTAGCCAGCATAGTTTAACCTCGTCAGAAGATGCATACTTGTCTCTGTAGGCTATGAATTAGCATTTGTGAAAGAAATGTATAGTTATATAGCTGTCATGTCAGAAAAGCCCATTTACTTATATTTGCTATTGTTTTCCTTAAATTGTCAGCTTATATGCTAATCCTTGTCTTGAACGGCCTCCGCCTCTTTTCTCTGTTATTTAGCTACGGTTCAACATATACCAAAACTTACAAAAGCATTCATTTAAATGACAGGGATTCTACACACACACAAACACACATAGACACTAGAGATGACAATCTCTGATGAAATACAGAGTGGGAGTGAAAAGACGGAACAACCCTCAAGAGACACAGAGACACAGAGTGAGAGAGTAAGTAGATTGAAAAAGAGTGATAGTCCTGTATGTCAAAAGTGTGAGATTCAACTGCTGAGAGAGAGAGGAACCCCCCGAAGAGAGAGAGAGGCAGAGAGACTCTAGAGAGAAAAAGAGGGAGAGTTTTATCGACAGTGATGACAGAGGCTGTCACTGCTGGGAAACACCTAACTATCAACCTGCAAAGCCACGCACACGATTTAAACTGTGCTATAATATGCATAACAGTAATCCTTGAAAACTTTGCCTATTTTTGAAAACCATGACTTCTTTAAAAAAACATGACATTCAAGTATTGTAAGAATATTGTGATTTATCATGATATAATATTAAAGATTAGGTCTACTCTAATCTTTCTTTTCCTTTGATTCCTACTATTACAGTGTACACTTTATTTCTATTTTTGCTTTAAAGGGGCTATATGTAGTTTTTCAATGAAATCACTTATTAATAAATCAAAGTTTCACCACCTTATTGTCAATGGGCTGTAACCTCACTTAGAAATGAAACACACTCCTGTTTCCTCTATTGCTTGGAACAGCCACTATTCTGCTTTTAATGTGAGGACACCGGGTCGGGATGTAGCCTAACACCACAAAACAACATAGACTCTGACATATACTCCACGTAAGGGTAAAAACAACAATAAAGGTTTCTGTGCTGAAGCCTGTCAGGCCAAACAAGAATCAGATGTCGTCTTATGAAAACATTACAAAGGCTGGAGTCACTAAGAGAGTCACGTTAGCTCGCTGGTTAACGCCGAGAAGTTATGGCTTTACACATTACTTTACCAGCTAACGCTATCCACCATTACTATTCTGTGGAGCCAAGAACACTGAAGTAACAGAGCCTGAACATGTCTGTTGAAAAGCCACAGCCAGCATGCCGGTGTATCCGCGTTGATTGTGGGATGTGTTTCAGATTATGCTCGCACATGAATTTAAGTGAGCACGCACAAGAGCACACACCTGGTTGCAATCTTCAAACCACACCGCTAGTGGCCGCTAATAAATAATTAGCCCTTTAAAGATTTAAGGATTAAAGATTCAGATGTTTCCAACACCACATGAATACACCATCACTCACCGCTCAGCCCTCCCTTTGCATACACGCAGGAGAAGCAAAGGTGGCCAACACACTCTCACTCTTGTGCTAAATTCAATGTGTGGGCCTCATTTTTTGTTCAAATTTCTCATATTTTCTTACTTCTAATAAACCTGTCAATAACTGCTACTACTAATGATGCTTCTTCTTCTTTGTATGGATTAAACTTAGTGACAAAACGCGCTTTGTAGAGACTTTTGTCCGTTTCGGCTACTGTAGAAAGATGGTGGTGCAACATGGCGAAGTCCATGTAAGAGGACCCGTGTTGTATGTAGATAGAAATGACTCATTCTAAGGTAATAAAAACATAGCGGTTCATTATGAAGGATTTTATACACCACAGAAAACATAATTATGGATATAATGTTGCATTTCTGTTAATAGATCCTCCTAAATATTACACACTGGACCTTTAATAAAATCCACTGTAAACATTGCTGACTTTCAAAACATCAACTCAACAGTTGAAAACTGCTTGAAAGATCTGAAGTGTGCGATCCCGTCCTGTCGTCTCGGTCTCTACAGAGGTGCAGCAGTGTGAGGATGATGATTGATGGAGCTGATTATGAACATCTCAGAGGTCACTCGCCACCTTCACTTTGCCTGGTCTCTCCCCGTTCATGGCATTGCCATGGCAACCGGTGATTCCTCTCTTCGCTGAGTCTCCACGGTTACCGACCTGCTCTCATTCATAAGCGTTGCCAGGGCAACGCAGCTCTGGCTCATTGATGGAATCTTGGTATTGCCGCAGCAACGGGGATGGGAAGTGGGTCTCCTAACGATTGATTTTCAACCCCTTCAAACCCCGCATCTCCCACCCACCCACCCACACACACACACACACACACACACACACACACACACACACACACACACACACACACACACACATTATCCTTACCTACCCCCTCACACCCTTAACAGCAGCTCCTGTACATGGTGCAAGTGTAACTTACCTTGCATGCACACACACACACACTGACCAAACGTGTGTAAGCGCATCCATTTACCAAATACAAACACAGACACACTCACATCAAATATATACAGAGTACAATTTGATGACAGTGACGAATGCCGTGCAGCCCAGGTAGTATGGATGACCCACTTTCTCTTCTGCTGCTAGTATGTTGAACACAGGAATTATTGTTTTTCTCAACATGTACACAGACACATAAATCCCACATACACACAAACAATTAGTAGCCCTTCACTCAACCCTCCTTGGATAACTGTTACCTGGATGACGGAGAATCTTCAGACATCCTAAACTAGTAATTTAGGGCAGTTGTTAAATCAGGAACTTTACTCCATTGACTCTGATTGGTTTTAATAATATTTAACCATTTATTAAATACAGTCAAAATGCAGCTACCATTGCCATTTAAAGAGCATGAAAAAGTCATTTTTGCATTCATAACATTCCATTGAGATTTAACAATAACTTAGATGTCAGACGACAAGATAACAATTCCACTATTATAGGATTTGTGGGTTTTGTTGACTTTAAGGGTTATATTTCTGAATTGTCAAACTTCTGAGATATCCTGGCAGTTCAGAGGTCCAGATTGAGGACTTGTGTCTTTGTCATCAGGGCTCTGAGACTGACATATTGATGTCAGTGTAGTGGCATATATGAGCTAGCATTTACTGATAATGATACTTAACTTACATAGATAACATGTATGTGCCTATGTTAAAGACCATGTGCATTCATGAGGGTGTTGTATGTAACAAATGCTATCACAACATGCAAGAGACTGGGACAAGTTCCAGCCAGTGACATGTGCATGAGCTGTATGTGCGTGTATGTGTGTGTATTTGTGTGTGTGTGTTTGTGTGCACATGGGTTTTTGTGTGTGTTGTGTGGAAATAGTGTGGGAGTGCCATGTGTCATCACAGTGTGAGCTCCTGTCCCCTTAGTGTCTCCCACTGAGCCCTAACCCCCCCCACCACACACACACACATACACGCATGTGATGGACAATGTTCCAGTGTGACAATATGTTCGAACATAGTGTAAGAAATAAACAAATGGCATAATAGGGAAAGAATGGGACACTGGTTCAATTATCACTATGGGTATATAGATATGTCTGCAACAAAAGTGTCTGCCAAATACCTTGATGTAAATAACAAGGTCTTGGCTCACTGTCATTAACACATTGACTTTTGCTCTGGCAGTTATTAATTTGCTTTCCAAAACTGCCAAAGGTATGTCAGGGTCATGATTTGAGCTGCTGGAACATTTCCCAGCACAGGACTGACATAGGTACAGGTGCCCTTGGGTAAAATAACCTAGTCTAGTTGGTTTGCCACTATTTTACAATGGAGCAAGCATCACAAACAGTGTAATGACCTGACACGTTTTTGACAAATTCAAAACAAACACATATTCACATATTTGGAAGCAAACACTAAAGTGAAAACACAACCATCTACAGTAGGTTCTGTATGTTAAGTAAGATGTATCAAATCTAAGATCTAAATGTTTATGTAGTTAAACAATTAAATGTATCCCGTAGTTGTAGCTTCCAAAAATCCAAACAAGTCATCTAAATCAAACATGATGTGTTTTTTAACTGCGTTGTCTGATGTGACACCCCTATCAGAAGGACAACATAATTTGTCTATGCCTTCCAAAACAGCTCACTGATTAAGCTATGGTTAGGTTTAAGGAAATGTTGTGTTTTGGGTTAAAATGAAAACTTTGTGAGGGTTAGGGGACCTTTGTTGTCAATGTTCCAATAATAAATACATGGTTATGGTTCGGGAATAATTTTGGTCATAGTGTAATGAAAAATATTACAGTCTTCTGTGTTATAAGTCCAATGTTTTGTTGGCCCATCCATCCACCCTGCCCTCCTCTCTATGTGGACTTTCATGCTCTATAATAACGTCACCTGACTTCCTCCTTTGCTCCCATAATTACAATAGCTGCTAGTGTTCCTTATCATTTGAAAGTAAGCATTTGTTGTTTTGGGTCACTTGCTGAAATTACTGAATCTGTTGTTTGTCTCTTTCCTATAGATACAGGACATTAAGCAGCACTTTACAACTGTTATGTCACCGCTTACCCCAACCTCCGCAATCAAGGTGGTATGCCCCAGTCAATTCCCCTTGTTGGGAGAGCCCATTTGCTAGGTGCAGAGGGGTGTCAGGAGAGAAATCAGTGGTAGGATTGGAGGTGAAAGAGGGGTATTGTAATGGCTCCATCACCTCAGGGACTGGGAATCTTTTCCACCAGCTTATGTCATGAGACCCCTCCCTCTCACTTCATCAAAGACACAGCTTTCTTTTTTCATTCCACCCAAACTTCTCTTTTTTATTTCTCATTTCATTCCCCTCTGCTTTTTTTTTTTCTTCTTTCCATCTCCTGGTTGCTGAAGCTTTCATTGGCAGAGGCTGGATGAAAGCACTCTCATTCTGACCACATTCTCCATCCTCATCCCCTCTTCCTCTTCCTTTCCCTCTCTTCATTTTCTCACTCTCACATTATTGCTGATCTCAGCAGAGTGCTAACACTCAGCTGATGGACTTTCTCTCTACCTCCACCCCCAACCAAACACCCTTATTTTCCCTTCATTCCTTTTCCCCCCTGCCTTTCCTTCTCTCCCTCCCTTAGTGCTTCTGTCTTCTTCTAATTTCACTTCATGTAGGATCAGGTGGAGGGAGGATGGGGAGAAATGAAAGTGGCCAATAAGGAGGGATTGTCTCGTCTTTCCTACTCTCTCCTCTATATCTTTACTCTATCCATCAACCCCGTGTCTTTTAATCACATATATGTTTTATTAACCTTTATTTATCTAGGGAAGGTTTGCTAAGTGTGCATGCTTTTCTGCAAACACCCTTTGGCCACTGGAGGGTTTCAGAGACTAAGTCTTCTGCATAAGAGTACCTTGATCGCTGGATTTAAGGTAGTAATGCAGATATTCAAAATTTTAAAACTCTGTTCAGTGAGCAGTATATTATTTTTTAATAGGAAATTTGTTCTGTTTAATTAGCCGTTGAGGACATTTGACCCAAACCGTTCCTGTCAAAAGATGCAAAAGGTAAAAGCAGCAACAGGGAAGTTTGATCTGCTTTCACTATTGCCATATTTTCCCAGTTGAAACCAGTAATCTCATTTTCTGACAAAGCAGCTGCTTGTCAGTCCAGCTTCATCCTTCCATCCATGCCTGTCCTTTAATTATATAGACACTCTTGTTTTTCCTCTCTCCTGTTCACCCACGTCATTCTTTCCTGTGTCTATAATCTTCCATCGGTTTTTCCGTTCACCTCTCTCCCTCATTCTCGCTCTCTCTAATTGGCCCACCTGTCCCCCCGTCTCCTGCCAGCATGACTCTTGGACCACACGAGAGCAACAACTTCTGGACTTTTGCATCCTTGTCCTTCCTCTCAGTGTGTTGGTGGGTGCAATATGTCATGTAGTTGAATGTTTATGTGTAAAGAATGTGTAGTTGTGTCCTCTCTAATCAACTTTGTTGCAGCTGCAGGGACAAGTATAATGAATATTGGACTTTAACTAGGTGGCAAGAAATACAGCTCCAATTCAGCTTTATGCAGGTTGAAATTCAGTATTAGTGAGGCTTACTTGATCTGATGCTGACGTCTTCAAGCAATGAATTGATTTTTGTATCAATGGTGAAATGATAACTTCCCAAACAGAAACAGCAAAAAATGTAAACTTGTGTACGGATGTCTGTTGGGATGACCAAAGTACTATGATTACAAAACAGTCAGTTGTTCAGTCATGGGTGTTTTAAAAGGTAAAATGTACTGATCCCCTGAAAGTAGTGGATTACATTTAGCCGACGCTTTCATCCAAAGCAACTTACAATTGATATATATATATATATATATATCAGAGGTCGCACACCTCTGGAGCAGCTAGGGGTTAAGTGTCTTGCTCAGGGACACATTGGTGTCTCACAGTGGATTCAAACCCGGGTCTCTAACACCAAAGGTATGTGTCTTTATCCACTGCTCCATCACCACCCCCTAGTAGAAAATTTTCTTGTGGTGCAGTTTTCCTTCCCTGCCAGAGGTGTCAGAAGTCAGAGTCAGGCAGAGAGCAGCAGAGCTGGAGCTGGTTAAGATTAAGTGTCTTGCAAAAGGACACTTCAGCAAGACAAATGGTTGTCAACAGTGTGGGTGTGATGATGAACTGGTTTAATGCCTAACTTTATCACTCTGCTGACCTCACATTGTGTGTCAGAAGGTGTGTGTTTGTGTCTGTGTCTCTATTTCTGTTCACAAGGGTGTGTGGGTGTGTACAAAGCACCACACACTGAAACAGGCTTTTGGCAAAAATGATTTTGTTTAAAGAGATATGTCTACTTTTTGCCACTTACCTCTCACTGAACAAGTCAGAATCATCAGTGCCTTCCAAAACTTTGACCAATTTCTAATCTGCCACCACTGTAGTTGAGGGTTGTTTAGGTTTAGGCACAAAAACAAATTGTTTAATGTTAGAGAAAATATTTGGCTGATTTGGGTTAAAGCTATTTGGTTAGTAGTAGGGAACAGCCATGTTGACCCATCCATCCACCTCAAACTCTTCCATGTGTGATTTTGAGGTGCTACAATGTCTCGCTAATTCCACCTACTTCCAAAGGACATTTTAGGCATTTGAACAACAATGCTGTTGTTTTTCTTGTGAAGATGTGCTCACCTCATTGGTGACACGCCTCTCCTCTTTACATTTAAAGGTTTTCAACTCCATCTTCTTGGAACAGCTCATTGACTATTCTCAGACACGCAGCCATTATAATGTTTGTGCAACCTAGTGTGCGTGTGTGTGTTCATATGCAGCAGATGGCCTTCAGGGCGTAGAGTTGGAGGTAACATATATAGAGAGAGAGATGAGCCTGTAAATGACTGCAGAGCAATAATGATAATGGAAGTGATGGCAAAGGGACAATTTTCAGCCAGGTACTCTCCCTCTGTGACCTCATTTCTCTTTCCCTGCTGCACTTCATTTCCTCACTTAATGTCGATATTTCATTTTCTAAGAGGAAGTACTGTACTTACTGTAACACCTGTGTGTACCAATTACCAATCTGAAGTAATATTTTAGAGAGTGACCTGATTCACACCAAAGTTAGCTATGTTTCTCTGAGTCCATACAGCCTGATAAATATCTTTAAGAAGATGTGTTTCATCTGATCTGTCCTGTTTCTGATGCAAAACTCAGCTGTGAGTCGTCCCAGCATTGAGTCAGAGGTTCCTGTTTCCCTCTGTGTTGAGCTCTGATGTCATTTGGTATCTTTGCCAGATACTCTAGTGTAGTGACTCAGTATGCTATGTTTTTCCCCCTGAGATGGGGCAAAACACTCCCTTTAGGAGTGTCGTATGCATGTACATAAACTGATAGAGGTTTAGCAGGCAATGACCACTTTGACCTATTCCATCTTGGCGTCCTAGGCCAGACATCCATCGTCTGAGATTATGTAGTATCATAGGCAAATAACTTGATGTTTAAGTTTAATCTGTGACATCATAGACATCGTCTGTCTGTTAATTTTTACTTGCACAGTAGATCCCTTACATTCTTATTATGATTCCAATCATATTTTAGATATTATATTTACATTGCACATGCTATGTTGTGATAATGGTTTACTAGCATTATCACAACATTTGAGTTACTAAGCTAAGCAAAAAAGAGTTTTTTATAAAGACAAAGGTATGGGTATTTATTTAATCAGACTTTCCCATATGAATTACCGGATCACGTTTTTTGCTTCAATATTCTATTTTTGTTAGGCCTCTCCATAATAGTCCATCCAGGAAAATATACATGCAAGTATACGGCATACTGCTTAAAAATATATACCAAACGTGTAAACTGAGAGTTCTATTTTTGATCATTGTATCTGTGAACATCCATTAGAAGAGTCATAGGCACGTCTGTGGTGTCCTCTCATTGACTGACTGGCCCAGAGTCTATCGTAAATGATTAGATTACTGTGTGACGTCACAGCATGGCACTGAAAATCAATGGACCGTCATCCCTGAATACTAAATACACTAGTCACTCTGTGTGTGTGTGTCCCCTGTCCTCCTTTTCCCCCTCTCTCATTAATTCCTGTCCTCATCAAGTATCTCTCTCCAGTGTTTGCCAAGAATGAAGTCAGCACACATACATGCACACTTCACAGCACAGTGCCAGAAGCCTCCTCAGTCACGACTTGCACAGCACAAATTCCTTCAGAAACCAAAAGAGGAGAAAGTGAGAAAGAGAGAGTCTGACACTATTAACACGTAAAATCGAACAAAGCCGCAATGTTTTTTACCTGCCACATTATGAAAGTGTTGGACCAAACAATTATATTTAGCTATTCTTAGCAGTAGTGGGGCTACAAATACAGTTTGTCTATAAGGTAGCACTACAGGAAAGGTCACAGGTTCTTTAAAAGTGAGTCTCACATTGGGATCATGAATGTGCTTAGCAAATGTAATGGGAATCTACTTTGATTTGGAGGCATCTTATATGCAAAGTGTAAACGCAGTAACACTGAGGTCACCAAAAGAACGACGGTAAATGAAAGCTACAGCTTGCGGAGGAGGAGGCACGTTAACTTCAAAGAACGGCACACATGTTTGCACTACCATACAAGTGAGGACCCTTACAGGCATAATTCATTCTTTAGCCAATGAGCGTCACTGACGGTTTGACTTTTTGAATTTAGGAACTTCCAAACAAGGCAGTTGGGAAATCTAATAAAGCAGTGAGTTTTTACTATATTGTGAGAGAGATTTGAACCCCTCAAATGACCCTTCAGAGAAGTTTCCAAATATGTCTTCCCTCTCGAGGTCTTCAATTGGTACTCCAAGAACACACTCACACACACACACACAGGAGGAAAACATGGTGAACATATGCTCGCTTCTTGCAGCATGTGTTCATACCAAGACCTTGCATTCAATTTCAAATGTTCTACATGAATATACACTAACACTTGTACAAATACAAATATGACTACAATTGGCAATATAGGCCAAGCACAGTAATTGTGTGTATACAAACACACACACACACACAGTATCTACAGAAATACATTATGTGTGTGTGCATATGTGTACGAGTGTCTATGCACCACAAGGTAACAGCAGTGTGTGTTATATAGGCTGTGCTGAGTGATTGATCATTGGGAGCAGGGAAAAGGAGGTTACTGCAGCGTTCACACACAAACGCACACACTCACTCCTTCTCTGAGCATGCTCCTTTCAGCGTTTGCTCTTTCTCATTTCCCTCTCTCTCCCTTCCCCCCTTCTTCCATCTTTGCCTTCCCTCCTCCTCCTATCCTTCTTCCAAATCTCTCTCCCTCCATACATCACTCTCACCTCCGCTGTCCCTGCACCCATCACTCTTCCCTCCTTCCTGTGGTCTTCCTCCTCTCTTCTCTGCATCCCTCTCACACCTTCTTTAACAGCCAAACCCATCTTGTATCCCCCCCTCCCCTCTCTCTCTCTCTGTCCTGTTCTCCAGAGCCCAGGGGAACAAAGAGACATCGTCACATGTCCTCTTGTTCTGCCACCTCCTCCTCCTTTTTCCTCCCTCGGTTATCTAGCTGCAGTAGTACAGCTCTACTCTACTGCTTCTCTGGCAAGGGGTGGTTTCATCTCTCAAGGGCTCCCTCAGTCTCTCTGTCTATTTATCTGTATATACCATCCATCCATCTATCTATGGGTGACTCATTAAATCAGTGAGCAACAGTGCTTGGCATAGTTTCTACAAGTCTGTGGAACTCTACTGGAGGGATGAACAAATGAGATATGAGTCTCTCATTTGGTGTTTTAATGATGGTGGTGGAGAGCACTGTCTGACCAGGTGACTATGAAGGCCATAGCAGATGATTCTAATAATTTTTTATTCTTATTACCTTTATTTCTTTTTTTATACTGCACCTATGATGCTGTGAGAACTGCAGCATGTGCTTTTGTTTTTGATGGTCCAGCTACTTAAAATTAAGGCAAAGTAGAAGCAACTGAAAATAAATAGTAAATAAAAATGATATTGCAGATTGGTGAGTATGACTGGTGTAATGTCCAGGTCCACACTACTATTTTAAAGTCTCTTTTATACTTGATCTGACTGGGCATGACATGAAGCTTCTTGTTTTCACTCACAAAACTAGTTCTGAATAGTTGAGGGGCCCTTTTTGTGTTGAGATTTTTTTTGTCTTATCTTTCCAAGTTCAGGAATGATACTTCAAGCTCAACATCCCAGAGGTCCCTGCCCTCAGAGCTGCCATTATGAGCACCACATGTGCATTCCCCATGAGAAACTATGGGATAAGAAAGGTGTTAAAAACATCGCTACATGTGAACACACCTTAGCGAGGTCTAGCAACATTTTATGCGTGCGTCAACTCCGTGGTAGCAGGTAACACCCTGTGAAGATGAGTGACGAGACAAAGGGACCGGCAGGGTACGACAGTAGGTGCTGGTGTTTTATCAGTGTATTTCTTGATCAGTGCTGAAATTGTGTTTATCATTAATATAACAGCTGCTGTTGTAATCTGATATAAGGTATTTCTTGTTTTAGCTTTGACAGTAAGTGCACTTCTAATAATGTACATTAAAATTGAACAGAGAAAGAATGAAAAGAGAGAGAGAGAGAGATAGAAGGAGAAAATTCTGCTACCACTCTCGGCTATTGCCATAACAACAAACCTGCTCCCCCATCTCCTGGAGAAGTGACATTTCACTTTGCCCTGGTTGCTGCTCCCTGCAGTGCTGCTCTGATCCAGCCTGCCTGTGTGTGTGTCCTCATTAAAGGAGGCCTGCGACTGAGGGGGAGTGGCCCTGATCACACACGCACACCTTGTCAAACTAGACCTCTGCTGTGTCTGTGTGAGTGTGTTTGAATCAGAAAAAAGAGGAAGTCATGCTACTATAAGATGCTCACACATACAGATTCAGCGTAAGGATTAAATGTAAAAATGGCGATTGGTTACGTTTATGCGTTTGTAACATTGATATCAGCATCAACGCTAATAAAACACACTTTTTGAAAGGAACTGGATTCACTGAAATAACTGTGTGTGCCTGTATTTCAGTCTTTTCCCCCCTTGACAAACACTATATCTTATTACCATCTCCACCCATCCCCCATCTCTAGCTCAGGCAGCCATATTTAACACACCCTCACACACAGAAGTTTTTGCTTACCTATATTAACAGCGATCCTTTTACTCAGTGGGCTTAAATGCACTTAAATCATCTGATCACAGTCTGCTTTTGGCAGAAACCTGAATGCAGAAATGTTTGTGCAAACTGTAAATTGCCCTCCATCAGATTTAAGGATGTAATAAAACATGTTTGAACCCTTTGCTGTGTCATGAAAAATAGCACTATAGCAGAAGAAAAGCTCATTTCTGGTTGTATATAGCTGTGTGATGTTCTATTTTTTTTTTAAAGCCTCGACCTGATTGGCCCAACTAACCCAGCGCTGAAGTGGAGCAGGTAGCCATGGAAACAAATCCTACACATTTCAGTATCCAGAGGTACACATTAGGCACCATGTGGACAGAAATAAGTAAAAACACTAAACTAATTTGAATAACATGAATAACATACAAATAAACAGTGAGCAGGAGAGAGTAAAGAAAAATAGTATATTTAAAATAAAAGAAGAAGAAATAAACAACAGAAGTAGAAAAAGTATAAAATTTTAATAGGGGTATTATTGTGAACTCACCCAGTGAGCACGACCACGAAGTCCATAACGTTCCAGCCGTTCCTCAGGTAGGAGCCCTTATGTAATGCAAAACCCAGAGCCAGGATCTTTATCCCAGACTCAAAACAGAAGATGGCTATGAAGTAGGGCTCCGTCTCCTCCTGCAGGGGAGGAAAGCAGGGGAGGTGAGGAGCAAAGGGGTAAAAAAGAGGATGGAAAGAGAGAAAACAGGGTTGAACAAAAGAATACAGGGTAGATCAGGTGAGGAAAGTGGAATGCGAAGAGGGTCAGCAACAGGCAGATTGTGGCAGTTTTTGTAAGAAAAGATTTCAACCACTGTGAGCATGTACTGTCATTCGTCTGTGTGATTGTGTATTTTGTGCCTGTGTGTGCTCTGTGGATGCATGTCTACGTATTCATCTGTGTATTTACTGTAAACCATGTGTCTCTGTGTGTTTGAGCCTTTGTGTATTATTTCTGTTCGTAGACATACTGCCTTTATGTACATGTTTGTATATACTGATTTGTGTGTGTGTGTTTTTGTTACCAGTCGTTCAGACAGAGGTGTCTTGTCTCCATCAGGAAGATGCTGTTCCAAAGCCAGGACGATGCAGTTTGCAATGATGGTGGTGAGGATCATCCATTCAAACGGAGTGCAGCTGGAGTTAAGGCCAACATCACCAACAAGTATCACACAAATACACAACTCATATACATATATATTGTAATCATTCACACTGCAGAGATCAAGCCACTGCTGATCAACTTTTGTTTAAAATTTCACCGTGACTTGTGTCCCAATGGCCAGCTGTCAGTCTGGATGGGGACCTTAGTGACATCCCCCCCCCACCCCACCCTCTCTCTCCATATATTTCTTATGGTCTCTAATGTCAAACTGCCCAATAAAGGTGAAATTGCATTAAAATGATTGATCCACGAGTTATGACATTTTCAAAATTGCATAAAATAATTTGTCCGGCATTCTCTTAGAACCCAAAAGTCCATTTGATTCTCTTATGTTAAAGTTCAAAACACAATGATCATGTTCAATTACAAATTCATTTTGACAGACACATAAAGGATGGAAAATACAATGTGCTAAGACTATTTTTTGGTGTTATTGCTTTTGATTATTTGTTTTTGCATCTCTGGTTTTCCTGCAAAGAACATTGTGACTCATCTGTTTGTTTTAATTTGTAAATACACTTAACTCTGCTTGAATGTCACAGTAGTTGACTTTGATTTTACACTGTGTGTAAAACATGTTGTCCCTTTACGTGCATCTCACTGCTGTATGTGGCTATCAATAACACAGACAACCAGAAAAGCTTGAGGGAGGTTTGGTTAACTATATGAGCACATTAGGTATTTGAGGCTTCTGCGCTCCTGCAACCTGAAAATCAGATGCAACAGAAATGCAGCAATGATTGACATTATTAAATTTAAACTGAAAATGGTCAGTTTATCAAAGCGCTATGTGAAAAAACAAATTCCCTCTACACACACACAGGCTGACTCACAGAGGTCGCCTGGTGGAGCAGCCAGCTTTTCACAGCGCTCCAACCAGTCAAGTGTATTTGTATGTGTTGTGGTGTGTGTGTGTGTCCATGCCTGAGTAATGGCTGCCGGAGGGGCTAAGATGACTGGATACATCCAGACAGATCAAGCCTGTGTCTAATTGGCCAGTCATTATCCTGTTAGCCTGTATGTGTTTGTCTGTGTGTGTGTGTGTGTGTGTGTGGTGGGAGTACGTGTCTATTGTCGTGTTTACCAGATGCAACGCTGACATTGACACTACGGCCGGAGGACGGCCTCTGTGTGTGTGTGTGTGTGTGAGGGATAAGAGGCTGCTGGTTGATGTGAGAGGATCAGACAGGTCGGTCTGAGTAGTACACACTAGCAAGACGATGCTGAACTACACAGCACACGCTGGCTGTCAGACGCACCTACCTACTTGTGAGACACACACAGGGTATAATGTTCCTGAGGGCAAAACGGCATTCTGGGTTAGATTGGCAATTTTAGTTTCCTAATATTATTGTTAAAAACTGTTATGTAGCTATTTGAAACTATAATTTTCGTGAAGCTTGACTAAAATTACAGTTACACACGGGGGGATTCCAAACAGTTAAACCAACCTGGCTTCAAGACAAGTTGACGTCAGGATTTCTGACATGACACTGCACGCAAGGCTTATATGAATGCCATGTAGTGCCATGTCAGCATCATGAAAGACCTACATCTTGTCTTTCATTTTGCTCATGAAGATTGTGTCCTCTTCTTGACACGTTTAGAGTGACAGTAGCCCTGTGTGAAACAGACTACTTTGAATGGAGCCAATCTGTTGATGCAGCAGGGGTGCCAAATGAGGGGGTTCTGGCAAAACAACAACAGGTCGAGTGGCAAAAAAGTTGAAGCAGTCTCACCTTTTGCTGCAATGCAATGTCATCCAGCAGGGTGCATCTAACGTTCCCACCAACGCAGCCCCCTCCACTGTTTTAGTGCAGGGCTGTTTTCGGTCTGAATCTTTGCTTAAGCTTGTACTCAAGACTTAACACTGACTTGCCCACAAAACAGCTGGGATTCCAGCTAGGTTGTAGACTTATCAATCCTGACATCAACAGATGTGGAGTAGCTGATCTACTTAGCCAATTTCTTTCTCCACTCTGCCGTGGTAATGTAGTATTAACATCAGACATTTTTCCCGGTGGAGTTCACCACTCCTCCATACAGTACACTGTAAAGATCAAGCCTCTGTTTTTTCTTTTAACAGTGAAGAGATGCTTCCTCATGCATCTTTTCAGCTTAACAAAACGTATGTGTTGACGATACAAGAGAAGAGAGGACTAAATATTACACACACTAAATATTCAATGTGATCAGCTAGGTCTTTAGCTCTCGACAGATTTCTTTTTAAGTAGCTCTAATTGTAGAAAGGGTTCAGAACTCTAAAACTTAAAGTTGGAATACATATTTGGTTAATTAACCACATTTTAGCCAGTCTTCTTTTTAATTGTAATTAGGCAGATAATACACATCTAGTGCGATAAGAAAACATGCTGACATCTAGTGGGCAGACTCATTTATATTTCATTTAAAAAAAATTCTCAAATCATTATAAGTACGGTATGACCAACATTTTGGATTTTGTAGCAATTTATAGTAACCTTATGCAGCACACAGATGCTGTGTGTGTGTGTGTGTGTGTGTGTTCACACTGGTCAGACTACATGCTACCCTGCTACACCATCTATTATTCAGCAGACACACACTCTGCTGGCCTAACAACCTGCTGAAAGCAGGAGGGAACACTCCCTCTCTATGTGTGTGTGCGTGTGTGTGTGTGTGTGTGTCTCCCTTTATGTGTTGAGATCTTTCGTTCTCCCTGTTTTGTTGTCTTGTCTTTTGTTTTTCTTTCCGTTTCTGTTTTGTCTTCTACCACTTTTCCTTTTTTTTAGTGATTTTCTGTTCTTCTCCTCACACCTTTTCTCTTTTAATTTCTTTCTTGTTGTATTCTTATACCACTCTCCAGTTGAGTGTGAAATGTCACTCCTTCTGTCTTCCCGTGCTCCTTTTCGTCCTCTGGCTCCCCCCAAATTGTATCTTCCCCTCTGTTCTCCTCACCTTCTGTCTCCCACTCCACCCATTACTTCTTTTTCAGAGAGAAAGAAAGATTAGTTGAATCGGAAGCCATTAGAGAGCAGAAATTTTTGGCAACAGTATTATTGGTGAGCACTGCAAAAATGTGTGTGTGTGTGTGTTCCTCTCTCATTAATTAAAATGGCTTTCTGATGGCCACAAACAAGCTCTGCCGTGCCAAAATACACTGACCTCACACACACACGCACGAGCGCACGCACATTCACTGTCTGTCCTCTTCTTTTCACTCTTTATCTCTACTTTCCACTGCAGGCGGCTACTCAAAGCAAACAATTAAACACACACACAAAAGCATGTATGCAAACAGAATGAATACATGGCAATGTACACATACACAAACATGCATTATTAAACTAACTAGTGCATAGATATACACAGATAATGCTTTGGAACATAAATACACACGCAGGGAGAAAGGTAATACCTAAATCAACAACATTTTGTTGCTCTTTTGCCTATTATTGTGTATACACAATCAGACACACGCTATGGTTGTGCCAGCAAGTGTATTATCTTATTAAAGAGAGAGAGATGATTGGTGTTTATGGAGATGCTCCATTTTCCAGGCAACATTTCAAAATGGCTGATACCACGAACAGAAAGCGATCAAATACAGTAATATTGTGATTATGGTGAATTGACCCTTTAGGCATTAAAGCCCCGTCCTTGTAAACCTAAAACCTCAGTTTCACAGACTCAAATAATCTGTGTTCCCGGGGATTCAGGATTAACAAGGTACCACATGAAACGTCTTTGCATCAGTCCCCTGGAGTCTTCAGTTTCAGATGTATGTCTTGACTGGGTCACAGGATTGTTTCTGCTTGTTTTTGAAGGTAAATTCTTTGTGCAAGCGTTTTTAGCACTTCCAATACATTGTTGTATTATGGAGCTTATATTTCTTCATATACACCTGTATTTTAATAGCCTTTAAAACACTATTACCACCCATCTGTCCCATCTGACTGCTTGTATCTTAACTCCTGCACACACTAATATCTTACTCCTCCCAGAAAATTGTCCCAAAATGGGGAAAAAAGAAAATGTATGTTTAGTGCTGAAAAAATTGATTCATCAGTCGCAATATTAATCTCTGGCAATTTTAACAATAAATTTGTCATTTCATTCTTTTTGTAAGCACGAAATACAAACATTCATTGGTTCCAGCATCTCAGTGAACATTTGCTGGATTTCTTTGTCTTCTTTGATGGCAAATTGACTATATTTGAGTTTTGAACTGTTGGTGAGACACAACAAGCAATCTGAAAGATGTATTTTACACTTCTTCAAGAATCCCAATATTAAACAAGTTTGGAAAACAATACAATATAAACAGGCAGTTATGTAAAATTGGCTGTGATGGAAAGGGCCAATATTTCAGCCTATTTAGTAAACGGGGGATGCATATTCAGTGTTTCCATACCTCATAAACACTTGCAGGTGCAGCCACTGGCAGAAGAATAAAACGATCCACTCACATATCCGGCCTTTTATTGTGGCCAGCCTAAGGCACACCTATGCAATCCCCATGCTGTCTGATCAGCATCTTGATATGAAACACCTGTGAGGTGGATGGATTATCTCGGCAAAGGAGAAGTGCTCACAAACACAGACTTTGACAGATTTGTGAACAATATTTGAGAGAAATAGGCCTTTTGTGTACATAGAGAAAGTCTTAGATCTTTGAGTTCAGCCTCATGATGAATGGGGGCAAAAACAAAAGTGTTGTGTTTATAATTTTGTTCAGTGTACTTTACTACATTCACAAATTTTGTACTACCTGTCACAGTGTTTCCAGCCTAATGTAGCGTGTGTGTACCCAACATGGTGAAGAATTCCTCCATGAAGACAGTAAACTAACTACCTGTTAAATATTCCTCCTCTGTCTCCAAGCCCAAACCTCCACAAAACTACCCACACCTGTTTAAATATGCCTCAGTCTAAGTCATCCTGTGAAAAATGTCCTTGTGTACCAGTTTGCTTGTCGGTATGTGTGCGTGTGTGTGTGTGTGTGAGTGTGTTCACCCAAGTGTGTTTGTGTGTGTGTGTTTTCAGCTGATGAGGCATTTTGGCGTGGCGCTGAGGCTGTGCTTTAGGGGAGCCGAGCCTGATGAGGGGGAGATTTTAAATCACACCAAATGAAGCTTTATCAAATAAATGAAACTGTGTAGCACTCGACTCAGCAAGAGTCAGTTCCTTTATGGGAGTGACGCAAGTGCTCTTTCTCTCGCTCTCTCTCTCTCTCCATCCCCCTCATAAACATGCGGAGCTTAAAAATAGCAAGAAGCAGGTATACGCAGTTGAATATCCTTCAAATTTCAACTCCAATTAAAGTTTAAAAGAGTCTTAAGGAATTTCTGCAGATTCATTCACTCGCATTTCCTTCACTCATGTTTTTCAAGTCCGCAGGGAAAATAAGAGACGACACAAATGCATATGAGGTCACTGTAAAAAGGCAAACAGACAAACAGTTCCAGATTCAGTGCGAGATGAGGCGAAGACATAGCTCTGTGAGTTAACAAGTATCCCAATACATCCAGTCTAATTATTATGCTTGTGCTGCCATCTACATGTAGTTCATTCTCTGAAACACCCTGTGTCCTACAGCACTTCTCATTGTGTTTTAGTGCAGTGCTACATCACAGCTCGGTGTGGTCACAAATGTACCACCACCATACCTGACCACAGCCATCTGTGATTTGGGGTGCGCTAACAAGTACAACAGACCCATAGAGGTCAATGTAGAAATAATTCATCCATACAACTTCATGTGTGCTCTTCAAAATATTTCAGCTTGAGCAGAAAATTCAGCAAATGTCTGTCCTTTCATGTTCATTGGCTGTTTGTGATCCATATTTAAAGATTACAATGTATTTGTAGCAATATGCAAAAGTGACAACATTCATCTTGAAGAAGAACATTGTAAATAACACAATGACGGGATGTTGAAGATAATAGCTACTAAAAAGAGGTCTTCAGTGGTTCACTCAGTTCCTAGTATCGGGACCAGAATCAGACTGGGTCCAAATGATCTTCTATGATCGAATTGACCCTTTGCTAAGCCACGCCCCGAATATGCAGCGTGCCAATCGCAGCGCAGTATCGGACTCGCTGTAACTAGGGTCTGACACTTTAATGGATGCGCTCCATTGACTCGTATGCAAAAGAAGTCTTTTTCTAGCAATTCTTCGCTGTATTTTTCCAAAATACGGTCAAATGTTCCTGTGAAACTTGTAATTACAGTTGCTACCCAGAGAGGTTGAAAGGAGAAGCATGATTTATTCACTTTCCAAAACCTAAAACAAATATGGAAAATGTAGGCTGTGGATTGTTTATAATGTAATGTTAGTTAGCTAACGCTAGCTAATTTACTACTGAATGTAACGTTATATAACCCAACTGTTCTGCTTTTTAATGATTGTAATAGTGAATAGAGGTCTACCCAGCTGTACACGAACAGTGTTGATCCTTGATATCATTGTCCTCTTTCTCAATAGTCAGGTAAGTTAATACGGTGGTTCACTTTTACTCTGTGATCGGTAGGCATTAGCTTCTGTCTTTATTTTTTTCACGTCAGTTTGACGGTAGTAAAATAGTTTGAACCCTTGGCAGCAATGTGCATTTGCATGAGCGTAATCAGCAGAGAGACAGTGGTAAGTGTCAGCTTATAATCTCCATGCTTTACACGTGCATTAATATGATTGTTGAAGTTGATCGCTACACAGCTGTAAATGAGCTAATGATTGTGATCAGCCACTGAAGTGATCTGCCTGAGGTAACGCTTTGTTTCATTTATTTTATTTCAATTTTCATTTATATTTTTGCATCCTTGCAGCTTTTGCCGCTATGGAACAGTCTAGTTTTTGTCACATGCTTAAAGTTTCATCTCCTCCTCCCTTACCTATGTCACCATCCTTCTAACTCCCCCTACTTTCGATCGCTCCACCTGCCTCCTCCTTCTCTCTTGTCCTCAGTTTCTCAGCAGGTTGAATACTCCTCCTTCTCTCTGTCTTTCAGATCCTAAAATTACTGAAAATCACTCTACATGTTTCTTTCAGGGATGCTTCACAATTTTTGAATAGTAATTCAATTAGAAAAAGTAGGAGTCAGTAAAACGTGCGTGTGGCACAATCATTTGGACTACACCAAAGGAGATGGGCTTGATGCGCTGGAAATAAAGTTCCTTTTTCAGTACTGAACACTACCACAACGTCTCCCTAACATCCTTCATCAGCAGAGCCATCGGGACCACCAGTTACCAGCTACTCACTCCAGTGCTGGCACAGTGCTAAAACAAAGTGTGGAGATCTGGGTCTGAATGTATATTTCTGGGCAAGAAATCTGGAACAGGTAACACAGGTAAAGCTAGAATATCAAAAGTCTACAAAACTATTCAAATATATTCCGTTATTTCAAAGCGGACGCACTTTCACTGTCTCTCGCTTTGTGTGTGTTTTCTTGGCGTCTTCGAAGAATGGTCGAATACTTTCATTGAATATTATTTTAGCTTGAAGTGCCCATCCCTACTTCGTTTCTTCTCGATTCTTATTCAGCCATCTTGCCTTCTCTCCATACCCTCACTCCACTTCCCCTCCTCCCTCATATCCTGCTCCACTCTTCTCCTTCATGAACCACTATATATAGACATGTGAAAGATGAAAGGGTGCATCTCTCTCTGTCTCTCTCTCTCACTCTCTCTATCTTTCCCCTGACCCCAGCTCTTTTTGATTTGTGGAAGAAGCTTGTTTTTTAGCCAAATATCTGCTATGCCACTTTGCAGGCTGGTAATGAGAACTGCATAGATTCACACACACACACACACACACACACACACACACACACACAGTACATACAAACACACAGTAACACTTCCAGCGTCTTCTATGATGCAACTCAATGAAAGAGTCTCATTTCTAGGCTGTGCCAGCTGTGTAAACACACGCACATATACATACTGTATAACTGCTGAACCGCTCAGATCATGGCTTCATCACTGGCACTGTTCTCTCCTGTGTTTAGTTTACTTTAATTAACTAGAAATTACATTAATTTAGATTAGATTAGAGAAGATCAGATTTTAATTCTAGCCATTAGAATTGGGTCATTTGGAAAGCAAAGAAATGTCACTGCAAAAAAATATAAAACAACAAACCTATCTATCAAACATTTGTATGAATATACAGAAACATCAGTCATTATATATAACAGTGTGCAGTGTGTTACAAAAGACACGAGAAAAGAATATTTTGCGATGCAATTTTTTGTGCTGTGAATATACATAATTTTGTATATGTATATTCACAAAACATTGTGATCTACGCAAAAAGTGCGAGTAATAAAACAAAACACATATGAAGCTTTCATCAGCCACCAGTGCTATGCTGATTTTAACTCTGGCAGGTAACTCTGCTTGAGCAGCTTCTTTTGTAGGTCAGCCATCATCTGGAGTCCTGTTCTATTTTAACAATCTTCTGAATTATTAAATGTGGTGGCTGATAAATTTACCAGCTGCAGAGGACAAAAAGTTTGTTTTCTTATTTTAACTTTCACTACTTGTTTATTTCTCTCAAACGTGTCACATCCTGAATCCTAGCATTTGTTGTTCTGGTACCCAAAAATGGCTTTGGGGCATTTAAGCATTTTCAATAAAATCCTGACGCAGCTTTTACAATCCAACAAAGTGCAATAAACAAAAAACGCACTGGTTACCATCACTTGCAGAGCTGCAGTAGTCTTAACAATGTACCACTGAGGTTTACATTAAAATAAAAAAGACAAAAACAAATGAGCTACTGGAGAATTTGGTTGAAAAGCAACCTGAGGATTGTTGTACAGGAAAAAATTGGCTATTGGCTTAAACAGTGAAGAGCAAGAAGCAACCAGAAATAACAAATCAATGACTAATAATATTGTAAAGGTGGGAAAATATATATATAATAGAATCATAATCAACCACTAAAAGAAGTATGCATTATTTTTTTTAAATAATTATTTTTTGTTATTGTTTTATTTTGAATCCAACCTCTTCTAACCATATTTCCCTTATCCAGCCAAAGGCATCACATATCTCCACCATCATTCTCTCTTAATCTTCCCTCTCTCTCTTTCTCACGCTATCCTGAGTTAAGGCCTCTTTCTCTTCCCTCTTAATCTGGGCTTCTTGTGCCGGAAGATACTCTCCTACTATTCTTTTCATTGCTACTTCCTTTCCTTCTGCAATTTGTTCCCTTTTCCTCTCTCACTCCCTCCATCATACAGTTTTACCTCAACCAAGCTGATGGCTGCAGCATCAGCTTCTCCGTACCAGGATGGGAAGATGGGAGAGGAATTTTAAAAAAGGGGAAAAAAGAGCAAAAATTAAGAAGAGGGAGTAGCCAGAATAAGAGAAAAAGAGAGAGAGAGTTAAATAATTAATAAATGTAATATTAATAAAGAAGAGATGGAAGGAGGATAGGGGGCAAAGGGAGTAAAAAATTGGTGAAGGGGGAGAAAAAGAGGAGAAGAAAAGGAGGGAAAAAAGACAGGAATGAGAGAAGAAACGATGAAAGAAGGGTAATAAGAAAGCAAAGAAGGAACGATGGAGGAAGAGATGGAAGATATGAAAGGATATACATAAGGAAAGGAAATAAGGAGAGGGAGTGATTGAGATAAGAAGGAAATAAAGAAGGAAGGTGAAAGATTGGGGTTAAGAAGAGGGAAAGATGAAGAGATCAGGAAGAGACTGAGAAATGGGGATGTAAAGAGGAAGAGATAGAGGGAGCGATGGGTAGAGGAGAGGAGGGGAGGATAAGGGGGTGCAGAGACAAGTGGAAGAGGAGATAGAAGTAAAGATAGACAGAGAGAAGGAGGAAGAGGAGGAAGTATTTTTATCATTCTGAGTGAGTCGGTTCCATAAAAGTAGGTTACTGTCAGCAGACAAGGAGACACACTCACACACACACACACACACATGCACACATACACGCACACACACACGCACACACACACGTGTACCATCTCCATTTTAGTTCTGCTGCTGAAGCAGCTGCAGGATGTGTGTGCATATATGTGCGTGTGTGTGTGTGTGTGTGTGTGTGAGAGAGAGAGAGAGAGAGAGAGTTAGAGCAAGAGAGAGAGCCTTGAGCATGCTCAGTGAGCCACCAGCTAAACTGTTGGTTCTAACATTAAAATACCAAGTGGTTTGTCTAAATGGCAGCAGTGGATGTTTCAGCAGTAAAGACTGAAGGAGCAGAACACACCAGCCCTCAAAGGGTTCTGGTGATGCACTGATAAAATACACTGGACTTATGAAACAGGTCATGTATAGGTTATGATCACATACTGAATACAGGTTCTAGGTCACAACAACCTTTACATGTAAAAAAAATAATGATGAATATTTCCAATTATAGTGACAGGAATACAGATTTAAGACACTTCAAGTCTTTCAATGTGCCCCTGAAAGGTTTGTACATTGTTCCTTTGTGGATGGCAGACTGACAAAAGATATGGTTGGGTATGATCAATCTGTCATTTTCAAGGCAGTCAATGGGTTAATACATGGGTTGGTACAGTAAGTGCTGTTGCATGTCTACTTTTACTTGATATTTTAATATCCTTTATTTCCCATAATGCCTTTCAACAAACCCAATATATAATCAGATAGCCTTGATGGAACACCTTTTACCTACTGCTTAAAGAACTAAGCAGATGTCACCTACTTGAGATAGCTAGCACAAATCATAACACATGCTCATGAGTTCTTAATCATGCTTATAGTTTGTCTCTTTCTTTTCTTGGTCAGTCACACCATTACTGTTTCTCCTATGCTACCTGAACCTATGCTCAGACAGTTGATTACAGACAATTATTTTTATTGATTTTTGTCCCCCTGTGGCCTCCCACCCCATAATAAAACCATTATTACTATTTTTGAGATTATGCTGTCAGATAAGAAGCTATTTCCAGAGATACTGACTGTGTGGAGTCAACAAACCATAGTAAACACCAACAGAAACATGATTAGCAACAATGCAGTAGAATTTTTGACCATAAAAGCTATGCGGCTCTGTGAATGTGCAAGGAGAAAACACTGTATGTATGTTATGGAATTATATATTTTGGTCAATAATGTCTAGTCATTACAATCCATTACACTCGTGTAACAGGCCTTTTTCTGACGGTCCTACAATAACTTAGCAAACATCCGTGCATATCTTTAGATTAGATTATATTCAACTTTATTGTCATTATGCAGAGTACAGGCACAGAGCTAATGAAATGCATCATGGTGATACACTATAGCTTTGTTGTTGCTGTTAATGATTTATCCCAGGCATTGAATGCAATTGATTTCCTGAACAACTTTTGCTGCTAAGCGCATAATCACAGAGAAACTACAATGGTATGAGAAGTTGAATGAGGCATGAAGCTGACATAGCATATGAGTGTTAATGTTTGGTATTTAGTTGTATGGTCTAACCCTGGACTCACACAGACGGCGTGTGCAGTGCATTACAGCTGTGCTGTTTTGTTCTGTCCTCTGCAAGGCGTCAACGCACACTGGAAGCGTTTCAGCAGCAAGCGTTGTTGACTTGTTGTTTATTTGTTTATTATACTTAATACTACAGATAACAGGTCGCTGTGAACCGATTTTGTTCCATTTTCTGCAGGTCTTCATGTCCCACATGGAGCATTTCAGAATAAGAGCGTTTTGCCAACATGTTTTTGCTTACATGTTCAGATTGTGTTGTTTTTGTCAGTTGTCCTTGATTTTTGTGCTTCTACTCTGGTTAAATAGGCTACGTTCTTATTTAATTTTTTTATTTCTGTTTTAAATGTGTTTATTGTTGATATACGATCGGGAATCAGAGGGTATTTTAATTTTGAAAATCGACCAGATTCTCTTTGCCGTTTCTGTGTCTGACCTCCAGTCTGGTTCATCCACTCTGTCCTGCTTGACGCGGCTTCCGTCAAAAATGGACTCGCTGCTTATTCTCTGCAGAGCGAAGAGACGCTTCTGGGTCGCTTCTGGGATGCGCTGGAATGCTTCAGGTGTGAGCACAAGCATTGACTAAATGTCTGCAATTAGCTCTGGCAGGCGTGGCGCAGCCGTAACGCAGCGCACACGTCGCTTGAATCTGGGGTCAGTGTATTCTGGCTTTATTGTATTCTGGTCTATAGAGGCTACTGCAGGTAGAGAAAAAGTTCTTTGTGCCTGGTCTACAACCAATTTCTCCTAATATGTCTGATTAACTTTGGTGGACCACAGTACTGAAAATCCTCCCTGCTTAAAAATTAGATGGGTTGAGATTGAGGGATACATATTCATCCCTTCAATTACGGCTCCCTTTCATGACTCAGGTAAGCTTTAAGGTTAAATCCACTTCCTGGCCACACCCACATTATAATCTCATATACAAACATTATACTGATGCACATACACACATACAGTACATGGGAACATGTTCGGGCCCACAGGTCGACCAGGTAGTCAAAGTCAATGAGAGCTGATGCAGTGTCTGCAGCTGCAGTCGGAGGAATCAGCAGCCAACACAGTCAAGTACACACACACACACACACATGGAGGCACATACAGTACTCATGCACACACACACAGGTCTGATGTGTGAGAAGGTGGGCTAACTAACATCCCACAGCGTCCTGCTAGCTCAGCAGCCGTAAAACTGTCAAGAAAACTGATGACCGAGTATTCTGTCTTCTCTTTCTCTCTCTCTCTCTAACACACCCCCACACACACACCTTAGCCACAAATCTCTGAACATCCCCTCCTCACTTGCTCCATACACGTACACACTCATATACACAAACACACAAATATGCACTTACACATGCTCACACATTTCACATAAACTCTGCAGAAGATGATGCATACTCTAAGGGCTGAGCTGATTTTACAGGTATATGAGTTCCTTGATTTATACACCACTTCAGAGAACAATCAGACAAATGAAAACAATTAAACAATGTTTATGATACTAGTTAGCAAAACATGCAATATATTAGAAGTGTCATATTGCTAACCATTTCCTCTATTTTAAGCAGCATAGTCTAGTAAGCTGCGTGATTATAGGTGGATAGCATCAGCCTGTGGTGTACAAGCTGTGGTGTACAAGCTTTGGTGTACAAGCTGTGGTGTACAAGCTTTGGTGTACAAGCTGTGGTGTACAAGCTGTGGTGTACAAGCTTTGGTGTACAAGCGTTGGTGTAGAAGCTGTGGTGTACAAGCTTGGTGTACAAGCTGTGGTGTACAAGCTGTGGTGTACAAGCTTGGTGTACAAGCTGTGGTGTACAAGCTTTGGTGTACAAGCGTTGGTGTAGAAGCTGTGGTGTACAAGCATTGGTGTACAAGCTGTGGTGTACAAGCTTTGGTGTACAAGCTGTGGTGTACAAGCTTTGGTGTACAAGCTTTGGTGTACAAGCTGTGGTGTACAAGCTTTGGTGTACAAGCTTTGGTGTACAAGCTGTGGTGTACAAGCTGGTAGGATCAGAGGTAGGATCAGTGGTAGCTAGGTGTCGAGGCAGTGGCGTTGTGCTGACGCCGATTCAAAGTATGGACCACAGCTCAGGGTGTGTGTCAGTGTTTCTGCTGGTAACATCTTTGCCACACAGCAAAAATAATCAGTAAAACAAAAGAGTGTGTTTGTTTATACCTCTGAAATGTAAGGAAATACAGTTTAATTTCTTTTCATCAACTTTTTTCCCGTTTTATCATATACAATACACATCTGTAGAATGTGATACTGGTTCATTTCAATACCTAGATCCGAGAACATGACTGACGAAAGCAAATAATTAAAATTGGAAAGTAAAATAAACAAAATACATTATAAATATAGGCTGTCTTGTGAAAGTGTGAGGAGATTATATTTTAAATGCAATTATTTTTAAATACATTTTAAATGCATTAAAAAACAGGATGAGCTCTACATGAACAATATTTGGCCAGCAGAATATTCAGTATGTCAGTATTTGTGGTCATGTTCTCACTCTCAAATAAAGCTTAACCATGTCAAGTGACATATTTCTGGGACCTCTGCAGAAAATTGCAGATTAATCTTTAATATACGAGAATAACTAAAATTACAACTAAACTGCAAGAGGACCCCTGTGAACTATAACACCTGCTGTTATATTTAACTTGCTGTTTGTTAACTGTGTAAATTAACCCTTAGTTTTTTATGTTGTATTGACTGTTGATCAGGGCACCTTTATTTTCTTAAATAAAATTTTCTTCAATCATATAATTATTAGCCGTGAAATTTCATTGTTGACGCATCATTACATAGATGTCGTTTAAGGGAGAGATAGCAATCTTCATATTAGGAACATTTCTGGTTGTTTATTTCTGCAATGCACTGCAGGAAGTGCAGCGTCGCTTCCACTGTCTGCCATGACTGCTTGACTGTAAAACTACTCACAAAGAAGAAGCATTCATGCAAGAAGTGGAATGTAAAGGAGAAAGAACGGCTTTTGTTTTTACAAATTTGATCACTAAATACACTTTTGAGCGGTTTTGAGGCGAGAAATCAACTGTGTAGAATTTGATTATTGACAGTTTTACCAAAGTTGACAGCGAATCGAAAATGTGCTCAAACATTTTCGGGGTTGAGAAGCTCCCCAAGCGCCCGCGAGGTTAGCGGTGCCAGCCGGCCGGCCAGTCAGCCCCACAGGACTCAGTTACTCAGACCACTGCAGCAGCAACTACAGAGCAGCAGAGACAGAGGAAAAGCAGTCTGTCCTATACGTTCAGTTATAACAATATCAACGCTGACCGCCACCTACTGATTTAGGTTTTTTAAAATTTTACTAGGCCTATTTAAAATGTTATTTGATTGCAGATCAGCACCGTGGCGCATTCACGCAGCACATCCTCTCGCTCGTCTCGCTCCCCCTCATGAACACCGCAGCACAAATCTGTCCAACACAACGCTGCCAATGTCGGAGACCCAGCTTTAAAAAAGTTATTAGTAATGAGTAATGGTTTAAAGTACATCAAGGAACATCTGGCTCGTGATGTTGCCTACAGCAACATTCTCCACTGAGTTACTGCCGAAAACCTATAAGCAAATAAGAAAAATAAACTACAGAAGTAGTTTGAAAGGGGACTGTTGCTTTATTGTTCTAAATAGACATTACATTGTTAGTGTACAGTTAATTTGCTTTTATTTTATATCGTTCCAAAGCAAAAATCTTTGTTAAAAAGTTAAAAGTTTTAAAGTTAGTATAAATCAATGAATTATAGGAGTAACCTACGCTGTCTTGACTTCTTCCCTGGTCTCCCTCTGGCGTTGATGCTGGTGTTCACTCTGAATAGTAAACCTCGTTCACTTAATGGTAACGTTAGCTAGTTAGGTTATGTGTTGGAGATCAGTAATTCACTTGAAACATATTTAATTAGTTAAATGGTTTAATTAGGGTTAGGGTGTAACAAAAATAATCGCAACGCCATTCGCTCTGCAGCTTTGGCTGTATTTCTCCAGAACAATCCTGCCTTTAAGCACTTTTCCTTGATCCAAATTCAATCAGACTACATATGTAGACTGCAGTTAGTTGGAGGATCCATGTGTGTTCAATGCTCCAATCAATATGATCCAGTTACACTCAGCTGTCTGACGCAGATGGAGGTTACATAATGTGGATCCATGTTACTAGTAGTACTACTACTACTGTTACTAGTTTGATTTCACACATTCTCAGTCAATTTCTTGAATGCTGCTTTGTTGAATCACACATCTATCCCCTGATTTTTCCTTCTTTTTACCCTTGCTTTATTTCCTCTGTACATCTTTCTACCTCGTTCCACACAGTTCCTTCAATGAAAGCAACTTGTCATGATGTGTCAATAGCTTATATCCTGCATATTGTACTGCCTGCATCTTCAAGCTGGTTTATAAATGAGTGTACACATGCTTGTGTGTGTGTGTGCGCGCAAGGTGATTGGCTGATAAATGATGAATGTCCAGGAAATGAGGAGTTCAGCAGTGAGGAGAAGCAAATGCATGACATCAGCACCTTCCACATTAGTCACCAAATCACATCTGCAAAACAGCACACTATCCCATTATTTAGCACACTCACACACAGTACCTATACGCACAAGCAAGTGTACATATGAAAACACACGCTAAAATATCACATACATGTACAGTCGGAAACAAACACCATAGGGCCATAGCTACAAGGTACTAAATGTGTGTGTGTGTGTGCGCGCGCATGTATGTGTTAGGGGGGTGTATTGGAAGACAAGGCTGGTTGTGCCGGTGCTGCTGTGGTGACTCATCATCCCAGTGAATCACACAGAGATCTGATTTAGAAACAGACTGCATCCACCTGACTGCTGCTTCCACCAGCAAACACACACACACACACACAGACACAGACACACACATTTTGGCATACACACACCTACACAGACACATTTATGCACACTCACAATCAGACGTGTAAAAAATACACCCACAGACACTTAACACCACATACACTGATCAAGACAGATACAGATATTTGATGTTTACTAGACTAAAATCATGTTTGTTCTACATCTAATACTCAATATATTCTCACAAAGGTTTTTCATTGCTTACAAAATTGATGCTGCACTTCATTCTAACCATTTAAACAGTGATGACACAGTTACAGAACACTAAAACACTCAAAACTAATGATGTTCTCTTATGTTAGTTGCCCTTTAAGACCACCACAACTAAGGCAAGGAAGAACAAACTGTGTCTATTAGACCTTTAAATAAAAGAGTCTACTTGTGTAAAATATAAATGAGCAAATGAAACGATAAAAGTAATGTGTAAAATAAAGTTTCATTGTAAGTTTTAGCTAGTCCGTTTATACAATCTAAATTCAAACTCACTGAATTTTATATTAAATTCTTGACAGTAAGTCTAGTAATTATTGTAAAATGGGGAAATGTATGTTAAATATCCACGTACTAGTTATATATGTAGCCAACTACTATAACTGATGTCTTGTGCTGTAATATTTCCTTTAAAATTCACGATTTCATATTACATTATTTATTTTATTTAATTTTTTTCATATTACAAATTAATCAAGTGCCTGTCAAGAGAAAGAGTCTCTATGGTGCTGAATGGACTGAAAATCATCTCAGAAGGTTTTAGTCTCTTTAAACTCATTGTTTCTCTGGTTCTACATAATCTGTGTGTGTCAAAGCAAACAAAAAATAATAGCATTATAATAATATAAGTCAGTGAGTGGCTGATGAACAAGGTTTAACATCTAGCAGTTAAAGATGTTCATGTTACTTTGTGTTTGCTGGAAGTGGAAGTCATCTTTATAACACGTTTTTATCACCTTTTTACTCAAAGTATTGGATGTTCTGCACGTGCTGGTTTACCCCACCATCAAAAACATGTCAGGTTCTTTAGTCAGTGCCACTGACCAGACACCAGAATCTGGAGATGGTCCCCCGGAGCTGCACAGCGGCTGCCCACTGCTCCCTTCAGGGATGGGTTAAATACAGAGAATGAATATTTGTCGCTATAATATCAAACTATTAACATATCCCTCATTTTCTCTTGTCTTTTAGTTTATATGGTAAATACAATAATATGGTGAATCGTTTGCTTGTAATGGTGTCTGCTTCTGTTATCTGGTGGTACTGGGTGTTATTCTGTGCTTTTATATTGTATTTCTATTGTAAACTCATTCTGCAAACAAAATCCCTCTTAGGATTTGACAATGTTTTAACTGAGCTGAATTATGCGAGATAAAGTTGTGGAGCCTTAAAAACCTTTAATAAGGAGACGACAGCCGGTTATTCTGCCTCCTTGTCCTCCTGTAACACTAAATCCGTATTAGACTGTGGATAAGTCTGCAGCAGAAAAGAAGCCTAACTTTAGCTCGCTCGCTGTCCCCGATGATTTTGACTTCAGCTTCAAGGGATTTTGGAGCGAACTGATCTCCACGCAAAACCTTTCAATTACCAGGTGAGCTCAAAGTGAGGAATACCTGTCTGCCTCTCTGAATGTGTTTCAGAGTAGGAGACGAGTGCAGGGATGTGTGGTTCAAATAATTAGCCCAATACCAGAATCCCCTGTCGCCAAATAGTTAATTAAAAGCTTGCCCAGTGTGTGTGTGCGTGTGTCCAGAGGATTAAAGACTGTAATTATAATTATGTCCTCTCCTCTCTGTCTTTTTTTCCCCACCTTCTCCTAGCACATACTCTCTTGGTATTGTTACATACACACAGATTTCTCTCCACAGACAGACACACAAGCACAAAAAAAATAAAAACACTCCCCACTCTGGACCACCATGGACGAAATCAGCAGTGGTTTTCTTCTTATTCTTCATGTCAGATTTTGCATAGTCACATTAACAGAAGGCGAGGTCTCCCTGTTACTGTAAGGAGTCGAGCTGTCTATCTGCAGCTTTTACTGCTCATGTTTTTAAGCCAATGTGAAAATGCTTCATTAGTTAAATTAAAAGTACTTAACAGACAACAATGATACTGACTTATACACCACAGAATAGTCCATGCTGCATTTTATTGCACAAATATTTTGTGTAGGGAGATTTACTGTGACATGAAACTGGATATAATCAAAATTTTAGTTCGGAATTTGCTAAAATCTTGACTTTTTTGCCACTGGCCCAAGTTGTACAAAACATTTTCTCATCAAGATTTCAGTTAAGATATTATTCCTTACAAAAGCTTTAAATTGGTTTGTATGTGTTGCAAGGATGATCTAAAATAGCTTCCTATACTGTAAGATACTGTCCAGTAGGAATATGGTAAAGTTGCCATGGCAACAAATGTTCTTCGTCTGGTTGATAAAATCTTGATTGAAATCCAAACTGTTACTTCTTTATATATGGAAGAATTAGTTTTGTTACATGACTAAACCACAAGATAGAAGACATTGCAAAGTAAATGCAATCTGAATCATGCAGTCTGAAGCATCAAACGTGGCAAGCATATTTAAAGGACAACACAGTTTTTTCATGTAATTTGTTCAAATGAAAATAGACTTTAAAGCTAGGGCTTTTGTCACTCAGACCCACACTGAGTTTAGGTTCAGTATTGTTAGAGTATCCATAGTCCTACCCTTGATATTGTCATAATATGATAAGAAATGTGTTAAATTAAAATATCTGCCCTACTGAGTATTGTTAGGTCAAACAGTAACATTGGGATTTTGATAGAAAACATATACAGTATATGAAAATGTAGCAGAATATTATTTTCTCATCTATTTTTCTTCCCTTCGAGACTTCAGTTTATAAATAGGTATCATACACTCATATCTGTCTACCTCTCTAAGTCCTCTCTACTGTACCACCCTGAGCACACAGCTGCTCTGTGATTGGAGGAGCCCTGGGAGACTTAATGACATCGACGTCTCGTCCCCTCTGGTTCAAACAGACGACCTTTGACCCTGAGATCTGAGGCTGTATTGACGTAGCGACCCTGGCTAATGTAGCAGGCCTGCTGATAGACTGAGATAAGAGTCTGTGTGCAGACATGACTGAGACAATCCAGTCCACCAAACTGATGCTGCAGAGTTCGATTAGGTATCACTAACAAAATTTTCACGTATAATTTCTTTACGTGGAACATAGTGATGTTTGAATATTACCTCTGAACATTAAGATGCCCCATAAACTTAGGATTAGTAAGACTTCTGAATTTGCTATGCTTATATATTTAATCCACACGTGTGAACTGCTGCAGGTTGTCTTGCGTATTTTAATTGTTGGTTATTTTAAGCAATTTCAGACACAAAGCAAGAATACTCTTGCATTTTGGGTTCAGCAAAGCAAAAAGATTATTTAAGTTATAGCTCACAACAGGCTGTGATATACTTTTAATATATCACAGTTAAGGGTCGTCTTAGTCGTCAAGTATGGCAAAAAAAGTAATAGACATACTTCACTTTGATTTTTTTTATTTCGTCAATAAATATTTTTTATGAATACAAAATGTAGTCCCACCTGGCTGCCTGCACATAATACATGGGGGTTGCTATGCAACACGAGCTCGTTGACCTCCTCTTTTGCACATATTGTTTAACTGGTGTCTTTTTTCCAGAGAGACCTGCTCAAGCCACTTGGTAAGGCGTGCCAGGAGGTCAAAGTTTACATTTGGAGTGTCCATTTCCATTATGTGGGGAGTTTATAACTAGCCAGTTAAACGTTACAGTGTAACGTTACTTTGTCACGGAGTGATGCGGATCTGCACAAAGAAATTCAATTCAACATGGCACTCATTATCACACTACTATGAACCAATCAGTTCGCTTGATTTGAGCTACCTACTTTATAATGCGGTTTAGGTGCTGCAAAATCGAATGCAAAGTACAGAGTAGACATGTCCAAGTGCAGGGGCACATCCTACTTGATATCTGAAATGCATGATTAAATCTTTTTTTTTTTTTATTCTACAATTTTGTCTGAGGTTGTATTTCTCTAATGCATGTCATCAGATTATTTCAAGCATTCTTACAATTTGGTGCACTCATAAAATGTTAAAAATATTTTTTATTTTATTTCCTTTCCTTCTGTCATTTCACAGTTCATGCCTTCTTAATTAAATTTTTTCTTCTATAGAAATAAATTACTACTGCTGTTCCTTGCCACACTCAAGTGGACAGTTTACCAACATGGATTGTACTGGAATAATTCATTAGAAAGTGCAATATTAAAAATAAAAATAATAAAAATACCTTTAGGTCCACATTCAACATTTCTTACATATGTGTATAGTGACCAACCTGTGGCTGATAAACCAGGACTTATGTTAAATGCGTTCCCTTAAAAATCAGTCTTTATTTTGCTAATTTTCTCTACGAGTATGTGTTACTGTCACAAAGTGTCTCGTTTACAAATTAGACATATTCTGGGCTGATAAAGAAGAACCATAAACTTGCTTTGTGCTGTAGCTGACAAGGGCGAGGTCAGACGGACATTTGTTTGACCTCCCCTTCCCCTCCTGGACAACCGCAGAGGTCACCATCCGGGGTCAGGAGCTGACAAACAGCTGCTAATGCTGAACACACCTCCTCTTCCTCCTTCTCCTCAGATATCACAGAGCACTGGAAAAGGCTAGTAAGTGGACCGCAAGACTGCCCTTTTTTTATTATGGAAATTGATCAATTAGCAAATATCAAAATTGGCCAATTACTTATCTGTTGATCGACTAGATGATTAATCCACAAGTAGTTTGAGCTCTAAAAGGCATATTGGGATGATTACATGAATAATTAAGGTCTGTAAAAAATATCAATTTCAGGTTTCACAGTTGTGGTCAGAGAGAAACACCAACACTGCCCAGTATTTAACTAAAAGCCTGAATCAGCCCACTATATTGGCAGACCATTATATTGGTCTAACCCCATCACACACCATAAAATCTCACTACTCTTTACCTAATTAAAGTGTCACTTATCCATCTGACCGCCTCCTTCGGCCCTCACAGCATGACTCTCCTCCACTCAGTTATCCACTCATCCTCCTCAGCATCTTTGCCTCGGGGCCCGTTGATTGACAGCCGTCCTGACCCCAGGGCCCACCCTCTCCGAGTGACAGGACCAATCCCCTGGCTTGGCCAAGTGACACACTAACTGGTTGGCAGGCTGATTGGCACGCTGCTGATGCTGCAGTGTCTCAGTCAGCTCGACTGGACTCTCAGCTGGCACTCTGTTTAGTTTGCGCAACGCTGACCAAATGCCTGCTCTGACCAAAAGAAGAGTGTTATTTTTCTCCACTCATTATCTCATGATAAAAAAAAGTTAATGAGAAGAAGGGTCTTTTCTCAGTTTTACTGCTTGTGTAGTAAGACATCATGGGTGTGTACTGATAATTCTAAAACTGCAAGGAGGTTTATTCAACCCTAATCTAATCTGTTGAAGATCTTACAAAGTTATAGATTTTGCAGAAATTTGGGAGACCTTATATGGTGATGCAAGATATTTTCATGGACACAACTTCCAGTTCTCAGCCTACATATCCTTAATGCACTTACTGTTATACCATATTGTAGAAGAAAACAATAACAAAAAACAATATTTCCACAAAACCTATTTAGTTACAATTTTAAAAAGAAACTTAGCTATTGTCTTTAAATTGGGGAATTGCTAAACATAGTAAAAGGTTTAAACAAGACCTGTCCTTCAGATACAAAGCAATGGTTCAATCTCATCTGACCTGAGAGCATCCACTCCACTTAAATGCCCTTGAGCAACACACCAAATCCCTACCAGCTGTTCAATAACCACCTCTGACCTACCAAGCACTAAAACCAATTTATCATAGCTTGGATTCTTCAGTTTATCAAATGACTTCATTTGGCTTCATTAGTCCTGTCATTGCAGAATTATCTCCATCCACTGATAACAAACAGACATCTGACAAAACTATGGTGTGATATGTCTTTTGTTGTCTACTATGCTGTATATACTGTATATTTACATAACGTGCGTGTCACAGTTCATCTTATGGAAAGAAAATCCCTGTAAATCAGTCAAGAATTGCTGTTGTCTAATGAATCGCTGTTCACACGTTACTTTAACAATTACCAGTAAGTGAAATGAAGTAGATGTAGCCCACTTTTAAACTGGCATAATTGGTTGCATTAACAAGAATATAACTAATTATTTAGATGTATTTCTATTACGACTTTCCATTAGTTCCTAAGCACTAGTTTTGTTCTTAATCTTGGTAATGATAAAAGCCTGACATTTTAAAATCTTTTGTCTGCCATAACATTTATAATGGGAAATATAATTTATTACATAAATGTATTGTCTACAGTAAATATGATACTTGGTGTGAGTGCAGTATATACAGTATGCACTACAGGCATTGCAATGTTAATGATGCATCACTGCAATAACTGCACCATCGGTAAACATCCAGCAACAGAGACAGACAGACAGACAGACAGACAGACAGACAGACAGACAGACAGACAGACAGACAGACAGCGGAGATAGGTGCTTTACTTTAAGTAAGGGGCACACAATCACACTCCACACAGCAAGAAATGTTGGGTAATGGAAAGAATGGCCGATAGCAGCTTGGGACTCTACTGCAAAACAAAATCAAGCTTCAGATTAGCTTTTGATATACACTCACACACAAACAGGAACACAGAACCACACACAAATGCCAAGAACACACGACAGCAACAATCACACCTACGCATTCTTGCCCACACAGACTTTAGTAGACGCACACACATTCAGATGCCTGCACTTGGCCCTGTTTCTGGGTAGAGGTACCTGGGGCTATAGGGGGGAAGAAACCAGCACAGATCAAACACACACTGAGCCTGTCACTACTCCTTCATTCCTCTCTCTCTCTCTCTCTTTTCTCCTCCATCCCCTGCACTGCATATTTCTCTCTGCATCTCTGCATCTCTTTTCCTGCCTCTCTCTGCTCCGCTCTGCTCTCCACACTGCAGTCGACAGCAGCCAGAGTAAAATGGAGGGGGGGGGGGAAGTGAGGAGAGCAAACACAAGCGAGCTGAGATGGGTGTAAGAAGAGGAAGAGATGGAGGAGGAGGAGGAGGAGGAGGAGGGCGGGTGAAAGGCTCAGTCAGGAAGAGCCGGAGAGGAAAAGAAGAGATAAATGAGAGGAAGATGAGCAGCTGTGCAATATTCCCGCTCCCTACGTCTTCTCCTCCTGTCCTTATCCAACCTTACACACCCTTCACATCAAAAACACGCACCACTCCTCTCCTTATCTATCTGAAACCTCAAATAATGTTCTATTGCAGCTCAATTACAATAATTACGATCATTAAGGTGATCATTTCCCGACACCACCATTCATTACTTTGGCAAAATAACTATTAGAAGCAGACTGGCTGGGATAGAGGGGAGGACGGCCCTCATTTTCCTCCCTGCAACAGAAATTCACCACCTTCCTTACATCCCATCAGCAATGTAAATATAAGGTCACTAGTTCAAATCCTACACAGTTGTGTTTAAAAATGTCTCTGCAGTCTCACTTTGCTTTCAAACAAAGTAGAAAATTTAAAATAATCTGAAACTGGGCTGCAACTATTTCATTATTTCGTTTCGGAGCGGAGGTGAGCTACTCTAGCAAGAGACAGCTAAACCTTAAAGTATCCAACCAAAAATCCCACTCCCTTCCTTCAAGCCTGCCTCCAAAACCACTCCCCCAAAACACTTTTCATGCGCAATGAGTGCACAGGCAGATTGCACGCAGGTAGACAGGCAGGTAGGCCAGCCTGAAAAACCAAAACATCAGCCAAAGAAAAGCTACTAATCCCCACAACTGAAAGGCTAGAACTGGAAATACTTATTAAAGTAATAGCAGATTAACCTGCTTTCAGTCTACTAATAATTAATGAACTAAACATTTTGCCCATATAGGTTATATTGTAGACATCAAGTAGGCGCATACCACATTTGCAAACAATGGATGCCAGTAGTCAGACACCAACCATGTATCCATGGCAGACCGTTATACAATGTCACAATGCCTTTCTAGACAACACGGACATGGCTTGCAATTCACTGAACAAAAATCCTAGTGGATTAAAGTGACTTTGTTGTTTTTGTTGGGACTAGTACCTTGAGAAATGACCTGAATCTGACCCTGAAACAGCGGGTCTGTTTCAAGCTTAGTTTCTTGACAGGAATATAAGAAGATGGTCATCTTACTTTGACACCAAATGAAACCAGAAAGTAAAGTAAAAACTACTGAAAGGTTCTGATCGCCATCAAGACGTGCTGCTGTAAGATGACAATCATTTGCATGACCTCAACTGATTACTTAAAACATTAGGTCATTTTACACGTCCAATGCCATTGTTTTTCTGGTGAAGACAGTCTGTAATAGGTGTAAACAACATAAATGCATTTTTCGCTTTGGGTATTGATTAAAGAAAATGTTCAAAATTGTTTTTTATTTAATTTCATTGCAATGACCTGCAACCTGATTACTGAGAGAAAGAGAAAGATTAGAAATAGCCACCAGAATGAACAATAACAGATCAGTTATCTTTGACTTAACTGTGGAGGGGGCAGACATAATTGTTCTCCATTCTGTTGATGGAAATCTACAGCTTTGTCCAGAATGAAGAACAGGTTGTCCTGTATTGATTGTAACATACCAACTTTATGTAGAACTTGGACAGCATATACACTTTCTAAACTATTCACCCCTATTCAACCCTTCACTCATCATTTGTTAATTAAACCCAGTTTCCACAAATTGTCTCCAATTTTCCATTACATTTTTCCCCTTTGGAGTTCCAAGAGTTTTGGTGTCAAACTACTTGTCGTTTGTACTTGCATGTCCTCTGCATGACCACTTCCTGCTGTGGAAATAGGTTTCTCTCAGATTTTGGCAGGACAAAGTGCTGGGTTAACCAAACTTATAACTGACCATCATTTCTAACTGGCCCACACAGATCTGAGTGTAAATAAGAAATGAATAATGCATCTTGACTAAGAGGACGATGACTAAGACGTCTGTTGGACACCTGAGATGCAGACAAGTGAGCAGGAGATGAGACAGTCTACAAATATAGAAACTCACCCACACAAAGAAACAATAGTCTACTAATAACATCTATTTTCTGATGTTCAGGCATTGTGCAGGTGCGTTGAAGAAATGCTGAATCCAAATGTTCATAAAATGCCAAAATGCATAAACTGAAAACTAGTCAGTCCACAATGAGATGACTGCTGGTTCATCTGGCCTCAGAAGAAACCATCCAGGTTGGTAAAAAGGGGGCTATTGGTTTAAAGAACCTCAGTCTCCCATGTGTGTGTTAAACCCCTTCCTGTTGGTATTTAGATATCAGCACTGCCTCGAAGGTTTGTTTCTTTTGTGTGTGTGTGTACATACGCATGTGTGTGTATAAGTGCAATTTCATATGCATGGATGTTGTGAGCGAAAAAATGGAAATGTGTTTGTGGATGGATACAGTATGTGTGTGTGTGTGTGTGTGTGTGTATGACTGTGTGCATGGGGTGAACACATGCATGTGTGCATCAATCTGTCCCATTCTCCCTATTCTACCTCCATTTCCATCAATAGAATAAAAAAGGAGAAGAAAACGCCACCACTGTGCTTTTCAGCAAAAGCATCTCAGCAACATCACTCACACACACACGCACACACACACACACACAAACACAGGCTGGCTAAAGGCCAATCAATAATTCACATAGAGCAGATTGAATGTAGATCAGTGACTCAACATGGGGGGAAAACACTATGGCTCTCCACCTCTATCACTCTCTAATTCTCCTGCTTTCTCCACATTTCTGTCTCTTTCTATCTCTCTCCAGCGGTGTCTTTTTATCCTCACTGCTCACTATCTTTCTCTACTCTTTCCCAGCACATATAGCTCTCTTTTTCCGCCTCTGTCTTTTTCTATTTCCCGCTTCCATTCTCCACCTCTTTTTTAAAAAATCTTTCTCAACCTCCAACCTCTATCAAGTTCTCTATGTTCTTGTCTTAACCAATTTCTTTCTACACTTCATTGTCGTTTCCTTTTTTTACTCTTTATCCCTTCTCATCTCTAGGCTGGACTCTGGAAAGTTGAGTTTTGGATTCTTTTCTCTGTCCTCACTCTTCTCTGTTATGTGTTTTTAGCTGACGCTGACCATCATTTTCACCAGTTAAAATGACAAATTAGATCAGCTGTAGCTAATATTATTCTTTAAGTAACTTCACTAAAATGAAACATGGCTGTTCTTCGCAGGATGATTTTCTTCATTGGTTGTTTGTTTGACAAAGAAATTACAATTTGCAGTTCATCAAGACCAACTTAGTGGTGAGTATTGTCTGGTGAAAGAATCACTTCAAGTCACTTCAAATTCAGTCATCAGAATTTCCCAGGTGAACTGGGCAGACATTGTATGAATTAAGCCAGATTTTAACCCTTAATATGTGGCTTCCTACATATTTTTGTATTATTTGGGACAAATTTCTGCGTAAACAGCTGCCGTTTGTCAATATTTTGCCAGCATTTTGTTAGGTAAACTTTACTGGAAAAAACTGATCACTTTTTACATTCAGTTTGAGAACCTACTTCATGACCAGTTGATTGATCTCCTTTTGTTCTTATTCTCCATTACATTTCTCTTGTTCTCTTCCTGTTGTCATCAAACCATTTTCTTGTTTCCCTCTTTTTTATACATTTCTCTAGTTGGCTCTACTATATATTTACTTCACTCTACTTCTTTATGTATTTCTTCATCTTTCTACATCCCTTCTTTTTGCTTCATCTTACTTTCAGTGCCTCTCTTCACCGCTGTCTCTCCTTCCATTCAATTTTTCATTTTAGTTTTTCTTCATCTGCATCTTCTAAACCTCTACAAAAACACTTTTTTTCATTCTAAAATTCTCACACATTAAACAAAAACCCAGATCTTGTGGATTTATGTCAAAAGGCTAAACTTTCTTGTCTTTCTGGTAATTTATGCAATAATATGCACCAGACATCACACACACAGCACGGTGGCAGCCCACACACAGAGTTGAGGAGAGGACAGCAGGGGCATCACATTTCACCACAGTGAGATCCAGACAAACACACACACACTCACACACTGAGGGAATTGACTGTGAGGATCGCATATCTGGAGTAGAGTTCTGTCAAAACAACCATTACTATGGTGCTTGTCTGTCAGGACATTGTAAGAGGGAGCCAACTATATCTATCCATGGATGGATGCAAGTATGTATCTAATCAAATGAAGTATGTATGTGTGAATCTGTCTGTCCACTACTTAGCAGAGGTTGAACAAATTCATTGATAATTTTCTCACAAGTCGTGGGTCTAGGCTATTACAGTATGTTCTGTGTCAGACCAAGTCCTAAAGTTTGTGCTTCAAATCCTGAACAAGTCCTTTGCCAAAATAATGAATCATTTTGAATGATTTTAACGTTCAAATGTGAAAATCTGAGGTATCACCTGCACTGCCAGACAAACCTTTTCCTCCTCCGTGCTTGTGCAATAAGATCTGCGGCTGTCAGTTTGATTCATAATATATCATGTCATTCCAAGTCTAAAGGATGAAGTCCAAGTGAAGTTAAGAGTCACTGATAATAAAGCTAAAGTTGACTTTTTTGATTTGATTTTTTGATTTTGTCTAAAGTCATCATATTTGAGTCCACATCTCTGCTATATAGTTTATGTCCATCCATCCATCCATCCATCCATCCATCGTCAACCGCTTATCCTGCGTACAGGGTGGCGGGGGGCTGGAGCCAATCCCAGCTCACATCGGACAAAAGGCGGGGTACACCCTGGACAGGTCGCCAGTCCATTGCAGGGCCACACATAGCCAAACAACCAGGCACACGCACACCTAAGGACAATTTAGCATCACCAATTAACCTAGCCTGCATGTCTTTGGACGGCGGGAGGAAGCTGGAGACAACCCACGCGGACACGGGGAGAACATGCAAACTCCACAGAGAAAGGCCTGGAACGACCAAGGTTCAAACCCAAGACCTTCTTGCTGTGAGGCGACAGTACTAACCACTGCATCACTGTGCCGCCCTTTTTTATTTTATTTTTTATTAGTTTTTGTCATTGGTGCTTGAAATATAATATTTTTTGAAGATACTGATATACTGCAATGATATGATATCATGGCATCAGCAATATCAAACGTGCCATTATGTCATCAGATTGTATTATGGTAAATGAGACGCAGGGAGAGAGGGGGGAGGGGGATAGATTGCACACTGAAGCGTTAACGTCCCAAATGGTCCTTTTTCTGCCAACCACTGGGCTGCACTGACTATGCATGTGTGTGTGTGTGTGTGTGTGTGTGTGTGTGTGTGTATGTGCATGTGCATGTGCTGGGATGCAACCGAGCCCCCTGAGGTAAGTGATCCTGCTGAACAGGTGTTACAGTATCACCTGCCCCTATACCCACCCACCCACAAATACCCACCCACACACACACACACACACACACACACACACACACACACACATGCAGCTATCAGAGCCTCTGTCAGCCGTGACTGATCTGAACGGATCTGCTTTCTCCACACCAGACGGATGAAGCCAAGTCACCAGCTGATTCGTCAGCAAGTGTGTGTGTGTGTGTGTGTGTGTGTGTGAGTATGGGTCCATACATCATTTATATGTTTATTTACGGATGCATAAGTGTTGAATTAAATGATTTTAATAGCCACATACATGTTTCTTTGACTACCGGTCTATTTTTACTATTTCTATGTATCTGTATCTGTCTGTGTGTGTGTGTGTGAGAGAGAGTATCTGTATGTCTGATTAGCTGGAATTCATATTCATTATTCTTAGTATTCACATTCATGTATCATTCATATTAACATAAACACACATTAGGAGATGCTCATCCACACACACCTATAGATCAAAAAATCTGCATTATTGCTGAAACGATTGCTCAACTGAACAATTAGTTTACTAAAATATAATTACTTAAAATGTTTAATCATTTTAATAACTGATTCATAGCAATTAATTAACTTATGAAGAAAAAATAACATTGACTGGTTACAGCTGATTAAATCTGAGGAATATTTACTGTTTACAATTTGATATGACTGTAAATTAATAATCTATGGGTTTTAGACTGTTGGTCGGGCAAATTAAGTATTATGAAGATCTCACCTTTGGCTTCAGCAGTTATCAATTTTCACTATTTTAGACATTTTATATAATAAAGAATTTAAAATACCTATTATCAACAGATTCATTGTTAGTTAAAAGAATCCCAAACCTGTGTATCTTTACTTTTTATGAATATTCTGATTAGTGCTTAAGTTTGTATTTGTGTTTGTTCACTGAAACACTGATTACCTTAGGATCAGATTTTGACAATATGATGCATTCCACAACCACTGATTGACCCAAGGGGGGCGCTACTCAGTTACAGGTTATAAAGACAAGGTGACATTCTTCCTTCTGATTGTCCCAGATGGGTGGGGGGTGGGGGGGTCTATCTTTAATCTCTCCTCTCTCTCACTGCCAAATACTGTCTACCTCTCTCCACTTGTCTTTCCCTCACATGATACCAGGCAGTGTGGCCAGAACCCAGCTGGGCAAGTGTGAAACCCACACAGACAATGAACGCCCAGGACAGATGGTCAGAGAGAGAGAGAGACAGAAAGAGAGAGAGCCATAAAGCATATACTGATACTATCACCTTGTTTGATACTCTGCTGCTTTGGCGAAATAGATATAGATTTCTATTCGTATAGCAATAAAGCAGATTTGAAGTAAGCTAAAGTCAATTGACAGGATAAAAGAAAAGGCCAGGGAGTGACTGAAGATACAGCAGGGACAAATTCAAAAACCTGAATAAATGAGTGGAGAAACAACAAATATAGATGCTTCCATCAAGGATATGAGGTGTCACTGAATGGTTTGTTTCCCACGCTGTAGGGCTGTCACCTTTACCCCCAAAGAATATAAAAATCTAGTTTGTGGAAATTCAAACAAACATGTATCTTGAAGGAATTAATGTGAACGCATCTCATGTAGCCTAACTAAAAGAATTTACATAGTTCCATCATGGTGCCTCTGCTGCATTATTTGCGTGAAAAGCTTACGTTAAGGAAGTAGCATTTCACAGAGCCGAAAAAACACCCTTGCCACCTTAATCAATTATTTTTCCATCTATCCATGGTGTCGAATACAAAATCCAGTGTTTGGTGTCGTGGTTATCTGTTCAACATCGATAGTCTATTTTACTGACAACATGGCAACATGGTATGCAGTGGGTCAGATAGATGCACTTTTAAAGTACAGTCTGAATTTAAGATTCATAAAAATGATTTCACATTAAATGTTTAATTCAAAGCTGTTCTGGGGACTTGTAGTCAAACACAATACAATACCATAATTGTGTTTCCATCCACCTGTTTTAAGCACATTTTTTGAGCATAAATAAACCTGGAAATGTCAGATATTCAGAACATATTTGCAAAAGAAAGAGACTAGAATCAAGATTTAGTTGGAAAATTGTGACAGATGAAAACATTAGATATGTTTGTATATATTGATTACATATGATTGTAACGTTCCTCTAATTGATACATGAAACGAAGATAAATGTCAAGTTTCAATCATGTTTTCTACGTAGTGTTCCCCTTTTTCCATTTTGTACACTACTCTATGATTAACAATACTGCTAAAACAGTATCTAAATTGAATTATATTAAGAGTGACAGAAGAATAAAGACAAAACAGGGAAGAGAAAAAGAGAGAAGATGGAGGACATAACATTTAAGGCAGAGTTGCAGGGGAAGAAGTGCAGCGGAGAAGAGGAGATGAAAGGAGGGTAGAGAGAGAGAGAGAGGGAATGGGAAAGTGCAGACAGAGGGAGGGGAGGGAGGTATAATGAAGTCCTCTGGGCCTCTGGTGGAAGAAGCCACAGCGCCTGCCAGCCAACACAGCCTGACTCTGTACAGATGGCGGCATGCTGGGATGTGTCAGTTCGCTTTCAAATCAGGAAGTGGATGTTCTTTAAATTTCTCTTGCAATGAACACTCTTCACATATTGAGTAAAACCCTGTACAGATTCTGTTTTATGCTTATGTTTCTGCTGCTTCCATACCCAGAATGTTTAAACAGGATACTCAAATGAATGTGTTTACTTGAGCCTGACCAATAAATCTGTGTGCCAATATTATTGGCCAATATGGGCAAATAGAGGGTATGCGTGTGACAGTACATGGCACAGTACATGGAAGTCACTGCAGTTACGCTCACTGAGTGGCAGAAAGACAAGCAACAGCGTTAGCTTGAATCAGCGAAAACACAAACAGCACATCTAAAAGGACCACTGGTTCTTTGGTAAGCAGTAAGGATCACCGTTGAGTCCAACTGCCTTTAATTTGATAGTCGCCGGTTTCGCTGTTTCCACTGTTAAACGCAGCCATAGTAACAGATGTTTTGCCACTCAGTCCAGCATGTTTTGGAGGAGAAGTGAACGTCAATGCATAGCCTACCCTTTATTGCAGATAAATCGGTATATGTGTTAATAACATCCGACAATTAAAAAGGTAATATTATAATAATTTTCAGGTTCAAAATCTTATTTATGGGTTGTACCAGAACAGGTTTACATGGTTTCATTTTCAAAAAAACACCATATTTTGTCAAACTTCACATTGCTGCAGCTCCTCTTTTCACCCTGTCTATTGAAGGCTTTTCACTCTGTGTATTGAAGGCTTTTCACCCTGTGTATTGAAGGCTTTTCACCCTGTGTATTGAGAGAAGGCTTTTCACCCTGTGTATTGAAGGCTTCATTTTAGCAATGGAGTGATACATCTGTACTAGAAAAATAACAAATTATTTGAAAAGTTTCAATCTGGTTTCAGGAAGTACCACAGCACTGAGACTGCCCTGCTTAAAGTCACCAATGACCTTTTAATGTCTGCCGATTAAGGTATGTGCTCAGTCCTGGTACTCCTGGATCTTAGCGATGCTTTTGACACCATTGATCACAGCATCATGTTAGACAGACTGAGGCACTGGGTGGGGATCTCTGGTACTGCCCTAGAATGGTTTTCATCCTACCCGTCAAATAGGAAGTTTTGCATGTTTGTAAACAACTATGTCTCTTCGTTCTGTCCAGTTAAATATGGTGTGCCTCAGGGGTCGGTCTTAGGACCCATTTTGTTTTCCTTGTATCTGCTTCCCCCTGGACATATTATCCATAAACATGGTATTTCTTTTCATATTTATGCTGATGACACACAAATGTACTTGCCCGTCAGATCCACACACCCTGGCATGCTGAGTTCACTTAACAACTGCATTTGTGAAGTTAAAAAATGGATGTCAAATAATTTCCTCCAGCTGAACTCAGACAAAACAGAAATCCTGGTCATTGGGTCCCAGCAGATATCACATTAAGCCTGTTGTAAAGAACCTTGGTGTTTGTTTTGTAATTTAAATTTTGAGCAGCACAAAAGCTTGTTCAATCATGTTTTTATCAACTTAGAAATATAGCAAAAATTCGATCTATGTTAACTTTTAAGGACACCGAGACCATTTTACATGCCTTCATCTCATCACGACTGAAAACTAAAGGGGACAGAGCGTTTGCTGTCAGGGCCCCGAGGCTCTGGAACAGCCTGCCCAAGGAAATCAGGTTGGCTGAGTCAGTGAACTCTTTTAAGTCCCTTCTTAATACATACTTTTATAGGAGAGCCTTTCCCGATCTCATTTGACTTTATTTTATCCCTTTTATATTATTCTATTTTACTTATTTTATATATTTATCTATATTTATTTATTTTATCTTTAACATGTATTTTAGTCTTTTCAATGTTTTCATGCTTTTATCTTGTATTGTTTTTGTATTATTGTCTCTTGGGTATTATTGTCTTTACACTTGTTAAAGCACTTTGTAACTTGTTTTTGAAAAGTGCTCTACAAATAAAGATTATTATTATTATTATTAGTTGTACATGCGCAGTTCCAAGTTAAGGACTACGAGCCAATCAGAAGCAGAGAAGGGCAGGTCAGCGAGAGGCCAGTAAACATGGCTTCGGTTCAGCTGTATATGTTTGTTGTCGACCAGCTTGGCAACATAGACCGGAGCAAGAGTTTCAGAGTGGTGAGTTATTAATCTGTAACAACTGTATCTTTCATCCATAAAGTTTTAACTGAGCTCTGTCTCTACATCACAGTAACAACTTTATGTCCATTGACTGCCTGGAGGGTAGCTAGTGTTTGGAAGGGAGAGGAGAGGGTGTGTTGGACTAGCCGCTTGGCGAGCGTTCTATGACGTGCATTTTGGGAAACGAGCTGTTTTCAGGCAGTTCAGAGCAGTGTTTTCTGTGGGAGATGGGTGATGGACTTTGGGCTTTTTCACTATGCAAACCTATTATATGCACAAAAAAGATTTCCAACTCAATAAAGGAGAGGGTAAAAGGCAAAAAGCTTAATACCACCTCTTTAAAAAAGAAATGGAGAGACGGCTCTTTCAATTATGTTATGGGTGTTGCCGTTGCATAGTTTCCCTATTGCAGTTTCACAAATGCATCACAAAACACAAAAATCATCTGACATTTATCAGCTTTGTTCAAAGTATTATTAACAATATTAATAATAAATATAATAATATAAATTAACAATAACAATAATAACAATAATTCATTTTAGACTTCATTGTGTCATGTTATCTTGGTGAGGTCTCATAACTTCGGATAATCTATGGAAGTTTTTATAAAAAGAAGCAAACAAATGTGTATCTGCCAATACATCGGAATATCAGATTTTAAAATCCTCAAATTTAATTAGTCTTTAAAATCCCATATCGGTCTGGCTCTAGTGCTTACCAATTGTTTTACCAGGTGAAGATAATGCTAAAGCAGGAGGCCAAAGCCATCTAAATCCAAATCCTGCATTTTGTACGACCATGCATCCAACAAACTTCTCCCTAATGACGCATAAGAGCATCACACTTCCTGGGTTGAAACAAAACATTGCCAGTAAAATAAAAACAACACCTTTTGGTTGAGACAATAGAAAACTATCTGTAGGTGGTGTAGGTTTTCATTATGTCATCATAGTTTAACTAATTAAAGGCTAACTTTTGACGCTTTCTACTTCAGGTTTTCTCTGTAATTCACATTTGTTGAAGAAGTGATAATTTAATGACTAGTAGATTCATGACATCATGTTTCTTGATGAGATGAGTAACAAGGAAGATCGTTCGATTATTTTCACACATTGTTTTGTCGTTATAAAGTAGGCTTATTATATTGTCAGCAGCCTTGCTAAGTGGACAACAGCATTAACATTAGTTCTTAATTTGTAGGCGTAAATGTTTTTGTGATTGGTTTATTTTTAATTGCATCTGATTTTATTTCGCAACATTATATGCATGTATATTTATGTTCCAATAACAGTTTATATTTCTATTTAGCCTGTATAAGTTCATCATACAGTAGGTTGGGTATGACTACATTTAATTTCATTTAAATTTTAGATCAATCAACTGCAAAACAATAAATATAACATTTTGATTCACACATTCATAGTCTCACAAAATTACCACTAAACATAATCCTCCTCAGCAATGTACATTTCTAAATATTGAATCAAAAATAAAAGCATGTTCACCATGAAAGCAACGTATACACACTGAAAAAAGAAAGTTGCAAGGAGAGAACAAACTCAGCTCAGTAAGCTGATGGAATTCCTAAAAGTGTTTTTATTTCTGCAAAAAAGTCAAAACATTTTGGCAGAAAGATTACCCTTCATGGAGGCTCTCTGCCAAAACACAGCAGTCCCTCTCGTCCAATAAAGCCTCTTTTTCAAACATGCACTGGTCTCAAAAGGTTTTTCAGTTGGTGTGAATAGGTAACATTTGGATTCCTTACATCAAATTTTAGAATAAAATGCTCTTTATTGACTTAAGTGGATTGTGAGATCTCAATCTGTTTTCTATATTAATTGTCTCTATGGAAAATGTAACTGTATATTCTAGTCATGTAAAGTTGCATTGTATAGGGCCACACTATGTAGATGACACCTGTACTGTACAAGTCTCATACTATATGATAGTATACATATAAAGGTAAATAAGTGAATACTGCAGTAAATAAAATACCTCAGGGAAAATAATTGAAAGAGGAAGGCCAGTCTGGTTATTCAGTGATGCATATTATTTTGTTCATTTCTGATTCAAGCACATAAAGATCTGATGTAGTCATTAAAGTTATTTTGTTATTCTGTGGGAGAATATCACTATGAATTTTTTATAACATATAAACACACACCACCATTACCACAAACGCACACTTACACAGGCACATACACAACTACAGGATCATATGACCAACCTGATTCTCACATCATTTAAGGCGTTACATGGCTTAACACCTACTGATAAACAGTATCAAACACTTGAGATCAGCTGATGCAGTTTGTCTTTGTACTTTGAGGAAAAAAAGCTTTTACTTAATTTTACTGCATATTTGTTAACAAAGACTTTATCATAATTGTTTTGAATGTTCTACCTCAGATTTGTGAAGTGATACACTGTTTGGCCTCAAGTGTTGACCAAAAAGAAGAGTTTAAACCACAATTAATTAATTAGTTTCTTCAACTTTCACTCAGGAGCAAAGATCAGCCTTTAAACTCGAAAGAAATGAAGATTTGATACTTCGATAGATATCGATCGATATCGATATCGAAAGATATGAAACTTTTTATCGTGATAACATTTTTGGCCATATCGTCCAGCCCTAGATTTCTCCCATTTCTCCCATTGTGATTGACAGACACTGGTCCAAAATGGTAGAATGACAGGTGCACCAACTTGATCTTCAGGCAAAGCTGTACTACCAACAAAGTGAGCAACTGCGCCTGTGACTCAGACCTCTAGAGGTTCTAACAGCCCCAGTTGACTTGTGGCAATTTCATTAATTGCACATTTGTTCAGGAATATCCATCATTTCAGCACACATTCAACTGAAACCACATTTTAAAATAGGTCCTTAATTATTATATCATTTTGCAGCGCATCTTGTAGAGGGGCCTTTGTCTGTAGTTTGAAGACCCCCTACTTCTCTTCCTGCATGTTCCCATGATCTGTCTCTGTGCACTATCCCTAAAAAAATGTATTGTTTGTAAAATGTAATTAGTTGATTAATCAATTACTCAACCAGCAAGAATGTAAATGCTCACTATTTGTATAGCACCTTTCTAGTCTTTTCGACCACTCAAAGCGCTTTCACACTACATCTGCATTCACTATTCACTCACATTCAGTCACTGAGCCTAAGTGCTCAAACAGAAACTAACAGACACACACATTACACATACACGATTCGGGGTTCAGTATCTTGCCCAAGGACACTTCGACATGCAGCCTTGGGGACCCGGGATTGAACCGCCGACCTTCCGATTAACGGCCAACCCGCCAACCCGCTCTACCTCCTGAGCCACAGATATTTCAGCTCTAATGTGGGGTCTGCTTTGTTTACAGCTTATATTTGATGTGTGGCCCTAAAGCAAGTTAATCTGTTAATCAGTTTAAATTTAAAGCTTGATTGCAGCGACTGAAAATACCTTATTGTGATGTCACATTGTCTACATATGGCCAGTTATCCTCTTGAATCTGAAAACTATGCCCTCTCGGGTATTCTGGTGGTATACGGGTCTAAGATGCTAATGGTGTAATGATTGCGCCCCTCGGTTCATCTTTTTACTGACCATCTAATAACTTAAAACTACATCACCAAGCAACAAAACACATTAACACACAGCACATCGGATTTAGCAGGTTTTCTTCTTGTAACCAAGAAGTAATAGACTTGAGCCCGAAAGAGATAAAAGTATTCCAGGTTCTAATAGCAATAGACTGACCTGTCCTGACAATTACAGCTTTTTCCACTGCCTTCCTGCAGGACAAGCCACAGGCCGCCCATATATGGTCAGTAGTAATTAGAGAGGGAGAGAGTCATTTCCTCTCCCTTCTGGTGGCATGGTGCTTAAGCCTTCATAACGCTGACATCAGCACTCAGCTCTGACTACAACTATTGCCCCAAAACACACACACACACACACACACAGGTCACTAACAGGTTCTAGCTAAACGCTGTATTCAAGATGCATCTTAATCACCAGCAGCATTAACATGATTGTGATGGCTGGTTTCATGACAACCCTCCTTATCAACATCATCTTTTATTCCATCAATAGCAGCTTTATCAGATGAGCCTGAGGCCATCGGTGTTTGACACAGCAGTGAGAGTGAAGTGAAATCATGTGTTGTGTCATGTATCAATCAACAGCACACTGCAAAAAGCCATACAACACTTCAGAGGCACACATCATGTCATCATGTAACATCTCACTGCAAAGCAACACTGCAAAACACATTAGTGTAAAAAAGAAGACAATTAAAAAACATCACTAAATGCCAAAAACTAAAATAAAATAAAAAACACACCACTCCACACTGGAAATCACCACAACAACCACAACTTTCATCCTGCAGGTGCTGGCTATTTCAGCACCAAACCACTCTTACCACACTAGGCCACACCTCGCCAACCACACCAGCAAACACACCACACAACAACCCCAGTACCTTGGCAGGCTGCTCGGCAATGCTTATGAAAGGATATGGCCATTCGGTGATCTTTTTGGCGTATTTCCTCACCAGGTTGTCTTCGCTGAAGAGGAAGAGGGAGCGGTTGACCGTTAGGCAGCTCTGCCGGACGGGTATGGGGTTGTACAGGGCCATGGTCCGGGCTCTCTGGGCCATCGACTGCTTGTACATCCGCTGTCCCCCGGGGGGCCCCCCTTGCCTGCTGCCGCCACGGCCGGGCCCCCCTTGTCCGCCGGCACCCCCGCCACCACCGCCACCACCACCTCCTCCTCCTCCTCCATACCTGTTGGGTAGCTCGTCTCCAAAACGCGCCATTCTGCAGACACCAAACGCCAGAGGTTAGGAAGGAGCCGGGGGGGAACCTTAGAGTGACACCTCCACATGCCACCACCCCATCAGCTTCGGCTCCAAACACACATGCAGAATAGAGTTGGATTCGGTTCCTTCTCTGGCTTATCTCTGTCTGTTTCTCCTTCTATCTATCTGTGTCTCCTTCCCAGATCTTCAGCGCCGAGAAGATACCTCCATTTGTGTGTGGAGAGGGAGGGAGGGAGGAAAGGAGGAGGAGGAGAGGAGAGGGGAGGGAGAGGAAGGGAGAGGGAAAACGCACAGTGTCTCTGATCGTGTGTTTGGAATATGAATGGCAAATAGAGCGATGCGTTTATGTAATTTCTGGCAAATCAGTTCTCTGACGGAAAAAAAAACACAGTTGGTTTTATTGGCGGGTGAGAAAACTGTCAAAAATGTTAGATATCTTGTCAGAGCATCGGCGTTTTCTCTCCGTCGAAAAAGCAAGGCATCCAGTTTTTATTATTTTTTTGGTTGGGAAAAACCTCTCCAAGAGTGAGCCGGATCTTGCAATTCAATAGGCAAACAAATCGATCACCTTAAATACATGCGAGAAGGATGCATAGCTGTGCGTTTAAATACATATTGCAATCATCACTAAGTAGGCTACCCTTGCTGGAGACTGCGTCTTTTTTCCCTCTCAACAGTCTAGTGCATCTTGACAGGATCTGCAGTTGTCTTTTTTCCCCTCCCCAAGTCCCCTTTTTTCGCGAGATAAAAATAGAAATAGATAAGTACAATCTTCAATAATTCATTTATTCTTGTGCCATTTATCTGCAATGTTTGATGTGGCACGGTAGATATCCCTGCTGCCACCTCTCACTGCCACCACGCCACTCGGGTTACACGCAAACGCCAACTGAGGGGGGCTTCCCCAAAATCCGAGCCTGGTGACATTTGTTGATATTTGGTGATGGACGGTGCGGCATCCCCCCTCCTCCTCGTCCTCCTCCCCCTCCTCCTCACCAAGGCGTCGGTCACTGATTTTGGGCGTGATTGCGCGCACTTGGAGACGAAAATACACCGGTCCTCAATCTACTAATTTATGTCTTCCCACACTTCCCCCCGGAAAAAAAGAGTTGATGAAGTTAAAAGAAAAATAATGTCCACAACAATCATCTATAATCCAAGGTTGGGAGAAGAATCCAGGACGAGTAGGATCCGGAGGAGCAGAAAAAGACCACTGGGGGAGGCAGCATCATCACTATCATCAATTCTTGTTCGGGAAATACGACGGCGGCGGTGCGGGTGTGTAGCAGCGGCTCGCATCTTCTCCGCCATCGGCCAGAAACCGTGCAGCATCCCCGCCCAGCAGCATCGCCCCCGAGGCTCCCCAAACCAGAGAGAGGCAGCAAGCCCCGCAGAGCTACAGCAAGTCCAGCGTGTCTTCTCTCTCTAGCACTCTCTCTCTCCCTATCCCTCCTTCTGTTATATTTCTTTCCTCCCTCGACCCCCCAGGGGGACGTGATCCAACACGCAGTCGGTCCGGAGGCTGTATATTCCCCTGGAGATCAGCCTTGGAAACGAATAACCCCGACGAGCGGAGCGTTTCTCCGGCGCTCCTGCGTTCAGTCAGCCGTCGGGTTGAGCCGCGCACTGAACATCTGATCAGTCTGACAGGAACCGAGCGCCGCGCGCAGATCCGTGGCCAAGCCTTGCAGCGCACGACGCACGCCGCCTCCCCGGAGCCTCCCCCACTCCAACCCACTACCCATAGCGCACGATGGAGTATGGGTGTCAGTTGGGTATGGTAAGGTACGGCAGCTGGCCTTACCTATAGCCGGGTGACTCTAAATTGAATCGTATAATTGTTATAAAGAAACTACGTCCAGCGAAACATGTCATCTGGTCGAAAGGCTAAAATACTTCTAGACTACGCTTTGGTGATCTAGGTCTTATAATTGTTCCTTTCTTTATGTATTAATCAGTAATATGTTTTAAAATACTGGTCACCGATGATGTTAGACGCACACTGTGGACATGGGCCCTTGAGGAGATCCCGCTCACTGTTTCCTGACATGGTCGCCAAATGTCACAAGCACCAACACTACAGTGCAATCCCCCCATTCACTGTTTACTTAAACACACCAGGCCAAGCAGAAGGCTTTTCCATAAGCGGGGAATTGTAAATTAATGTGGATTACAGTACGCTAAAGGTGAGAAACTGATTACCAATAAATGATTCAGTGGCCACTTTTGGTCTCTTCAGGGGAAAGACTTCAGGGGATCCTCCCAGCAGTATCTGTTGGCTAGTGTATACAGATGATTATTTTTAATCGATAGTTCCATTGTCCCTACTTTCATCCCACACCTGACAGCACAGACAGTTATGTAACCCTGTACCAAGCCAAATCTAACAATAAAAGTCGGCTCAAATGGGATTCCTTGGTAAAAAAACGGCCATGGTTTTTGTAGAATTTTCTCAACTGATAAATGTATGAAAAAAGATGTTGCCAATAAACTAAGTTGGACCAACATTTCATTTGAGACCAGGGAGAGTTTGGAGTGCTCTGTTTGTTCTTTTGAGGACATACTGTTATTTTGAGGACAATTTGAAAGAGGTTTTATCTCCCTTCATTCCTCCCTTCTCCTCCAAGCCGTCTGTCATTCTGGCTCTGGCATCTGAGTCTTCTTTGATGCAATTCAGCAAGCTGTTTGCATGGGCTAAATGGACCAAGCTGTCACCTCTCCAGGACAAGAAAATGAAGGTGGTGGTTGGGAATGTAGTTGGGGTTGTGAAATCCATGAAAAGACAGTGGCCAGAAAATCCCTTTCAAACTGATTTTTATTTATAGATATATAATAAATATAAGAACAACAATTGAGTTAAAGGCCATTAAAAACACCAATTTTGGTCACATTAGCACTTAGACGCTGTCCTTGGTCCTTAAACAGCTACTGACATGTTTCCAAGGCCTTGTGGTGCTGTTCAAAGTGCTGAAACAAGAGTTTAAAGCTCTGTACACCACCTGCATGCCTTTGGAAGAGATTACTTTCGGTGTGCATGAGGGTGGGTTAGTTAGTGTACCTCCGGCCATCTGTTAAATGGTGAGAAGTGTTTGTGAGTTCTGCTCGCTGTTTGTCTTCTCTACCAGCTACTTTGGCAGGTAACCACCTATAATTTGGAGTTCTGAGTCTGTTCTAAAAATCACTTGGTAGATTACTCAAAGTGAGCCATATGGTGGGTTTTAGAATGGATCTGAAGGCAAACTGTGCTAGACTATGTAGAGGTCAACAAAGTCTCACAAAACTGTTGTGTGTGGTGTACATGTACTCCTGTTTTTCCTTCTCATCAAACTTGGGACCTATGTATGTTTAAAAAAAATGTTAAATGAGCAAACACATGTAGGTTGTGTTTTTCAACCTACATTACATATAATGTGACAATTAATGTCCTCCTCACAGATGATTGTGTTGAATTGGGCATAATATTTTCATTTACTTGTAATACAAACTACTAAGAAGTAAATCCCACTAAGTCAAGAAAAGTGGCAATCCTCTGCATTGCAGTTTAATTCAGTCAGGTGCTTATCTAACAATGGCACTGTGTGGAAGGTGAAAGGGGTTTTCTGCACACCAAATCTAAGTTCTCGATATCTTTTTAAGCTTTTTTTAAGTACTGGAGGAACAATGCACCGTGCACCTGGAGTACTTACATTGCCCCTTTATTTGAGCAACCCTGTTGAAGGACACATGCAATGCATTGTTCACTCTTTCAATACAGCCCTAAACCCATTTGTTTTCCATGTCACAAACTATTTCACATGTTTGAGTCTCCCACCTTGTTAGATAAATATGTTATAGTCACTGGAAAAAACACAAAATGGACTTTGGCCATAAATAAAGTGGGTCAAATGAATCCTATTTGCACTTTCACATCAGTTATTTTGGCCTTTTATAGTTCTCAAATGTAACAATACATTTTCTTAAGATGAGTCGCATTTGCATTATGGCTAATTTCTCTATTATAACGCTCTGACTGGGCTCTACTGTTACCTTGAGGTCACGCAGTGCGTATAACCCACCTGCTGTCATGGTCTCAGAGCTATGGTATCATTTACAAGATGGCTTTTCAACGTCACAACGTGTGCGCATCGCTGGATTTGCTCGTCATCTGATTCCCGTAGACTAGTGGATACTAACAGGCATGATAAAAGCCCGTTCCCGCTGACAGCATGGGAGAGATAGTGAAAGTGAGTGTCGGGAAGAGGTGGTTGGTGGTGGGGTGGGGTGGTGCTGGTGGACAAGCCTGCCTGTGATTTGCGCGCTCACGGGAAACCACGCGGTGATCTGATGCCAGAGATGAAAAGCTGCCACCATCACTTATTGATAATGAGGACGACCGGACAGGAAGGTGACGGCTGGAGACATTTAGCGCTCTCCCTCCTTGTCCTTTCGTTTTTTCTTGTGTTTTGTTTTTTTTTGCACACTGGCATGCCTCTGTTATCGCTGCTGCTGCTGCATGCCCATGCAGTTCTCCCAAGCTCTCTCCTTGTGAGTGTGTGTTTGTGTGTTGGTTGGTGTGTGCGCTGCTGCTGAGGAAGTCGTGCTGAGGCCCTGATGCGCAGCATTGTCATTCAGGGTGCGTTCACACAGGCAACCCCCGCAGGAAGCCCTGGCACCTCCCCCTTGAAACGACGCCCCCTCCTTACCCCCACCTCTCCTCCTCCTACCCCCTCCCTTTCTGTTCTCTGATCTCACTCAGCAGGCCAAAGATACAGAGCTGTCTGAGAGGTAGAGAATGAGAAAAGAGAGAGCTACACCACAGCAGGGTAAAGAGGGCCAATTCGAGTTCAAAAATTAAATTGGACAATATGATTCACTTAGAACTGTTAATGTCTATTCTAAAAGTTTCATTACAAAATTAGATTTAGTTTTGAGTAGAAATGGTGGCCTAATCCAGAAAATAGCTGTGATTTTATAAATGATAAGAAACTGCGGCAATGAACATGATTCTTAGTTTATTGAATTTAACTTGAAGATGAAGTGGTTCCCTAAAATGCAGCCTAGGATTTTATTTTAACCTATGGGGATTCAGATAGATTTAGGTCCACAAAAAAGGTCTCCTCCATCTTTTCCTTAAGTGAAGCTGAGTGCCAGGCTGCCGGTGCCAGCAGCTTGTTTTCTTCATTGACTGCTGCAGCTGCAGTTTGTCAAATGGCAGTTTTATTTTTACTCTCTAATGGCTGAAACGTACAGTAAACATAGATGAAATTTAAAATAGGCAAAGTAAAATGACTGCAGTATACCCCCAAAAATAACAAATTGTTAAAATGGATTTCCAGCTTGACCATATAAACAGATGAAGCAAAAACAATCATACAAATAGATCTACAGACTGGGGTGTTGGTCTCAGTGGGATCGGCATTTAACAGCACTTCCATATTATAGTGTTATTTGTTTCATTGTTCATGTAAAAGATACTGCTTACAGAGCTTTTAATTGGTCTAAATAGTGCAAACAAGTACATCATGCTTAAAGGAAAATCTGTCAGAAATACAGAATATATAACCCCTAATGATGTTACAGTAATGTCATCTGGATAACTTCATTCAAAGCCTCCAAGAATAAACAAAGACTCGGTGTTGGAAATTGGGGATGTGGAGTAGTGAAGGTGGGATGCAGTGTTTTTGAGCTTGACCGATACAAGAGACTTGACCATTGATTTAAATCTTTCCATCACAAGTTTCCCGACTTTATGCACCAATACTAAATTTAAATTTAAAACAAAATACCTGAATGGTATCAAATACATTTCGTTCGTCTCCTGTTTTTTTTTCTTCTCGAAATTGCACATTTTCCCCGCGCTCTACGGTTATTCTAGCAAATTCACTACTTGATCTGTTTTATTCAACTGGAATGATTCGTTTAAATATATTAATATATCGTTTATAATATATTACATGTGAAATGGCTGAAGTATAAAGCTATTCACTTCAGAGCAGGTTTGAAATTCATCACATAAACATAACACATACTGCTCTCCCATGTACATTATATTCTGTCACAAATATCACGAGTTAGCTCATGTGGTTCTGTGACACATAATACACACTAAACTATTCCCTATGCAAATTAAAACAAGTGTTTAGCATTTATCTGTATCATCAGGAGGAATAATTTGCACAGTATTTTCTGGGTTGTGCATAGTTTTAAAGAAATGACCTGTTAACAAATATACTGTGCTACCCCTTACAAATGACATCCTGGAATTCCTCCTTTCTGGACACACCATTTACGTTTGGAAGGAGTAGTTTGGCGAGCCAAGAGGTAGTAGAATCTATCTTCTACTATAACGTACACAGGTGAGATTTTCTTGAGCAAAGCACCTAAGCTCTAATGACACCAGGACAGCAGTTCATAGAAGAATATTGTAGTTGTGCCTGGAAACTTCCAGGTGTGAATGCATAACTGTGGGAGCATGAGGGAGGCTAAAAACACAGCCTGCATCATCAGCAAAACCCTGTCCTGGATACAGAAAGGTTTGAAAAATCAGCATGAAGAGGTAGATACAAAAGCATTGAAGGAGTAGAAGACAAATGGGCCTGAATAAGTTATAAAACATTTTGGTTTGGTACCATCAGGCATTACTATTGTTACTATTATTAATATAATAGTATAAATATAAGTATTCCAAAGGACCTAATATGACCTCTACTTCAGCTACTAAAATTGCCAACCTCTACTGTTATTACAACTGCTGCTGCTAGTAATACATAAACTCATATAAACACTGCTGTTGGAACTAAGATGGTCCTGCACCTGTACTATATAACTGTTAATAATTAACAAGTAGGTTCTTCATTAGAAGTTAATCTGGTGTCGCCCAATGATAACTTCAACAAAGTTTCATTCAAACTCAAAATAATTTTCGAGACGAGTTGTTGACAAGCAGAGCAGGGAAAATATTATTCTCATCTAACGCTACTGATAGTGGTACTCACACTACAACTAGTACAACTACTGTACACTATAGCAGTTAAAAGAAATTCAATAACAACAACAAATACCATGACAGTCTGTGCTTTCTAAAAAACTAAACTAAAATATCTGGATCTTCACACAGTGGATAAACTGCAATTAATATGTCTTATTTCTCTTTGAAGAAGTGTGTGTGAACATATACAGTACATGTGGACCAAAGATTCTTGTCTCTTCATTATTTATGGTAGGACTGCGTATTAGACATCATCCTCATTATTAAACTTTGATCTGTAAACTCTGTACAGTCAGAGAGAGAGGAAGTTTCTCTCACACGCAGATAAGATGTGTACACATACTGATGAAGCGCATGAATACTTGCTAAATGATCACCACAACTACAGTTCAAAGCTACTGTATGTAACCTCCTCTGTAACACATATTCACGCACCACACCCACCCACACAAACATTTACAAGTTACAAGCAAACTGAATATCATTTGTCTTTGATAGAAAGCTTTTCATGTAACAATATTATTTTCTTGCATTTGTTATATTTGTGCATGATATAGTGAGTAGCTAGCAGTAAAATTCATGTTCATTCAAGTTAAAATGTTTAAAAAGCCAAGACTGCTGCAATGCCATAACTAACTGGGATATATTACATGCTGCTTTTCGGCTCATGACAACATTTGTTTACCAATTTTAGCACACAACTCTATGTAGATTCCTCAAAATAAACTTGTTATTTTAGAGACTGGTGTACTGTTTGCTGATGATATAGTATTCTTTCTATTGAATTTTACAGCTCACAATATCCATTCTAAAGAAAAAAACTACAGCTCTGACTATTCCACATCTCCTTTTTTATTTTAATCTTCCAGCTGCTAACTAGATATGACCGAATTGGATTTTTAGCTTGCTGAAATGAAACTTGGGTGTAAGTTTGACAGCACCGAGGCTGAACAAAATCAACTTGTGTTGTGTGTGTGGTGTGTTTTGGAGGGCTGTCTATTCAAACTGCTGCCAAATATAGCACTGCAAGAAACTTCTAGCAAATGTACTTGCTGCAATTTCAAAAACGAGCTGGAGTCAAAATGATCCAGCAGCATAGAGCTAGCATCCCGACAGTTTCACTAAATGTTTGAAGAGAAGCTGATTTAAAGTTACAGGTACATTTGTATTTACGTCAGATACAGTTACAGGACAGGAATTGAGGCTGTCTGATTACTTGGACCAGTTCAGCATGACAGCCTGCAGCAACACTGCGGCAGTCGAAGCCGAGCACAATACTTCACAATACTGCTATTTTGCCATTGAGTACACAACAAATTAGATTTTTTTTTGGTAAAGATTGCCCGCCTAAGACACAAACACACATACAAAACACTTACAAGGTTTCACTCATAATGTCGACTAGCTGTGTTTTACTGGACTGTGGCAGATGAAAACAAGAGGTATATATGTAACATCTAGTGACATGATGCTGATTTTAACTTACGCCTGTGTGTATGTGTATGCACTTGTGCAGAGAATATTCAGGAAACTCAGCTCTCACTGTTCAAGATCATTATGTAAAGAGTGTGTGTGTGTGTGTGTGTGTGAGAGAGAGAGAGAGAGAGAGAGAGAAAGAATAGCGGTAGTGGTGTAGAGGGGTTATGCAGACAGGCAGAGAGATATAGCGAGCTGATGTAGCGTCCAAGCTAATTAGAAGATTGCTCTTTTTTTGGCTCGTTCTCACGCCGACTCAACCTGTATTAATTGATTGGCTGGTTAATGGAAGTGGAGAGGAGGAATGCAGGAGGGAAGCAGAAGAGGAGGAGGAGGAAGAGGAGTGTGCTGGTCTCAGCTAATGGGCCCAGCTCTGGTGTGTGGAGTAAGCATTCTAGTCAAAGAATCAGCACTATACGACGGATAGAAAGAAAAAAAAGAGAGGGAAGGAGAGAACAGCGGAAAAAAGGAAGACTGAGATCAGAGACGGAGAAACTGACTGAAAGAGAAGGAGACTTTAATAAACTGCATGATGAAACCATAGAGGTTAGACCACCTAGAGTACACTTCCGCTCACACACACACCAGTGACCACACAGTAATATAGTACTGACATATACACACACACATACACATACACACACATATGTAGGCTATACATGTATATGATTATTTACTGCGTGTATAGTTACACTTTTGGCACATTTGGACATTTCTATCTCTCTGGAGTGGTTTATGACATTATTTGCAAATTTCATCTTGGGGAATACTACATCAGTGAAAGGGAAAGGACCCTGCACAAGAGACTGAATGAATAGAAAAAGACGATCAGGTGTATCTAAAGACTACAGTAAAACTGGTCACAGCGTCGGCTGGGAAGGAGTCAAAGGTCACTGACCAGGAGTCAGCAGACAGCCAAAAAATACTCAAGAAGGTCATTCACACCCAATGCAAGATTACATTTTAAACAACAAGTCATGTAAATGAGAACTGAGCAAATACTGATCCATACATTGACTGAGACAATTAGATGCAGTTAAAGGCTTTGGGCCCCACTAGCTGAAAAGGTAGTAAATGGATCTTGAGTATTTTCCTTTGGTCAAACTACTATTCCCATGGTCAAGAATGACCTTTAAAGGACCAGTGGTTAATATTTAGGAGGATCTATTAACAGAAATGAAATATAATATACATAACTATGTTTACAGTGGTGTATAAAGACTTTACATAATGAAACGTTATGTTCTTATTACCTTAGAATGAGCCATTTCTATCTACATACACCACTGGTCCCTTTACATGGATGTTGTCATGTGCCGCCATGTTTCTACAGTAAAAACTTAAACACTGAACCATTAACACCTATTTTATACAATGTCAGTTTGTGATCTCATCCAAAAATGAAGTTTGTACGACTTGCCGTCTGACTACATAAGAAGGCATAAGTGCTTATAGCTGTTCTCAATAGCGGGACTACAACACAGCGTGAAAAGACGGCCTACATATAGACGGGCAAGATGTAATGGCGGAGATGAAAGGCATCGTTTTGTGCTCATTTACATACAAAAAGGAGGTTGTAATTGTGTGAAGAATGAAACACGACAGCTTGAGAGGGAAGTTTAAATCCTGCTTCCTCTGCACACATGGCTTCATATAGTGCATGTGAAACAAAATTAATAAATTAAGTGCTTATTGTTGAGGAAACCATTGAAAAGGACTGGAAGGGGAAGTAGAAAGGATATGTGATATGATGGTGATATAATAAAATACAATACTGACCCAAAAAATTCAGCTTAACATTTTTGGTTCTTAAGTGCTTACATTTTACGTCATCAGAAAAAGCTGATCTGATGAATAATGTGAAAGCTCAACCTTCTACAAAAGCTTACAATTTAGTTGTCAGTTCTGGTATATTAATATAAATAATTCATTTAAAAAATGCAGTAACATAATAACTGATAAACTACAATCTATTCCATTATCTGAAATGGTCTTCGGTTATCTTCACTAATATGTTAGGGAGTCAGGGAGAGAGAGAGACAGACAGACAGACAGACAGAAAGTCAACCATTACTTTATCCCCTGGCAGAAATTCAGATCAGCATTAAGCATTCTTGCCTAAAATCACCAGTAAATATAATATAAAAACCCTCACAGGCCAATCCAAGATTCAAAAAATTTCGGGAGAAAACCCAGAATGCTCATTTCAGTGCAGCACAATTTGTGGCAACCTGCCAGAGTCTGAGGGATGGCCAACAGAAAGGCAAGTCAAGCACGTCAAGCCCATATGTCTCAGGATGTCTAATACCCACCGAGGGGCTGTAATAACCACCCAGTCGGATAAATGTTAAATTTACAGGAGAATCAACCCAAATAAGATTGGAAAATATGATCTGTTTGGTTAACCCTTTTACTGTAGGCATTATTTTGTAGAGAGGACATTTTAAAATAGTCATTTTTGGTTAACGTTAAAAATTACTCTGCAGCAGAGCTGGAGCCACTAATGCTGAAAATAGAGAGACCTTGCTGCCGCAAAATTCAGAAATGAGAAAAGGAAAGAGTCTGAAAGGTTTCCAGACACAAAGTTATTTAAGTGTATCGCAAGGAAATGTCAGTCTTCCTAAAATTCCTCATACTATTATTACTGTACAGTTACTTTAGTTGATGTATAACCAGAGGAAACATCATGATCCATCATTTCAAAGAGGCTGTAGTGTGGGAACTACTGCTCCTTACTGTGGGTGAGTGAATTATGACTCCCAATACTCTGACTGATTAAAGAGCACAGTCAGGACGTTGCTAAGATCCACAATCTTTTTTTATCCTAATGCGCCTTTTTCTCGTTCAAAATCAGCTCTGCCATTTAGGTGAGATGGAGGGGTTTAATAGGTAAAATTTCTGGGCTAGTATTTCATTAGCGGGGCGAGTTTGGGTGAAAATAAAGAACGTCAAAAAGAAGGAGGCTGAATGTTAATAGTCCACCATGACTGTAGATATCTGTAAGAGAATAAGTGATGAGTGCACCGCAGGAGAGAAAAGGAAGGGGCAGGATGAAAAGGTGGATGGATGAAGTTAGATCACTAAAGTGGGTCAGCTCAGTGTCCAGCTTGAATTAAGCATCTTAAGACAGATGAATCACACATGTTGATGCAGTCCAGTCTGAGAGATGGACACTGAAGAACAGAGAGATTCTACTCTGCTGCGCTACAGACACAATTACATTTATCTCTAAATACATGAACAATTTAGGAAATAGATCATGCTGCCTTGTCATAGTAAAAAGAAGTATCACACAACCCAAACCCTCACATACAGACATTAAAAAATAACATCAAAATCCACATGTTGTTGTTACATAAGGTTAAGAACCTAAAATAAGTAGTCACCAACAGTCAGCTTGTTCCCATATTCCAACATGTAATTAGTTATTTCCATGTGCGTCTGATCTTGTGTCACTGGGTAACTCTGTGCTATTAATATGTTAAACCAATTAAACAATTAACAGCATGTTCATGGCCAGAGAACGCTGCGTTCCACCTGCAAAAAAGTAGGACAAAGCAATCTCCCTGTAGTATTTTGTGCAATTTTTCTTTTCTTGACATAAAAGTGCACCCACAGCTCTGTGTGAGTCCCACTTTGCCCAGAACAGAAGAGTCATCTGTGCACATTAAAAAAAAAAAATGCTGTCAGAATAGGGTCTGTCGAGTTATGGCCCTTTTTCTGAAACTGAGGATGCAACAACCGACAACGAGTAATCTGGTCATCACTGGTTATATTTAAGACTAATTTTGTAGATTTACCACATGATTTTTAAATCCTAATAGACATTTTAAAAATTTTAAGAGCCAAACAGGCAGAAAATGAAATGTGGGAACTAACTTAAACTTTACATTTTCACTTTTACAGCTAAGTGTATTAGGTGACTGCAGTAATAGCACAATTAAACTGAACTTGATTTAAACTTCATTCATCAACTTTTATATGTTTCTGTGATCCTTGGACTGTCACATCCCTGTGTTTCTACAATATTAACACACCAGGTTTCAGTGGTGGGAAAACACATATTTTGCAACAAATAAATAAGCTACACACTCTTTCTCACAATGAACACACCAGTTTTTTAAAAATTACTTCGCATGACAACTATGGTACGGTTAAGGTTAGGGAAAAATCATGATAATGGAAAACAAACTGTCGTTAAGTTATCATTAAGTTTATCATTGATTGCAGGTCTATTACAAACCCATCCACTGCCCCGACTACAACATCATTATTTTCCACTTTCTGCACTGACAATGAACATTTGCACTTGACGTTAATTGTGCATTGAAGATTCATCCAGTATAAATTCCTGGGGATATCATTGAATGAATGAATGAATTATGTTTTTTATTATTGCCATGCATACTACTATGCCCAGCCCTCCTGGACTTAAAGGACACCACAGATAGGCCAGAACCATTGTGCTGCATATACATTTTCAAACAAAAAAAGGCCAACAATCGAGAACGTTCTCAGCAACATTTAAATAGTACTGGAGAATTCAAAGGATATTACTTAAATAGTTCATAGGGCCTTCTTTTCTAGGATTTTGAGACAAAGTTAGCAAACTTAGACAAATCAAAGTTGATCATCAACCACTCCAGTTCAAGAGAATATTTCTGGGTTTAATTGAGCCATTACATTGAAAATTAGCTCAAAATGAAATCAGAATAATTTGTACAATACAAATTATTTTAGGCTAGTGGCAGATACCCAAGAGTGGATGCACAAAACCTCATAGCAGGGCCCAATGTTCCTATGGCCTCATTTGCAATGTTGCCCTACAAACCAGTCATCATTGTCTCAGTGGGTAGTGGGCTCAACAGCAGTACTGCATGTTTAGTCCCGTGTCCTCGAGAATAGTTGCATGTCTCTGGCAACAAATCTGGCAAGCAGCATGAAGATCAACAACAGAGGTTTAATTCCCAAGCGGGGCCTGTTCAAGTAAAGCTAGACCAGGTGGACTGGGAAGTAATGCGAGTGTCTGCCTATTTTTGGTACTATGTGGACAGAACCTTTGTCTCTCCAGGTGGCGTATCTGCCTTCCACTAGATGTATGGTGGGACCAGTAAAAAATGGTAGAAAGATAAATGAATGGTTGTTACAGGCATGTCAGCAAAAGCCCTTATCTCTACAAAAACACACATGTATCATGTAACATGAGAAAAGAAGAAGAAGAAGAAGTAGAAAAGGATAAAAATGAGCAGAAGAAAGCATAAAAGGACAAAAAAGAAAAAGTACAAGAAAAAGTAGGGAGGAGACAAGTAACCAGGTCAAAAACAAAAGGTGAGGAGCTAAAAATATGATGAAAAGCAGTTGAGAGGAAGGTAAATATGGTGGAAGAGGAGAGATGTAGAGGAGGCAGGAAATAAGGTCAGATAGGAAGTGAGAGAAAAGAGATAACAAAATGACAAAAAGGAGACAAGGAGCGGAGCGAGCATGCGAACGATTGAAAGGGAAAGATAAGGAGGTGGAGGAAGGTGAAAAGGATGAGAACAGGGACAGAGGGGGGGGGGGTAGTGAGAGGGCGTGGGGGGAGGAGAGATATGAAGGAGGAAGGGAGGGGAACAGAACAGCCTGTTTTCTCTCTGTTCCCTTGCTAAACTCTGAACACATCTCCTTAGTGTATATGTGTGTGTTATCTATGTGCTTACTGTGCCGTATGAATGTGTGAGTTTATCTGCTGTTACAGTCTCGGTATTGGAGGTGTGTTGTAAACTGGTGATTGTGTAGGTTTGTGTGAAAGTGTGTGTCAGTTTTACTCTTTCAATGCTGTGTGCTCTTTGTGTGTTTAAGTGTGGACTTTTATGTATGTGTAGGTTATTTATCTATCTATATAAATATATACAGTGCATGTGTGTATATACAGTGGGTACGGAAAGTATTCAGACCCCTTTAAATTTTTCACTCTTTGTTTCATTGCAGCCATTTTCCAAAAATCTAAAAAGTTCATTTTATTTCTCAGTAATGTACACTCAGCACCCCATCTTGACAGAAAAAAAACTGAAATGTAGAAATTTTTGCAAATTTATTAAAAAAGAAAAACTGAAATATCACATGGTCATAAGTATTCAGACCCTTTGCCGTGACACTCATATTTAACTCAGGTGCTGTCTATTTCTTCTGATCCTTGAGATGGTTCTACACCTTCATTTGAGTCCAGCTGTGTTTGATTATACTGATTGGACTTGATTAGGAAAGCCACACACCTGTCTATATAAGACCTTACAGCTCACAGTGCATGTCAGAGCAAATGAGAATCATGAGGTCAAAGGAACTGCCTGAAGAGCTCAGAGACAGAATTGTGGCAAGGCACAGATCTGGCCAAGGTTACAAAAAAATTTCTGCTGCACTTAAGGTTCCTAAGAGCACAGTGGCCTCCATAATCCTCAAATGGAAGACGTTTGGGACGACCAGAACCCTTCCTAAAGCTGGCCGTCCGGCCAAACTGAGCTATCGGGGGAAAAGAGCCTTGGTGAGAGAGGTAAAGAAGAACCCAAAGGTCACTGTGGCTGAGCTCCAGAGATGCAGTCGGGAGATGGGAGAAAGTTGTAGTAAGTCAACCATCACTGCAGCAATCCACCAGTCGGGGCTTTATGGCAGAGTGGCCCGACGGAAGCCTCTCCTCAGTGCAAGACACATGAAAGCCTGCATGGAGTTTGCTAAAAAACACCTGAAGGACTCCAAGATGGTGATAAATAAGATCCTCTGGTCTGATGAGACCATGATAGAACTTTTTGGCCTTAATTCTAAGCGGTATGTGTGGAGAAAACCAGGCACTGCTCATCACCTGTCCAATACAGTCTCAACAGTGAAGCATGGTGGTGGCAGCATCATGCTGTGGGGGTGTTTTTCAGCTGCAGGGACAGGACGACTGGTTGCAATCGAGGGAAAGATGAATGCGGCCAAGTACAGGGATATCCTGGACGAAAACCTTTTCCAGAGTGCTCTGGACCTCAGACTGGGCCGAAGGTTTACCTTCCAACAAAACAATGACCCTAAGCACACCGCTAAAATAACGAAGGAGTGGCTTCACAACAACTCCGTGGCTGTTCTTGAATGGCCCAGCCAGAGCCCTGACTTAAACCCAACTGAGCATCTCTGGAGAGACCTGAAAATGGCTGTCCACCAACGTTTACCATCCAACCTGACAGAACTGGAGAGGATCTGCAAGGAGGAATGGCAGAGGATACGCAAATCCAGATGTGAAAAACTTTCCCAAAACGACTCATTCTACTAAATACTGAGCAAAGGGTCTGAATACTTATGACCATGTGATATTTCAGTTTTTCTTTTTTAATAAATTTGCAAAAATTTCTACATTTCTGTTTTTTTTTCTGTCAAGATGGGGTGCTGAGTGTACATTACTGAGAAATAAAATGAACTTTTTTGATTTTTGGAAAATGGCTGCAATGAAACAAAGAGTGAAAAATTTAAAGGGGTCTGAATACTTTCCGTACCCACTGTATGTATGTGGACAACTATCCTGCTTATCCAGATTACCTTAAATGCTTTATTTGGAGGTAAAACTGAAAGTGAGCGCACCTGAAATGTCTGTAAAATAATCTCTAAAATTTGCAAGTGCACTACAGCACAGTAGATTAAAGTTGAACCAGAAAGTTCATCTGTTAACTGGGAAGGATGTCTTCAAGGTAATATTTTTTTGCCATTTGCCTTTGTTTTCTCCTTCAAATAAGTTTGGCTTTAGACTTCTTTGTAGCGATGTTGCTGCATTCCTAGATCTCAACTATGAAAAGAGTACTCTACTAATTTACCATTTTAGTCCGATGACATTGTCAGACCCCGCGACCCTGTAGGCAGGATAAGCGGTTGACGATGGATGGATGGATGGATGGACATTGTCAGAGTCATAATGGAGAGCTGGACGCATTCTCCTGTCTTGTCAAAACCTGGCGCTTACATGTCTCACACTGCAACTCATGACAGTTCGGTCAAGTTTCAGGTGTGTTATATAGTAGCAGCTAACTTAGCCTCGAGCCGCTAGCCTGCATCAGAGATGAGGGATGGGCTATAGATATCCGGTAAACTCTTCTTCCGCCGATGTTTTTAATTTTCTGGCTTGTATTCTTCGGCCTTAACCAACGCTGACTCAAGTGACATCACTTGAGGTAATTTATCAGATGTCATGCCGTTCCTTTGGGGGCAACAAGAAGCTTTATACAATATATGCAGTAGAAGACCTATAAACAGGCTTTTGTGTGTTAAATCAGTGGAATTGTCCTTCAAACTGGTGAGTAGACTACCATAATCAATAGAAATGATGGGCAAAATACAAAATAAGTTGTAATAAACCATAATGATCATTTCAGGATACATTTAGCCTTAGGTTAAGGGAAGAGTAAGGGTTTGGGTTAGACATGTAGATGTGATTGTTAGGGGCATGGGAATGTGTTAGGCCAGTAAGGGTCCTCATAGGTTTGTAAGTAACACTGTGTGTGTGTGTATTGTAAGTAGACCAGGACACAGAGGTAAACGAGGCAATGATAAAGTGACTGGATAAATCTGCTCCCCACATCTCTCCTTTCTCCCTTCTGTTGCTCTCACCTGAACCTTTCCATACCTCCTCATCTCTCTCTTTTCGCTGTTTATCCTAGATGAAGTCACCTCTCCCTCTCCTTTCCTCCTAACTTTATTCCTTCTTCCTTCTCTATTTCTCCTTCGCTCCCCCTCCGGAGCTTCTTTCTGTCCTCTTCAACCTCCCTCTCTCTTCTTTCTCTGATTCACACTTTGCGTCCTATCGTCTCACGCAAAATCTCCTCATAATAGTTCTACTGTCAATTGTCCCAAAACGACATGACTGTTCCCCAAAACTAAATATACGTCTGTTGGAAAGTACGAGTCCAGCGACAGGCATACCGGAACAAATTTGTTGAAGAAATATTGTGAGCCAGGTTCAGGTGTAAAGAACTTTCGGAGACTGATGAAGACTTAACATAGTGTGGTTTATTGAGCCTAGCTGAGGAGATACAGTGCCGGCATACAACTAGAACAACAAATCTATCTGATGTTTAGACCGTAAGAATATTCTATGTTGCTGTTTGCTTTGGTTTAGGCAACAAAACTACTTGGTTTGGTCACCAAAAAGACTGTGGTTAAGTCGTAACTTAACTCACCCTCGCAACAATATTTCATTTATAACTTTTTACGTCAAGGTTGACTTGGACCTCAAAACTCGTGTTCCTGGGTCCTGTTTGTTTGACCCATCCATCCCACCCAATCCACCTCATTACCTCGACTTTCTCGCTCCTTATTTTACATCACCTGGCTTCCTCATTTGATAGCATCATACATTGGAGATCGCAGTGTAACAACAAACGTATATATGGGTCATAATAAGCTGCTGCACATCTACCTATATGGTCGTTTTTCTGGCGAGGACGAGCTGGTCTCTTCCATCATTGCCCCTTTATTTCTCCCACCTCCTTAATCATTCACTTCCATCCGCTTTTGTCTCTCACCTATCGGCTTCCTTCTCATTTCTCTGACTTTTGTCTCACGTTCACTCTACCTCCATGTCACTGTGTCTCTGCTCTTTTTTCGTCGTCCTCCTTTCTATTTTTTTACTTCCATTTCTCTGTCCCTTTCTCTGCATCTCCATAACCCCTCATTCTCCCTACTTTTTTCTCTTTCTTTTCCAACTCTTGATATGACAAATCTATGTGTGTGTGTGTGTGTGTGTGTGTGTGTGAGAGAGAGACCCACCCTCCTCCCTTTCCTTGTCTGATAGTTTCACACCAAGTGAGAAAAAAGACTACATACTATTGTCGTTTACTTATGAAAGTGGTGCAAATCAAACACTAAACTGCTGAAACAAGCTGAATTTTTACACTAAACAAATCAACTGACCAAAGTCTCAATCCATCTAAGAGACTCGATCAAAACTAAGCCAACTTTTTCTTAACTGTCATTGGAAGAGTTGCACTTTTATTAGGAAATTATACAAATCTGAAATGTTGAGCATATTCGAATGTACGGTTTGAATTCATCTAGAAGATTTTGATCACTTTGGTGAAATGTGTCATATTCCTACAGTACAGTATCTAGGCAGCTGCATTATATAACCTGGAAGCAGCATGATGAGTTTTTGAGAAAAGTTGCATTTTGGCGAAAACAGCTTCAGTTTATGAAGAGGTCCAGTAAACCTTTTACAAATAATGCATGTGTCACCCTAAATAATTTGTGGGAAATGGTGTGCTACAGCTATAATTCAATTAATTCAATAACTCATTAAGTAACAGGTGGATTGTTTCATAAAACACTGGCTGAGTGCAGCTTTAATGTGCTTAAAAGCCATTTAAAGTTTAAACTAATTTACTAAGTCAATATATCACATATATCACATATCACATACATAAGTATAATGCCAGTGTGTGTGTGTGTGTGTTCGCCATAAATGTCCCCAGTGTAAAGATTTCATTGAGAAAAAGCTGATGCATGAAGGGTAAGGCTGTGCCCTTACTAAATGGGAGTGGCTGGCAGCCGGCCAATCACAAAGAGGGGGTGCCCTGAGTGACAGCTGGAGAGAGTCAGAGAGAGAAAGAGTATAAAGAGCTCTTAGGAAAAACAGAATGTCATCTACCACAATCAAGAAGGAGTAGTCATTCATTCTTTCATTCATTCATTATTCCCTTCATAAAACACTCACTAGTTTACTCCATAGGGAGCAGTAAACTGAGATTACGGCGTCATGGTCATTTATCGTATGCGAAGTATTGTATTGTGAGAACTTTGAAATTGTCCTCGCTAGAATAATGACGGCATCACCCATTTATTTTAGTTGTCCCAACTTACCCAGACCTGAAACAGAAACTTAACCCTGTTTTAGCTTGTTTTAACTCCCCCAACATGAGGTTGTCTTGTATTATGGGGGCATCAAGCAAAAGGCAACATTACAGGTCTTTTACTTTTTCTTAACTTTAGTGGACCATATCTCAAAGAAGACAGTTATTTTTAAATGTCATTTGATTATGCCAAATAGCAAAATGTATTGTTTATGAAAGGGGACTTTTTTATGTCTATAGTACACATTCCCATGTGCAATATAGAGACCAGCTAGGCCGACAATTCTTTTTTTTCATAGAGGGATTACTACACCTGCTACTATTACTAACAACATCAAAGATGCCAGTCGGTTCCCATGTACAAAGGCTGAAAAAATATCAAAAGCCCCAAAAAATATCTTTCAAAATAAAGATGTCCCAGTAAGTGTTACGACTGGCGATCCTAAAGACACAAAAGAAGCTAAATGGAATTCAGCCATCATTCATTGTATTATTCACACCAGTTCATACTTTTTTGTCTCAGTCATTGACATGTGGGATTTTCACTGTTAGATTACAATCATGTTTGAAACTGTGGCTATTAGGCTGTTTCACATGCTGGAGAAGTCCAACATCTTGAATTTCAAACTCATCAGCTAAGCAATAATACATTCAATTTTTGTTTTGTCAAATAATTGAACCCAGAAGGAAAAATAATAAATGTTTAGCAAGCCTCTATGAGGCTTTGCAAGTAAAAGTAATTAGTAGAGTGCAATTCACTATCTAAAATAGCAATGTGAGTGAGACAAAAAAGGCTTTGCAAATCTCCACCACTGCCATTATAGCCATGCTGTGCAGCCCAACCCTTCACACGCCACCATCCAACAAGGCCTTCTCTCCAAGCAGAGAAATGGCTTTGTCATTACAGGAAGATAGCTGTGACTAAGACTATTAGCTAATTGATAGGCTGACTGTTTTGGCCACAACATGCGGCTGGCAATCCACGCTGACACAACAAAACAAACACACCCAGTTTCTGCAATAGTCATTTCAGACTCCAACCAACGTCGGCAAAGTTTCCTTTGCCAGGGAAAAATAGTTTTTGACTGAGACTTTTTTCCCCTGCAGAATAATAATAATAATAATAAAAAAAATCATCTTTAACCCGGTAGCTCACCTGGTTAAGCATGCAGTCCTGATTGCAGCGGCCAGGGCCGGGGCCCTTTGTGCACGTCATTCAGTCTCTCTCCCCTGTCCTGCCTGTCTCTCTCTCTTTACTGTCAGAAATTGCAGAAATGCCAATAACAAATACATAAATAAATAAATCAACACCTATATTGAACACAAATGCAGGGAACAAACTTGTGATTTTCTGCCCATGTTTCTCTGATAATGGAGACTGTTGTGGAATGGCATGGGTTAAGTGTTTTAATACAGTATGACAGTGTGAATTAATGCATGAAGTACGTGTATTTCCCTATGCGTGGTTTTGCAAAAGGATATTTGTTTAAACTGCTGCCTTGTGCACTGTTCACTCCTCAGAGAGAGCAAACATGTTCCCTGTGGATTTCTCCTCATTAAAATAAAGGACGAATCAATGATTTCTAAACCTTCTATTTCTAAACCTTCTATTTATCCAGGAAAAAGGAATTTGCTGAGCCGTCAGACTGTTCTGCTTTACAGTCTCTACTGCACACATATTTACATCTGAAATCTCCTGACTATAACCAAATTTAAATGTCTTCAGTTTTTTTTACACATGCAATTTGGAATAATGGTGAAAACAATGAAAATACCAGCAAAGTTTCTTTGTCGTTGACCAGAAACACCTACAGTCTACAGAAACGGCATGTTGTCGGCTTTAAACATGTTGGTCCATCCATCGTCAACCACTTATCCTGCGTACAGGGTTGCTGGAGCCAATCCCAGCTGACTGTTTCACCTCAAACCTGTGTTTGTCCCAATAGAGCATGAGTCCTGTAGTACCAAGGGCGTCACTTTGTGTTGAAAAGTGGTGGGGACATAGGATTTGGGGTGTGAAAAGACACTTAGCTCACGACATCATGATAAGCAGTATTAGGTTCATGAGAATGAGACGAAAAGATCCATAGACAATGTTTTAAAGATATCCTTAATGCTGAGATGTATGAGGGGGGGTCTGAGGGGACCTCCCCCAGGAAATTTTGTTCATTAAACACTTTGTTTTCTGCAATCTGGTGAAAGTTTCTGCACCAATTTATGGTGAAAATGTAGTTTTTTATGTAAAAGGAAATATATAAATATAATAGAATCTAAGTCAGTGCCGCTCTTAGTCATTCGTGTTGCTTTCAGATCTGTTTCTCCTGTAGATAAACCTTTCTCATGTAATATCATCCCTGCTGAGGCAACACATACTGTATGTAGGCATGATTTAGTCTTCCCTCGTCTTTTGTCATGTTCAAAGGGAGAGAATAGAAAACTTGGCCACAAAGAAACTGTTAAAGTTACTGATTGGCGCATGCATGTTTTTGGGTCATTTAATAATCAGTAGCTTGTTTTTTTTATTTTAAGTTACTTTTTTTGGTCAATAATAATAATAATAATAATCCTTATTTGTAGAGCACTTTTCAAAAACAAGTTACAAAGTGCTTTAACAAGTGTAAAGAATAATACAAAAAAACAAGATAAGAGCATGAAAACATTGAAAAGACTAAAATACAGATTAATATAAAATTAGTAAAATACAATAAAATAAAAGGGATAAAATAAAGTCAAATAAGATCGGGATGCACATTTCTTTCTTCTATATTATAATAGCATTGCATGTTTTCTTAGTGTGCAAATAAACCTTTCTAAAAGCATTTTCATTTGTTATTTAAGCTATATTTCAAAACGTTATTCAATAAATTTTGCTTTAAAAAGTGGTGGGAACAAAATCAGCCATTTCATTATGTGTTTGATATCATGACTGATTCATTTGGGAAGTCCTCTACTGACACATAGTGGTCACATGAGATACTGCAGATAAGTACAATATTTCTGCATTGCTACACACACACATACGAGTTGGAAAGCTACTAAACTAAGTACATTTACTCAAGTATTGTACCTAAGTACAGTTTTGAAGTACTTGTACTTTACTTGATTATTTCCATTTTTGCTACTTTACACTTCTACTCCATTACCAATCAGAGGCATATGTTATACTCTTTACTCCACTACAGTTAAGACAAGAATTTAATTGATCCCAGGGGGATATTCAGCTTCCCAGCAGTATATAAAGTAATTAAAATTAGCTCCATCTTTACCAGCTGCAACATTAAAGTGATATACATATTAACTCATCTATAATTAAAACCCAATGTATTATATAAATTACTTTGAAATGGGCTATTCTGCACAATGAAGTGATTTTGGTATATTTTGATGCTAATACTTTTCTACTTTAAATTTAAATTACTTATAATCAGGACTTTCAGAGTATTTCAACACTGTGGCATTGTTACTTTAGTTAAATAAAATATCTGAGTGTGTCTTCCACCACAGCACAGACATTTGTTAATCCACATTTTAAAATGTACCTTACTCTCTAAAGTTGTCTGTAATGTAACTGTGTCTCTAACACAAACCCTAAATGACCATGAGCTTAATTCTGATGCACAAACCTCAAACTTGACTCTCCTGGTGCTGAAACTATTGTAGTCTACTTGCTGGTTTAGAAAATTAGTCAAGACCTGCAAGTATTTGTGTCTGCTGGCATCTAGTGGTCACACAAAGTACTGCAGCACATCGTTGTTTTATTCTGTCAACCTAAAAATCACAGCAGTAATAGAAGTAATCAATGCTATATGTGTGTATGTGCAGTTTATGTATAGTACAACTGTGAACTCAGCCTTTCTTTGCCTGTTACACGCAAAGCATTGATTGCTCTTCCAGAACCATAATTACCAATTACTTTTCTCTTTACTGACACTTCTGTTTCTGTCCTCAGTCTCCACTCATCACTTCCTCATTCTTTATCACCAAAGCTCAGTCCATATTTGATGATACAGATAATCCACTTTATTTACCACATACAATTTAGACAAAGCACAATGCGTGCAGAATTTGTTCTCTGCATTTAACCCATCCTAATTACGAGCATTGGGCAGCCATTTTTCAAGGGCATCTTCGGCAATGGCCCATGCTGGACTCAAACTCATGACCCTCCGGTTCTGAAGCCAAGTCCCCACGGGCAGAGCTAATGCTGCCCAAACTAGCAGTGACCCCCTCTAGTCATTTCCCAAAGTCCTTCATCACTATGTCTTGAATTTTTCTGTCTTCACCTTCACTCATTTCCTATGTCTCCTTTCTCTAATCATGTATTTCTGTCTGTAACTGGTGTGTGATGATGTGTGTCTTCCCTGGATGTACAATGCTCTGCCCCTGGCAGACAATAAAGTCTAACTAACTAACCAACCAACCTGGATGCCCATGCTAGTTTTGAGAAGTACAGTTTTTGTTTGACATGAATGCAACATGAACACCACCTTGTGTGTGTGTTTGTATACTCAACAACGGCCCCCTGTGTGCTTAGCCCCACTCTGTTCATGATGTACATCCCGTACACTAAAACCCCCAATATGGAGAAAACTCTATCGTGAAGTTTGCAGATGACACCACCACCATCGGCCGAACAACAATGAGAAAAGTGGTGCACAGAGAACAACCTCACTGTCAGTGAAAACCAAGGAGCTGATTGTTGACTTTTGGAAAAAGGAGGTGGAGACACACACTCCTGTCTACATCAGTGGAGCTGAGATGGAGCAGGTGAACAGTTTTAGGTTCCTGGGAATCAGCATCACAGTGAACCGGCCATGGTCATCTCACATCTCCATGCTGATGAAGAAAGCTCAGAAACGACTGGCAACATTTTTACAGAGGAGCAGCAGAAAACATCCTGACTGGAAACATCATAAAGTTGCAATTCAAGTTGGAAGTGCAAGATCACCTGCTGCCTTGAAAATACAAGTTAACCCCAACTCGACAATTGTCTTTGTTTCAATTCACAAATTAAAGTTCATAAAGTTGATATAACCACAGTGTTCTAGTTGTCTCAACGTTATTTTTTTAGTTGACTGAACTAACAACTTGTTTCAACTTCATACATTGAGTTAAATTATTTTACTTTTCAATGCAAGAAAACGTCTCTTGACTAGTCTCACCGACATACATTTCTGCATTATTCTACCTTACAATTTTAAGTTAAAACAACTTAACCACATTTATACTACTTTCCATTTCAAGTTAAGAGGATTTTAAGTCCAAATTTGTTTCAGTGTACATGTAAAAAGGGCCTTTCAGACAGACGTTACAACAGAACCACCCATTATCTTCGATGACTTCCATCGTACCAGGGCAGTTTGTTGCCTCTTGGCGAGCTTCGCCGTGGTCAAAGTTGAACTTTTACACTGAACCCAGCAGCAAGCATGGCGCATATCACCTCCTACCTGAAAGAGCCTTAAGGCTGCTGCGGGAATTCTTTCCTCCAGCAGTGGCACTAGCACTAGTTTTGGTTTACCACAAAATGCCCTATATTTTGGTTGGAATTTGAATATATGACTTATATGCAGTTTATAATTAGTAGGGATGAGCAAGTACACAACTATCTGCATCTGTATCTGTTCAACAAATTTTCTGTATCTGTAGGGGAGAGCCGGGACGATTGAAACGCGGGATGAATGAAACACAGCGATTTTCTCGGAGCCCATACAAGTCTGATATGCCAAACTACCTCAGCACATTCAGTCCACAGTGCTTAACAGAACAGGGAAAAATCAGGTGGATACGTCACACTTTCACGGAGTTATATGAAAGAAGCTGTTTTCAATCACAGAAAGTAAATTCACTCAAGCGATCTTTTTGTGTGCCATGGTCACGATCACATAAAAGATTAGTTAGTACTTTAACACTGAAGTTTTAAATGTCAAAGTTTTACAGTTTAGAAGCTAGTGAAGTTTAAACGTCAAGAGTCACTGTTGGAACGAGAAAAAGGACATAATGAGTTTGCAATTAGGTATTAAGAAGGGCAGTCTCAAGCTTTCTATATAAAAACAAGAATAACTTAAACTATTTAAATGTATGTCGTTGTGTTTCATCGGTCCCGCACAGTAGGGATCAATGAAACAATGCGCACCTTTCCTTCAAAGTGAAATTATACTGAAGTCGTTCCACATTTTAACAAGATAACACCTGGTATTGATAGAACACACATGTGAGTTGTTAATGACAACAGCAAATGATTTCTGTCTGTAACCTTATATTTTAAAATGACGTATATTTGAAAAGTGTTTCATTCGTCCCGGCTGTCCCTTACTTGGAACAGGCAGGGCAGGTGCTAAACCTGGATGTGGGCAGGACTAACTGGTTATTTAACCCTGAAATTGGTATGGGTTAATCACAAGTTGCTAAACTTATTAGAAAACTATTTACAGAACAGCCTCAGAATTGAGCTTCAGAGCAGTATTTTTGATTACAATAATATATATATATATATATTTAAAGGCTCCTATATTTATAGTTTAATAGAAAACAGATATTGGCACATTTTACTCTGATGAAAGTCATACTCGTAAAAAGGATATGTACTGGAAACACGTTTCAACTGAGTACTTGCTCAACCCTAATAATTAGTTGATTATGTCTATGTTTCTTTCAAACTCAAAACATGCAGCAACTAGGCCTTTTTTTTCAACTGATAACTTACATACGCAAGTTAAATCAACAGGAAAAATTTTCAAATAGTCAACACAATGAATTAATTCAAGCTTAACTTTAGGATACTAAAAGACAGTACCCACCCAGCCACAGCCTGTTCACCCTGCTGCAGTCTGGCAAGAGATACAGAAGCATCTGCTGTTGCACCACTACAGAGCCGCTTCTTCCCCCAGGCTGAGACTCTTAAATTCATCCTCAGCACTGCACCATGAAAAATAGTTTTATTTCTATGAATTGTTATTTATCCACTCATCTACAGTATATCATTTTTGTATGTAACGTTTTAGTTTTTGTGAGTAGCATAAAGGGAGCCACAACTTCATCTCATTATACAACCCTGTGTTTTAAAATGATAAATAAATCTACCTTGTGCCTTGTATTCACTAGGGTGTGTGTTTGTGTGTGTTTGTGTTTGTGTGTGGGGGGGGTGGGGGCATGGAGACTAACTGCGTCACAGCATGTGTCAGCATTACGCATTTGGTCCTGTATCACTTTGCTGTTACAAACCCACACACACACACACAAAACACAGGAGGAGAGGGAGGACTCCAATTTTATGCGTTCAAGAGAATAAATCAAACACATCTCAAAAGATAATGAGATCACTTCATCACCATCAACACAAGAGGGCAGCAGTTTCCCACATGGGGACTCCTACAGCTCCAACACACACTCAGCTTTGATCCTCTATGTGTGTGTGTGTGTGTGTGTGTGTGTGTGTGTGTGTGTGTGTGTGTGTGTTGTTCTGAGTGGTTGTCAGTCAAAGAACCATCAAACGTTTGATCAAACTGACTGGCTGTTGGGGTGAGGTGGGGTACACATGTGCGAGCTTGTGTTTGGAGGTGGGCAGGTCGAGGTGAAATAAAGGAAAGGAAGTGGGGTGATTCACTGAGGATTTGGATGAAAGGCATAAATGACAGAGAGATGAAGGTATCTGTAAATGAAGCATAATAATTTGAGACTCTTCAATGGAGAAATAATATCAGCCAGCTAACATTTTAGGAAACAATTTCTGCCTGGATTATGTTCTGAAAAATATTTTTGTATCACGTGCAATTTGCAGGGTTTGTGGCCAACTTTGACACCAGCGTTTGTTTCCTGAGTCCTGCGTGTGGTATGGTTTAGGTAACAAACCTGGGGGAAAGAAGTTTGAGGAAAAGCAAGATGATCTCTCCCAAACTTAACCAAGTGCTGTGAGCACCTAAACATAACCATAACGAAGTTTCAACATGCTTTGGTTGCTATGGTCGCATTTTGTAGGGCAACATGTTGTCCATTAACTTTTAGCAGACATGTTCAGTCTCAACATTTTGCGACTTGGCAGATTTTGACAGAAATTCAGGTCATTACATTTGTTTTTTCCAGGAGATAGGGTTACAAATGTAATTATCATACAATACACCTCTGATCTAGAAGATAATTTACTTTAGAACTTGAATAGACTGAATAAACTGAACTTTACTTTACAACTTTTAGTAACTTGATTTATTGCAGCCAATCAGTGTAGTGTGAAAAATTTGATGGGTGTTGAGCACTGGAAACTAAATCACTTTTCATGAAACCAAACAACCTTGGGTGAAAAAAAATAACATCACTGTGCTTCACAGGCGAACAGTCACATCGATTTATCACAAAAACAGCATGAATAGTTGCTGCAAATCAGAATACTAATTCTGACATCAATGAAAAGGGGGGAGGAGACACAGAGAGCCAGAATGGGTAGACAGGGGAGGGAGAGTAGTGTGTATAGACAAAAGAGAAAAGGAAGGATGAAAAAAGTTTAACTAATAGGGAGGAGGGACGGATAAGAACAGAACAGAAGCTAAAAGGAAATAGCAAAATATATAAGAAGAGGGAGTGAAATAAAGATGAGGAAAGGAGAGGACAGCACTGATGGGTGAATGGAAAGGAGAAGTAGAAGGGGGGGTGGATAAATATTAAAATGAATGATGTGCACTCTCCAGGCTGAAGTGCAGCTGGCAGAAGAGTGGTGTCGCCAAGCCAGCAAAACAAACTGACTGATGCTGGCACTAATACAACACAACAGAAAGAGTCACTGAGGGACAAACAGAGATGAGGTGAGGAACATTTGACTTTCCCCCTCCTTTCTTTTAATATCTCCATCTGCCACTCACGCAATCCTGTCACCAAAACGTTTAACATTTACTGTATATGGTTTTGCCAAATATGTTGATTATGTTGAATGGCAACATGGCGAGTCCAGAAAATGTTCTTGTACAGCACCGGAAATCGGGAGGTGGTCAGGGTGGATGGTGGGGGTACAAAATGTGGGACTTTAACTCTCAACTCTGTATAGAGAAAGAGAGAATGTTCCTCCAAATTAATACGGCGCTAAGTGTATGTTATTAAATTATTGACTGTAGGCCAAAAAAAGTGCAGACTGATATACTAAAAATATAGGGGTGCGCTGAAGAAGAAAAAGTTTGCTGCTCTTAAACATTCAAACATTTGTCTTCAAACATAAATAATCATCCAGTAAGGACACGCCCTTAAATGAGACTTGTATTGTCTCGTAGTTTGTTTGAACCCTGGTATGACCTGTCAAAGTTCTTAGTTAGTTTACAGGGTTATATAATCACATGTGAACAGGAGTCCAACATTCATAAATCACAGACCATCAGTGGTGTTCAACATAACCAAAACTCAATTAGGCAGGGTGGGGTATGCGATTCTAATCCAATACACGTCTTTTTGTTTTCAATTCAAATATCTCCCCACGGTCTGCTAGCTGTCTGTTCTGTGTGTACACTACACTGTAATGTTTGTACACAGCCCTGACTCTGTAAATGGGAAACAAAGTGGCTCGGACAAAGCCACGCAACAATATTCCAGACATGTTTTGTGTGTCAGGTAATGTTAAATTAACTGCCCACAGACTTTCAACTTACTTTCTATTTACATGCTGTTGTTGTGATGTTAGCTATAGTAGCAGGAGTGTTGTGAGTATTGCTGTCTTGAGCCGGAGTGCTGACTCTGGGACGGTCTCGTCCTCTTTGCGTGTTAAGTTCGCAGCAGCATCTGCAGCAACAGTTTGCTAACACACAACTTAGCTGATGTTGACAACAAGGAGAACAGACACTACATACAAACACAGGCTGATCATCTGTGAACCTGTTCCCCTCTCTCTCATTATTATGCACCTGAAATAAATGAAAATGAAAAAGTCTGTTCTATCTGATCACTGGATGTGTGTTGTTGGTGTGGAGCTGATTTTGGCAAGATGTTGTAGCTTTGGCGTGAGAGCACTGCAAATGGCTGCCACCTCCCTCTGAGGAGAAAGAGAAACTAGAAAAGAGGCAGGAGGAGGAGAGAGAGACGGACTATAAGAATAGAAGACAGAAAGAATTTTGGTGAATTTTGTTACTCTTCTTTCATTCATTTTTTTTGAGCCTCACCATGACATCACTCGAATCAGAATGGACAGATGTTTTGTAGTGTTAGAATTTCAGTTTGTTTATTGTAGGTTTCTATGTTTCTAAGTTTTCCATTTTCTCTTGGTCATATAATTTCACTTCAATTTTGCAAATATAATAGAATCATTTAAATCATTCAAGTAGAACAAATTACCAGCAAAATGAAAAATAAATAAATAAATTTTTGTAAAGTAATTATACTGTAAATGTGGTTAAATTGTGAATATAACCAATCCAAATGTCTGCTGCACACCACCACACACAAGATATGTGGATATACTGTATATGTGACATAATGAAACAAAATGCCCAAAAAACTATACTTAGAAGAATTAGACAATCATTTAATAAGGGTGGAGTATATGACTGTACTAATGTATATTTTACATGTGTTACGACCAGTGGGGACAAGCCTCTCCTCTCCGTCACTGAACTGTCAGCAAGATAGCGGGTGTGCCGTTTGGGCAGGAGACAGCTGATTTGATTAGCCATGATTGATGTCAACCACAGTACATGCACCGCCCCAGGTGTCTTTGCCTACGAAATGACTAAAAATCAGGTTCTCTTGTCCCACAGTGCTACTTCATTGAACTTTATAAAAGCTGGTTAGCATGCTAACCTCAGTAGATATCTCTGAAATACACAATACAGACGCATCTTTCATATAAAGTCAGAGCTGTTACTTCTTCACATTGTGTTGATAAGGTTAGTTCATTTTTTTGAACGTTTTCAACTAAGATTCTCGTATTTTCCATGTTGCCCCTTTAATAGCTGTTGCTGTTAATTGTGTTTGTTAGTGGTATATAATGTATGTTCTCATTGTTTTTTTGTTTTTTTTTAAAGATGTCCAAAAATGAAGAGAGTTAGTTGAGTTATTTCTCACTTTAAAAACATAGTAAATGAATCCACCACTTTCCTTGCTGGAGGCTTTTTATTTTTATATTTATTTATTTTTAATTTATGTAAGTGTTAGTGTGAGGTTTGACTCACTCCAATGACATCACATGATCAAAAAACGAGCATCTAAGAATCTAAGTACTTTCACTTCTTAATCACAATGTCAACCAGTGCACGGCCTGGTCCTCTTGGTTTTGGATAATTTATTGTCATGAAAGAAAAAGCATCATCTCTTGCTTCAACACGCTTCCATGCTCGGCAGGGGAATACATAGGGCAGTCAGCTCTTCCCTCGGACCCTGCCTTTCCCTATTTTTGCCTCATGTTTTCCAAACCACAGGCTTTCTCAGCTTACGGTGACCTTTAGGAATGTCACTGCCTAAAAAACACATCTACAGTAACTGAATTCTGGTGGCAACAAAGAGGTTAAAGGAACACGAGCATGACCAGGACAGGGACTGCATTTCAAGTTTGACTTTCAAGGCTGGCTTTAGAAAAACAAAATAGGTTATGGCTGTCGAATAAGATGTTACTTCTCACTTCCACAAAAACCTAAAATTAACATGGTTGAGCCCCTTGTTGCTCTCTTTTTTTAATGTAGTAAAAGGTTATCAGACAATTCAAAAATAGAACTGAAGTGTAAAATAAATACAAAACTTTACACTTTCCCTTTAACTTCCAATCACTTGCTAAAAAAAATTAAAAACTTCTTTAGCTACGTTATGCATTGCTCTTGGCAAAGTCGGTCTGTCAGTCGATCCTCCATTTTGGTCCAGACTGAAATATCTCAACGTTCATGTTCCCCACTAATGATTTTGGTGATCCCCAGACTTTTACTCTAGCACCACCAGCAGGTCAGTGTTTTCACTCATATTCATCTATTAGGTAACATTTTTTTACAGCTATTCATGGTTCACAGATTTTGTATCCTAATGACTGTGGTGATCCACTGACATTTTCTCTAGCACCACCATTAAGTTCAAATTATTGGTTTTGACTGCAATGTCTAACTCTTGGATGGATTGGCATGACATTTGCATTATACCTGCAAAACTAATGACATTCCCATTAGTTTCTGTTGTTTCTACTGCACTAATTAGCAAATGTTAGCATGCTAAACTCATGTTAGCATTTCGGGTCAAAGCACTGCTGTGTCTTACAGTCTCACAGAGCTGCAAGGATCCAAACTCTTAGGATTGTTTTCTTTTACAGTGAATTAGTTGATAAAATATATTTAATTTATTTTAAGTGTGTGTATCTTTTACCAAAATTGCAAATGTGGTGAGGAAAATGATAAATGTTGCTCAAGGAAAATAGGGGGAAAAAATATTCAATGTATGTCCAGACCAAAAGGACATTAAAGCCCAAAGATAAATGTACAAATAATTATTAAACAAACTATAATTTTGTCCTGATGAGGTTGCTAGATGAAACAACCACTGCTTTCATTTTTCTGGTCAAGACAGCCTCCGAACACACCCTCAACCCAAAAGTCTCCCCAGTCTCCAGTCTTACCAGTTTATGAGGCATGCCCTGTCACCCTGACTTACACACACTTCATCCAAAACTGTAACAGTCCACAGGGTACACTGCAAAACAACATGAAAATTTGAATAGCGCACTGGGGCCGTTTTTTATTTCCATCTGTTTCAGAGTTTCTGCAGAGTTTGCATTGAAAAACCAACTCAGAATTATAAAAGCTCTCATCACTGCAGACACTACAGTCACCATAATGACACTGTAATTATTATAATTTCATATTATTATCATTTATGTTAGTAGAACATCATACCACATAATCACTACACTTCTCTTACTGTGTAATAACTTGTTATATTTTCTTTTTACATCATGTCATTGTACTATTGTTATGCTATTGTATTCTATTGTAGTCAATTATTTCAGATTTATCATTAATTTAGATTTATCATTATTTTAGATTTATAGTATATTTATAATCTGTATAGTTTGCTTACCTTATAGTTTGTTTTATTTGTTTCTTGTGTGGTCGTAACACTACTTTCACAACTGGGGATGTAGCACATCACATTTCATCTATTCTTAATGAATTAATATGTTCTTTTGCTATTTGATTGATTATATAATTTTTTGGCAACATACGGAATCGCTGTGTTCTGTCACTAATGAACGGAACAGGTGGCAGAGACAGCAGAGACAGGTGATGCAGCAAAAGCAGTAAACATGCTCTCAATCATGATTAGGGAGGAATACTGGCAGATGAGCTGCCAAAGGCTATTGGTCCTGTTGCAGTATATGCCATTTGGGTGTGATCAACTAGCCGTCATGGACTACCTTAGAGATGGAGGGCGGCATTAAAACAGAGGGGGTGGCAGAAAGGGGGAGAGAAGAACAGTCACACAGGACCAGAGGGAAATTAAATCTATGTAACCTATCGGCAATCCTTCCATCCATGGATCTGCTGCATGACAAGGTAAGTGGGGTTTTAACCTGTCATGTCTAATAAAAATCAGCTTAGCCCCCCAGGCTTTGCTGACACACCTGGTCTGATCTGCAACTGGGTCAGCAGCTGTCTGTCGGTTCGTCTTCCTGCTTGTTCGTGTGTCAAAAAAACCAAGGCTTTATAAAGTCACTTTCTGTCACCACCCACTGTCTCTATTACAAAGTTCCGAACTCCACGTGTTCAAGGACATGCCAAGCCAAGTTTTACCAGTAGCTGGTAAGACAGTCAACTCAGGCAACGTATAGAGCAACTGTTCGCAACCGTGTGGCATTTTGAATGAATAGTGTACATGTTCTTATTGCAGCCAAGCTCACTTTTATTTCACAGATTACGTCCTCTTGTTTTTGAAGGTGTGTTAGTCACTCAAATCAGCTGCTGTAGAGTTTGACTGCGAGAAAAACCTGCAGACTCTCTGTCCTCCGTGACTTTCTAATGAGAGATACAGCACACAGAGCTCATTTCCATTCTAAAAACTATATGTGGCAGCTCCAAAGCAAATTCTTAAACGCTGTTTTAAGACATTTGGTGCCTCACTGGGAACAGTCTCTACATTATGTGATCATCAAATCCACAAATACAGCTTGTGATGTTAAAGAAAACATTCTCTTCCTAAGCTGTCTGTCAGAGATATACAATCACTTAAGACACAAAGCTATTGATTTTCTAGTTGTTTGAATCACTTTTTTACTAAAAGCTCTCGCACTATTTGGACACATATACAGCAAATTGCAGTAAATCTTATAGCTTCCAATTCTTAGGCCAAATTACCATCTGATGCACCCCAGGTTGGAAAGTTCAGCTCTGTTTAGTTCTGTTCTCCAACACATACTGAAAACACCATCATTCATCAAATCTTTCGGCACATCTGCAATGTCAATCGTCAGATTTTAGCGCTGTTGATCAACCCGCCACATTATATCCTTGTTGGGTAGCTTCAAATTGTGACCATTTGTCTTTATTTCATATAAATTGTCATAGTCTTTTGTTAATGTTCCCCTAAACATATTACAAAGTTTGTTTATCGCTGTAAAATGTTTCTATTTGACAGGCAACTTAAAATTTGACCCTCCTATGCAGCCCTTACTTCTAAGGTAAAAGCTTTTGTCTACACCTTGTATTAGATAATCATGGCTAGGATGAACTGGGATCTTGCTAAGCCTGCTAGATCGCACATATGATTAAGGCAATTACTGATAAACAATAGTAATTATGTTTAATGGCTCTTTCCCTGTCTCTAGGTAACCCGTACAGAGCCCTATGTTAGGTAGGTAACAGATAATCAGAAGGAGCTTTGCACATATGAGGTGTGCAGGATAATGAATAACATCTCTATGGGAAACAGGAGGAGGAGGAGGAGGGAGGGTGAGAGGAAGATTGAGGGATGGACCTGCAGGTGGAGGAACAGCTCTCCTTGATGTTCTGACAGAAGCTGATTAGCTGATACCACACCGCAATTACCATCAGTGTTGATTACACATTGTTTTCAGCTCCAGTTATGTTCTCAGAAAAACGTTTACCGCCTTAACGACAGTTTAAAGCTTTGCTAATCTATATATTATTTATATTTACAATGAATCAAATGAATACATGTTACATGAAATGGGTCACTTGAAGTGACTAACCCACTGAGAATCATCACCCACTTCTGCAGCTCTACGAAGCGTTTTAGCCTCTCTAAGTTAAATGTTTTGGTTTAACGGCACATTTACTGTTTAGGTTCAGTCTCTCAGCTCTCATCATCCTCATTTCCAGCCGCAGAAGTTAGCTGTTTTCAACAAACACGCTCTGATAAACCTATTGTATGCTACCTGACCAGGTTCTCTCCTACATACAGTACCTTTCACCGACTATGCTCCCATCCCTAAAGAGTAGCGAGTTATTTTGGCTGTCCAGGGTTCTAGAAGTAACCTAATTTAAACTCAAACGTTAGGTAGGCAATATTAGTTTACTGGCAGATCAAGTCCAAGATTTCGATGAGCATGAAACTCCCAGTTATGATGAGAAGAAAAAACTGGGAGTCTGATATGATTCCAAACTTGTATTTGGTAATAAACATACGATCACAAGGCTTAATTGTTCACTTTTTGATTCTGTGTCAACGTCAGATAAATTCAGTTACAAGTGAATGTTGATTACAGTGAAGCGTTCAGAATGAGCTACATGTCTGATTCTTGTCTTATCACCATATATACTGCCCCCAATGTCTGATGAATTAAGAAGTATTTAGAGACATTTGCCATACACTGACTGGGGAAAATAAGATTTTTCAGAAACTTTAGAAAAGCTACATTATACTATTTTGAGTAACGATGAATATATCACAAAAAGGCAGCTCCTCCCCTTAATAATTCTATTATTATTTCAACTGTACTCACTCCCATTGTTTCCTCCTGGCCTGTGGCGTGTTGTGCCGCTTGTGTGCCTGGTGGGCCAGGATGACATCACGGTGGTCCACCAGTCCTCCCCTTCGTCGGATCGGTGGAACTGTGGGGTCGGTGTTGCTGGTAACCAGGGACATGGAGCCCCGGCTGGAGCGAACCCCATAGCCACCACCTCCACCGATAAAGGGCACTTCTCTGTACTGCTCCACCCGGACGTCATAGACAGCGTGATAGTAGGTGGGGTTGGGGCCCACGCTGCTCCCGCTGATTGGGGGAGGGTGGCAGCGTAGTGGCCGTTGGAGGCCCTGAGAGGAGGAGGAGCAGGATGTATTCTGGGGCCACACCACCGAGCCGCCATGGTCCTGGTAGAGGGGGGACAGCATGGAGCTGGATGAGGAGGAGACGGAAAGAGATATGAAAGAAGAAAGAAGAGGGGTATGGGAAGAAAATAGGGAAGCAGAAAAGTGAGAAGAGGGGAGAGGAAAGGGAAGAACATTCAAAACTTATACTCTTTTCCAGACAGATATAATGGATTGATCAATGAAAAGATAATTATCAATATTAACAATTGATGTATTGTTTCAATTAATCAATTATTAATATTATTCTAAATATCAACAAATAACTGAATATGTGTATGCTTTTCCAAAGTGGGGATTTGAAGTTATACATTTAACTTTTACACAAACTAAAATAAGCATTTGACATCAAGTTCTGAGAGCTGGTGGTGAGTTTTCTTTCCGTCCAACAATTTTGGATTAGACAAGCATGATCGCCTCACCCATCGATTGGCCAGCTAGTGTGAATGTGTGTAGGGAGAATGCTATTGATCATTATCACAGTGACTTATCATGTGCAGCACCATCTATGCCTTCAAGGAGAGGCTGTCTGAAAGTGTGCATTGTTACTGTATGCCCATTGTATGATTCATTTCATAGAGATAACAAAGACACGCAAACAACAGACGAGGGAGGTTAGGGGGGCAGTGGAATCCAGCCAGGATTTAATTAAATCTTTATTTAATCAGGCAGTCTCATTGAGATTATATCTCTTTTCCAAGAGAGACCTGAGAACAGACACATTCACAGGAACAACAACAGCAACAACAAACAGAATTAAAACAACAACAACAACAACAACAAAGAATTACTTACACACTTACAAAAACCATAGAAAACAGCGGATAATAAAGCCTTAAAATCTTCTAGGTGAATGTAAGACTGTAGTTTGAGGGCAGTTATTACCATTTAAAAGGTGCAAAGTACCTGAACGCACTTCTGCCAACATTAGTGCATACATGAGGGATATCTAAGGTCAGGTAGGAACTGGATTGTCAATTGTACTTCCTAGATTTAAATGAGAGAAGAGATGTGGGGTAGTTTGGAAACTTCAACAACTTTATAGATGAATAACACAAGATAGCTATTTCTTCTTGGCTGTAATGAAGTCCACTCAACCGTGTGATACAGAGAACAATGATTGAGTACAAAATGTGTCATTTGTGATAAAGCGTAATGCACTGTGATACACAAGATTTAACTGCTGAAGTGTTGTATCACAATGAAGAATATCTCCATTGTCAAGGACCCACATAAAGGCAGATTGCACAGATGGAATTACTATTTATACAAGAATCCTAATTTGATTTTTAATTTTTGAGTCAAATTTTGAAAATGAAACTTGAAGGATAGCCTGAGACTATGAAAGCAGGCTTTTCATCCCGACTTTGAGAGTGGCCATGATAACAGGTACAAACACTTTTGCATTCAGACATGGTTGGACAACACTTTGTATGACCCAGTTTTGTTGCAAGCATGTCAGATTTGACAGCATTGGAAAATAAAAGCGTTGCAGCCTTAAATGAGAATTGTGCATGATGTAGCTATATTCTTCTTTATCCCCTCACAGACACAGTATTAACTCTTTTTAAAAGAAATTTGGTTTGTATTTCATTTTACCAGCTGCTGTCTTCCTCCTTGAATGATTGATTTTAGGAAAGACTTACACAAATATCATCATTTTTATAAAATCATGATGATGAATAACCTGCTGTAGCTCCCTTTTTTTGTGAATGTGTGAAAGTAACATCAGAGGGACACTGCAACCTCAATCCTGAATGTAGAGACAGACAGACAGGAGGGAGGGAAAGACTTCAGAGAGTACAGTTGTGAAAAGAAAATGGAAGAAAGTATGAAAGGAAAGGATGTGGAGGGACTGACGGATGCAGAAGGTGAGAGATGTAGAGAGTAAAAATTGGGGGAAATAACAAGAGTAAGAAAGTTGTGACTAATCAAGATTTGGTGTAAAAGGAGGTGTAGGTGAACAAGGGAGGAAATAATTGAAATAAACTTCCTTCACTCCAATGTGCATTCATCATAAAAATAATGCCATCTATAACAAAATGCATTATGTCATCCATGACATGTATGGTTAATGTGTACTACCTGTTCAACAAGAGGACAAGCTGCTTCCAAAGATACTCACTTTATAAACAACAAAAACTTAAAAATTAAAAGTTAGCACTAGAATAAAAACAGATATTGCCACTAAAACCATTGTCAGCAAAGCTTTAGCAGCTTCACAACTTCAGAAGTGTTTTAATAAGAGAGTATCTTCAGAAGCTGCTTTCTAAACTATCATGTTTATACTGTTTATTGAACATGTACTTGAAGATAAGGTATTTCAGTTAATACAACTGACATTAGTCATCATTTTATGTTAATGGTACATATAATTGAAGGAATAATGGTGCCAGCTTCAGTTTAGAAAAAGAAATTACATTAAGGCACTATATGGCAATACTTTTTTTCACACAATCCATTGCCACAGTGGAATAGCTTTAATGTTGCAAGGCGGAAAGAAAGGGTGTGAAGGACAGGATGGTGGATTGATGTGTAGCACATTCAACTTGCATGCGGGAGACTGGAGTTTGTTTACCATCACAATCTAACAGCCAGCTAAGGGACACATTAGTGGATGTGTTGCAGTGAGGACTCGAACCTGGGTCTCATGTGTCTTATCCAATGCACAGTCACTACCCCGGTTTGTTTAGCGATTTAGCAATGACCATGAACTCTTCTTTTAGTTAACCTCTTGTGAACTTCTAGTCAGGCATCATTAAGCAAGTGAACTCAAGGTCAGGATGCACAAATTGTCTTGTATGTCACAGTGAGAATACATGCTTTTGTGACTTCCTCAACTTTCTCTCTAGAAATCAATGTATATACATTTCCAGTTGCACATTAATCCTTCTATACCATTTTTTGTGTAGTTTGCACTGATGACTTACTATGGCAGGAAAATGTTGCCGGATTCAGACAGCCTTAAAATATTATACTGTATATTATATTATTATGTTGCAGTTTTCAACCAATAATCCTTACTAAAAATATGTGCTTTGCTCTTTCTCAACTTTATATGTTAGAAATAAGTATAAACCAGAGCGTACTATCTGAAAAAAAGTTAATTAATGTTTTTTTCCCTTGGTAAAGAACAAAAAACAAAAGTGAGAAAAGGTGAAGAATGCGAATCCACATAGAGAGTGGGCACATTAATAAACCAGACATTCAATAAAACTACAGAGGACAAACAACAATGAGAGGTGGGGAGAAAAGAGGGGTGGATGGGAAGATAAAGGGGAAATACGCTTAATTAAATGCCTGCAAAGACTAATGACACAAACCTGGCACTTAAATTTTTACTACGTAACTGCACACAAAAAATTGCTCCTGGTTTGTTCGTACGTGTTCATGTGGATCTGTGCATGTGTGTGTGCACACTGGCATATTGGAAACAGCATTTTTCCTCACCAGTTATCTGCTGAGAGTGCATTACACATTATTTCTCCCTGACATGGTGTAAAGCGAAAACTAATTCACAGAGACAGGCGCACACACACAGATTTACACTCACACACTGCAGGTACAATGATGAGACATACTGCTATGGTAAGGACTTTGTAGGGTGATTGAGGGTGTGTATGTGTGCCGCAGGGCTTGAATAACACAGGTCTAGTTGTATTAGTGGTAGCAAGAGAGAACACACAAACTAAGGACCATGCACATAACATAGCACAAGGGCAAACTACAGAACTAACACAGACACAGAGGACACACTAAGAGATTATGAGGGGAGACAGAGAGGTTGATGGACAGATAGAGAGGGCGAGTGGGTGAGTAGATGAGGGTGAAATAGGAAGACAGTAATGGAAGAGGGGAAAATGTGAGACATTGGGGAGGTGGGGAAAACAAACAACACACAACCAGCATTTACCCAAAAGGCACAATGGTACGATGGAGAGAGCACTTTAATAAAGGGTACAGAGGCAGCAAAAGCCAGCAGGATGAGGGAGAAAGAGTGGGAGAGATTAGGGAACATGACAGATGAGCGGAGGAATGACTAATTGCTGAGAAAGAAAGACAGAGCAGAGCCATGCATATGAAGCAAAATCCTTTCTCGCTTTTGGTCATTATGTCTCTCTTTCTCCCCCGGGGAATGACAGCAGAAGGGACAAGGAGGCTTCTGCAAGTCTGGCTTAACAGGAAACTACTACAACTCTGCATACTGTAGATATACACTGCAGAGTACCAGTGAAGGAAGACAACCAAAGCCCTGCCTCGCAGCCACACCATGCATCTACAACTCCACTACTCAAACATTTACCATCTGTTAGACAAGGTAATAACTGGAGACGAAGTAGCAGCCACCATGGTTGAATGCTTCAGTCACTATAAAACTGCAGGAAGATTAGGGCTGAAACGATCAGCTGATTAATCGTTTAGTCAAATACATAAACAGAATTCGCTATGACATTATCAAACATGTCATCTTTGCAGAAGCGGTTACTTTTTCAAACAAGGACAGAGTGTCTAACTATACTGTTATTCAGCACAAAATAAGCACTTGAAAGATGACACAGTGGGTGCTCATCCTGAACGATCCATCCATCGTCAACCGCTTATCTTGTGTACAGGGTCGCGGGGGGCTGGAGCCAAACCCAGCTGACATCGGGCGAAAGGCGGGGTACACCCTGGACAATCAATAATGTACATAATAATTAGTTGCACACTACTAAAATAATTTCTGATAACACAAAGCCAATCTTAAATCCGTTTTTAAACTTGAGAGTGGGATCTTAATAATTAATTGCACTTCTTCGAACATTTTTCTTGGTGGGTGGCTCAGATCCAATATGACCCAGGCCTCAGATCCTCATAGTCCTGGCTCAAGACTAAAGGTGACCTGGCTTTTCCATTTTTTGTTTCCTGTTTTTACTTGCCTCAGTCCTGAAATGTTTTAATCCTGGTTCCAACCATGTAAAGCACTTTGTAACTTTGTTTTCATAAAGTGCTGTATAAATTAAGTTTTTTATTGTTATTATTTAAAGCATACCAAAACCTAAATTGGGGTATTGGTTCATGTGGTCCGACATAACTCAGGTTACTCAATGGCAAAAGGTATCTTTAGTGCAACTAATGACAACACAAACCATACTGAAAAACATGTTTTCTTGCTTCTAGGACCTTGCTAAAACTGATCTAAGCAAGCTTAATGTAAACTAGAGGCCAACAGCACATGTGAAGATTATAAGATAGCAGTGTTATTTTGCAGTTTGGTCGAACTATGCGTATTCTTGCCTTGCTGTTAGATTTAATTTAAATAACTAATGACTTTGAATTGAGACTGTATGGATCCAGTAGTAGACTGAGTGAGAAAATGTTGATTGCTTCACCATATTGTAACTACTTGGCATTACGGTTTTGATGAGATTGGACATTTGGAAAGTTCGCTAAACATTTTTTTATTGTATCAAGCTGTTCACAATTTTGAACAGTGTCATCGCTGCAATTAATAAATCATACAATTCTCGGACGGTAGGTTGGAAGGTTAAATGCTGCCCCCTAAGTGCTTGGAACATGTGGCCAGGAATTACACATTGTACCTTTAAGAGAGTTGGAGAAGAGAAATGGGGAGCAATACCCCACAGAAGCAGGATTTTGATTGGAAGGTCACTGAACTGGATCCCTGGGCAGCGCTTTGAAAATCTGGCCTGGGAAAGTGGATGAGTAAAACCTTTTCCTACCCTTGAAGCAGTTCTGAGCAGCTACTTGGACCATAATTTCTCAAAATTTACTGTGAAAAACACCTCATCATCAATACAGTAAGGACTGACAGGGAATTCAGCAGCGGTAGAGCTGACTGGCCAAGTTATTTTGTATGGGCAAGGGAGGCTGTTTTACCTGACAGTGCATGACCGTATCTATACAACATAAGTCCACAATATGTTTTTAATCCTAATTACAGATTCCAGCGCAGTAACGTTACAAAACGTGTTGTAACAATGCTTCTACCACAAACAAGATCATAATTAATAAATAAATATATAAACTGAATGGGGGCGGCGCGGTGGTGCAGTTAGCCCTGTCGCCTCACAGCAAGAAGGTCGTGGGTTCAAACCCTGGTTGCCCCGGCCTTTCTGTGTGGAGTTTGCATGTTCTCCCCTTGTCCGTGTGGATTCTCTCCGGGTGCTCCGGTTTCCTCCCACCATCCAAAGACATGCAGGCTAGGTGAATTGTTGTCTCCAAAATTGTCCTTAGGTGTGAGTGGTTGTCTGTCTATGTGCGGCCCTGCGATGGATTGGCAACCTGTCCAGGGTGTACCACGCCTTTCAGCTGGGATTGGCTCCAGACCCCCACGACCCTGTACACAGGATAAGCGGTTGACGATGGATGGATGGATGGATGGATAGAGTGGGATGGTTAAAACTAAGAAATTTAGCCAAGAAGAACTTTTTTCTTTTACATTAACAGAAATCAAACATAAAGGTGTTTCCTATTACACAAATCACAAATTTCCCTAGTTCCTGTCAGATAGTAGCAACAATCCATCAGTGCATATTAATCATGAATTTCTGGTAAAATATAGTAAGTTAATTACAGTGCTAGAGCCTCTAAGGCAGATTTAACATGCTGAACCAGCCATACAGCCTGTAAGTACTGACTAGTGCCAATGGTGTGGGACAGTTGGGTCACAGAGGATGAGAATTACCCGAGGGTTGTTTGTCAGAAAATGAACATGTGCATAATCTCAGAGATGAGTTTGTCATTACCATTATCAGCAGACAAGGACCAATTAAGAAAGCCTGACTTTGCTGGCTGGCTTGTTGCCTACGTTAACTAAAATTAGCTGCCATTAAATTTGTGCTTCTGTCCACAAATCTTATCCTCACACTATCACACTTAAATGCCTGTTCCTCTTGAGAAAGTACTAGAAACATGAAAGAAATACCCAAGTCACTGACTTACATACATTTCCTCACATTATCACATTTAAACTATACATTAAATGCTTTCCAAGTCAGTGACCATGACGCAAAAAATTAGCGGTATTGAGGAGTTGAGGTTTGAATACTTTTCTCCACCACACAAAGGATTTGCTTTTTAGCAACATTACAAATATGGTCCTGTCCTAACCCACCAGTTTCACATTATAACGTACTGAATTAGTGCCTGTTCTCAATAACAAATACTAGAAGCTAAAAAAAAAAAGCCAAGTCATTGACGGATTCTAAAATTAAACACATAAGCACAGCATTGGACCGAAACACGAAACTTTCTAGCCTAGCAAAAGGACAAACCTTCTCTTTAAGTGACAGACTCACCCTGTAAGCAATATTTTTTTTCCTAGGAAGGCGAAGGCATGATCCGCCCCACTCTGCCTCTGATTGGCTTATTGTGTCTCTGATTGGCTTACCATGATAATCTTACCCTAATGCCTGGTGCACACTAGAAGATTTTCAAATCTTAACAGATTTGAATAACATGCACCACAGACATAACAACAGAATTAACCAATATTTTAATGGTAAGAACGCAAACACCAGATGACTCACTCAAGATGCAGGACCACATACTTGCCGTATATATTAGCGATTCTGGGGACTTGGGATCTCACAGAAACTTACATGTTCGAATGTGACTTCAGAAATAATTAAACATGGAGTCAGACTTTCGAGCAAATACGCAACATGTTGGTGATGCTTCCCGATCAGCTGGTTCTGATTGGCTGTTGCGAGGTTCCCCAATCTTAACAGTTTGAAATCGGGGTGCCTCCGATCCAGTCGGTAAACCCCTTGCATTTCGGGGTAATTTGGGACGATAATCGACAGGCGAATTGGACCCAAACTCAGCCCAATAAACTTCCAGTGTGCGGCCAGCATGACTCTAACCAATCTCACTCCTCTTGCCGAAACCTAACAAGCTCAATCAAAGAGTACAAGCCAATCAGAGGCAAAGTAGGGGGGGGGGTCATGACTTCACCAACCTAGGAAAAAGAACTGGCATCCTGTAAAAGGTAACTTATCTAGCTTGCAAGCTTTAGTAAGCCAGCCACTTATCTGCAAGCACAGTCTTCAAAAAGAGGAACATAGCCTCACCAACGTTTTATAGCAAGTCAGTCATTCAGATTAGGCAAACAGTCCAGGCAGCCACTTGGTCAGTCACTCATTCGGCAGGAATAAAGGTGATTCAGCCTACCCTTTAGCAGCCTAATACAGCTCCTATTTTCCTGGTATTCTGACTGTCTGACTGCCGCTGACCTCCTTCTGCCTGTCAACTCCCCAAACGCTCTGACCTCTCAGGTCACAGATCTCTGAATGCTGCATCTATCAAGAAGCAGGTGAATGCTGATACGTTGCACTGTTTTAACCTCTCACATAAGCTATGAGGCTCAAACAGCACACAAAAAAGTCACACAATAATTTACCACTCACACTTGACATAGATGTTTTTAAAACAGCTAAAACGTTGACGTTATATTGGAGAATGCGGTTCTGTAACAGTCTATATAAACCTTGCGCCCATGAGAATGCACAGTAATGTACATTTTGTTAAAGGGTATAGTAAATTGTCATTTTTCATCACAAGCAGGACCCTGGATGCTCGCCATCTTTGTTTGTAGTTTAAATTTCCTTTTACTGCTATAGAGAATGACAATTTGCAGAAAGTTACACATTTCAGCTTTAAAATCCCATATATATTCAGTAACACATAACATACAGTATACACAAAACCATAGCCTCCTGATATTGTATAAATATTATACAGTGCATCTGTATGTGAGCCTCAGCAGGTGGGTAGGTTACTTCATCTGTGCAATAAAATGTACATCCCATGACAGCAGAAATGTCCCAGGTGGGAACATTAAGGAGTAAATGTACTGAGCTAAATGAAGTGTAGGAGTGTTTTTCTTAGACCACTGAACTGCGAAAAGAGCAGTGCACATTTATGAAGAGTGTGTTTATGTGTGTATTACCCAGACTTGCTCTAACCTGCTTACCATTCCTCATAGATGGAGGTTTAAGACTTTTGAAAGACAAACCATTGGCACTACCAACCAACATCCCACCATAAAAACTGAGGTAATAAAACAATAAATGAGCACTCATACCATACATATATTTATATGTTCCAACAGCTTTGTTCTAATTCCACATATGATGTTCACATTTATAGTCCAAATACGTCATAATGGGTTGTAAGAAGATCACCCCAGCACAGTGTTGCTGAAAAAGAAAAAACAAAAGCTGTTTCCAATTAGCAAATGGAGATCAAGTGATTTTGGCTCGGGAAAACGTAATTAAATTGTAAACTGTCTCACTGAGTCACCACACTATCTCTGGACATGAATAAAATCAGCTGGCAACATGCTAAGATTCATTATTCTGAGAGAGGTGACCAAAATTATGGGGCAGTAGAGGAGAAAGATTTTACTGGAGCTTATAAATCTAAGTTGCTGATGGACACACGGGGACAGACAGCCATGACAAAGGCAGGCAAAATAGTAAAGTGCCTCTTTTTACAGCTGTTGTTTGCATCAATGCTCTGCTGAACCCTGCCACTTTTTTGCAGTGGAAGTATTTACTTTAGGTTTCACCCAAGGGTGCCACGGCACGCTGACTCACTCCAGCTTTCATCCCAACTACAGCATAAAAGCCAGAACACAGGATGTTGTTTACTCCGCTGAGCCCAGTACACCCATGACGACCACGTTTGATTTACGTCATGCTCTGAGTGGGAAGACCTACCTGTATCACAGAGATCCAGATGTAAACAGAAAAACTCAACCAGTCATGTGACAGAAAATGAATAGATGTAGGATACAACAAAATTCAAATTAAATAAAGCGGTGGATGAAATATTCCAATCATGAACAGTAAAAGAACCAACAGCAAACTGTAAAAGTTCTCTGCAAGTAAAATGCCTGCATTCAAAATTGTGAAAGTATAGTAAAGTATAGCAAAATATACATAAAAAGTACTCATTTCACAGAGTGGCCCCTTTCAGAGTAGCCTTTATATTATAGACCTGTAGCCTCTATATTATAGGATCATTTTTGTTGATGGATTACTGTAAACAAAAATCATATGTTTTACAAGTCTGCCAAAGTTTCCTAAAAATTGTACCAACACATCAAATTTACACCATACTTTATCCTGGATACAAAAACCTTACCTAACTTTATTGAACATGGTAGAGTCCATGTAGAGTGTACGTTTGTGCTTGTGCAACATAGGAGGATTACCATGGAGGGCAGTACTACAAAGAGTATGAAATATATGTTGGGCTATAACCTCCAGCAGACATGCTGGAGGTTTATTTTCTGAAAGATAGACTAAACACTGTTTTTAGGTCTATTCGTGGCCTCCACTGTCTAAAGGATAAGCCACGTCAATCACTATTCATACTCTGAGATATAGACATGTAGTGTGTAGGAATTTAATAAGCACCTTTGCCTTTGCAAAAAAGCAACAACAATGATAAAAACAGCAACAACAAATAACTAGAACTGATGGATTCCTTTCAATATTATACTTGAGATTCACATAACCCAGTAGGGATGTTAAGCTAAACACTGCTAACACACTTTAAAGTATTATTTTACTTTGCTCACCTTTTTTCTACATTGTTGGAAATACGTAGCTATACATGAAACAGTGCATGTTGCACTTGAATATTTGACAGAACGCCACATCTAACACAGTGTGCTACAAATAGCTTAGCCGCTGAAGCTTTTGCCTCCAACACTTAAGATCACTTGTGTTTTCTTTACTGTTTTCCGTTGTTTTTCCAATCTAAGGGTAAAGAATCTTGCTTGATGATATGTTAGGAAATACAGAAAGTAAACAAAAACTGATATGACATTAACACATCTATAAGAACTGTAGTGAGGAAACAGGGCTGAGTTTTGTCTTCAGATCTGAGCAAGCTCATTTGATCTTCAAATGTTGGTTTATAATTTTCCTCTGACTTATTTTGTCTCTTGTTCATTTTACAGAATATAGTTGGAAAGTAGTATGATTTCACAGCACACTGCATAATTCGACAAATATAATTAATATATGTTGGTGGATCAGCTATATCAGTGACCTAGTCTAGTTCTATTACAGTTACAATGCAGTCATTAATGACAACTCTCCTCAACTCCACTACAACAACCCATAAAAGCTGCGTCACTCTAGACTTTTTAACACCCTGTAGTGGTTGAGACCAGATCAAACCATCCATGGGTTCCCTGACAAACCGTTCCAAATGTCTTTAGAGCAGTAACAACCCTCTGAGCTATCGTATCAGCTGTAACATCATCAATAATAGTATACGCCAACATGGCACTAATTTGATCACATCCTATCAAATTATGTGACTGGCAGCAACACAGCCCCTATCTACACTATCTATTTATTTATTCTCCACGTGTATCTTGTTTACCTCCGTTTGTCCCCAATGCTGGACATTGTTGACTTTTCATCTTTGGCAGCTTCTGCTTATTGTTGGCTTAGTTTGACAACAACAGACTCTGACAGCACCACTGTTTTGTCTCATGCCAATAAGGCTCTATTCAGTCGAGTAAAGCTGACAGAGGAATGGAAAACACTGAGAGGACTGATGGATAATGGGATGGAGAGATGGATAAATGCAGTCCTGAAAAGAGAGGGTCAGCAGAGAGATGACCCAGAAGCAACAGGAAAGAGTGCAGGTGTGAGATTGCATTTAGTAAACAGGAATACAAACACACATGCTCAGAGCTGTCAGAACGACTCTAATCCTTTCTACAACGCTGATTCTGTGGGGGTTGAAGCAGGAAGAAATCTGCTCCCTGTAAAGATTCGATATAACATTTAGATCTGATGATGTTAAACTGATGTCAGGTTTGGACCAACACAGGCCAAAATAGTAATGGAACAGAATATTTTTGGCTAAGAGGTACAGTGCTACTTTCGAGAGATCTGTACATAGAGATTTTATATAACTGACTCATCCAAAAGCAGATTTGACACCATGCTGAATGTGTACAATAATAGCCTGCGCAGAAAAACCCGATGTCTATCATGTTCTCGGCTCCTATAGAAGAAGAGTTGAGGTTTTGCAGGAGGATTTTTTCTCTTTAACATGAGTAGGAGAGCTGTTTGTTCTTTGTATAGATAGAGGGTGGTCTCATATAATTATTATTTTTCACTCTACCTTGTGTTGAAAGTGTTAGACTTTCATGGTGTTTTCTAGACCCGCATAGCAGCCCTGAAGCATCTTAAGAAGTTCAAATGCTCCCCTCTGTCAGCCCACTGTGGCACAGGGAAGACAAACCTTATGCAGTGTCTTATCGGAAAATGGTATGATGCTCTGGTGGTATGACGTAATTTAGGTATTGGTTACATGGCTGTCAGTGTTTTGGTGCTTCTGCTGTAACTATTTTTAAACAGAGTGAAGCTCTGTCCATTTAAACACACTGTGCCTGCAGTTATTTTCTATTTTCTGGTAGCTGTTAAAAGTTTGCTTCTTGTTTTTTTACAGTGCTGAATGTGGAGGACTGTTCATTAGAGTTATATGAAGTGCATTTCAAATATTTATGATATATGATGTGATGTGCTAGACCTCTTTTTGTAAACAATACTACGCATGTATTCTTTTTTTAAATGTCTGTTAAAGGACAGTTTCACAGTCGTGCAATACTGTCTTAAAACAGGAGTAAGGTTCCCATTTCAACATTGTAAATGTGGCTTTGTTTCTGTAATCATACTTTCTGTTCACGCTGACTATTAAAAGATCTTCGTAATGATCTTTTAAAACAGAATTTTAGGTTAAAGCTGCATGAGTCAAAGTGGTCACTTGTAGTGAACCCACATCACCAGGCTCTTTCCCTCAGCTCTACAGAGCTGCGTCTTTCATTCTTTTGTTTTTACGGCTGCAACATTACTGTTTTGGTTTCCTCTCACGCTCTCGTCAGTGTAGTTTCCAGAGGCAGCAGGCAGTTTTCAGTGAAAAAACTCTGATAAACTCACTATGCACTACATGCTCAGCACCAAACTTCAGACTGAAAGAAATTTAGGAACCAGCTGGTGATGTAGTGGAGCATTTCAGCCCGTTCTCATTCCCAGGTTGTCACATACCAACATTTTGTTGCACCGCATGACTTGAAACTCTATGACTACAGATGCACAAGGTATGTATGTATGGGACACACTGGGCTTCTGGCAGAAAGCCTTTAGGAAGTCAGGTAGTATAAAGAGCATAGTCAAGCACATGGATGGGTCAAACAAACTTTCACCCAAGAGACTGCTGTTCATGTCCCATGTAACACTAAAATTCAGCATTGACTTATTTGAAGTTAAATTACGTAAGTTAAAGTATTTAAACTTACCTCACAAAAGCTTCATACATAACATAACTTAACTGATGTAACTTACATACTTATTTGAACCCAAACCATGATCTTTCCTAAACCTAACCAAGTTTTGGTGCCTAAACTTAACCAAACTGTGACTGTTCCACAACGTTTACCACGTGTTTCTGGCAGAAAGGCTTTCTGACAGCCCGATGCATCTCAAATGCTAAAGGAATCAATAAGGAGTGCAAAGATCTCAATATCAGCATCTGTATCAGAGTACAGAAAATAAACCATGGTCTGTCCTCTAATCCTTTATCAATAGTGACTGAGCAAAGGCAAATACAGTTATAATTACATTGAGATGAAGATGCTCCAGCTCACTGCTCTGTGTTTCGGTTTGGTTTGAGCCTTATCTTTCTGCCATCATCATATGATGTAAAGTCTCACACAACAACTGGTCTGAGTTTGACCAAAATTGGAGGCCTGATGGGGAAATATACTGTAATAACAAGAAAAAAAACGTTAATCAATCAGACCTAGACCTTTTAATCAATGTCAATGGTCATTTTAATTACCCAAATAAATTTTAATTACACATTTGCTAATCAGGTTAACTCCTACGCTGCAAATTTGGATAAAAGTGGACACAAATTAAATCTCTTCCCACAATTGCTCGCTCATTGGAGGCATTAAAAGTAGTTCTTCTGACTCAGTAGCTCAGACATCAGCTGCCCTAGGTAAAAAATGAATGAATGAATCATACTTTTACTGCCAGTTGAACGGTAACCATTCATTTATGCTCCAGAATAAGATGAATCTAAAGCATCAAATTCTGATTTTGGAATATCTGTAATTTTGTGTCACGCTTTTTTAATTAATTGCATGACTGACTCAACTTTGTGATGTTGCTGATTGGCCTGATTGGGTCATTTTGTGATGAGTCATATATATTTTTTGGGGAAAATACGTAAAGCAAAGACGTAGCAGAAATGATAAAATAAATCAAATTAAATTGGCCAAACATTTAGTAGGCTAATATCATCGTGACCAAAGTTAGTTTCATTGTACATCTAGAAAAAACGTGCGATTTTAACCCAATAGGCACAATAGCTATAATGATCTCATGTTGGGCTTGTCAGGTGTGGGCTACTACATGCTCCATAAATACTTCCTATTTCATCTTTTCTGGCAAACATTTGAGTGAAAAAAGAAAACGCCTGAACTTAATGAACAGTGCTTTAAACGCAGCTGTTAACCCCGTCAGGTCCACGCTGTCTTACCTGTCTGTCATGTGCTCTGCTGTCCAGCGGGTACTAAGCCTGCGGGCTCAGGGGACTCCAGACCCGCCCACCGGGACTCCGTTGCCCTCGACCTGCTCACCTGTCGGGCGGTGGCAACTGGAAACCAGTCAGCGGTGCTAGGAGGACTGGACGGGCGGAGAAGGAACAGTAACGTATCCACCACCGGACGGGAGGAAAACTCCATGTTCACATCCAGAACATCCCGACAAAAGTGATGTCCGCCGGTCAATGAATGTCACTGTGATGTCAACAGAGCAGTGTTGGCACTAGGCCTGTCCGGTAGGCTAATATTTGGTGACGCTAACACCGAGCTGTCAGTTGGAGAACTGGAAAGCAATCAAGTCAATTTTCGATTGAGTCGCCTGTAGAGGTCTGTTGTTCTTAAAAGGACGCTTCGTTCTGTGCGCTGCATGCTCCTCATCCACCACACAGGACTCTCTCTCTCTCTCCCTCTCTCTCTCTCTCCCTCTCTCTCTCTCCAACTTCCACTCGATCTGGCTCTCCATTTCTCTCCACCCACCCCTCTTTCTCTGTCTGTAGGTCTCCCTCTGCCCCTTCACTCTCGTTTTATCTGTCTGAATCGGAGTATCTGAAAGTCTCACCTTCACACTTCTAGCTCTTCTTCTTCATCCTGTCCATGCAGATCAGCTTCATTCAGATGTTGTATTTTGTTGATAAACTGTACGTTGCACTCATGTTAGACTATTGTACACAGTATTTCAAATATCTCGCATGGTTTACACTACATATCCTACAATAGATTTACTTAATATCAGCCTACATAGGCTACACTGTAAAAGAAAATACCCTGATGGTTATTCTGTAATTCTACTTACTGCTACTCCATCCTGCTTTTGTTATTGTTTGTTGTATGTTATTTTGTCTTTGATTTAACTAAAAGTCTCATTGAAGCCAATATCTCTTTTTCAAGAGAGGCCTTGCGGACAATATTGTTACAACAATAAAATCTATATAAGCAACATAGACAGGCTAAAAGAACTGCCACACTCTAATGTTCACCTTAAACACATTGGTGTGTGTTTCATAGATTACTTAGGATAAATAAAGTAATAAGAATAAATTCAGAATGAAATCTTCCCAATTACTACCATAACATGAAGAGGACAAACTTACTGTATTATTAATATAATCAGATGATGTACGGATGTTAAAATGAACAAATATATTTAAAATAAACTTGATTTAACAGACAATTGACAGACATCATCAGTGTCCACTGTAGTGCAGGTTTTGGCAAGCAGTCATGAATTCTCTCTCCCCCTCTCTCAATCCTATTCAACATTTTCCCTCTGTCTCTCTGTGGTATTGCAGGTCCATTCACATGTGCGGGTGCCTTTAACAGAGGAAAAAAAGAGAGATTAGGAGGACGACAGAAAATATTGAGATCATTTTAAGCAACTAGGCAGAAGCTGAAGGACCAATGTCACAGGGAACTGACTTTGGCCCTTTTTTTTAAAAAAAACATCAAGCTGTGATGCAGCCGGAAAATTCACCTCATAATACTGGTGACACTAACATTTGAATGTGTGCGTGTGTTAGCACTTCTGTATGCCTTTTCAGTCTTTGTGTACCCAGAGTCTTTATAGTGTGTGTGTGTGTGTGTGTCCGACAGGCTCACGATAGAGGATGCCCAACTCAGCATCTTCCCACCAACACTGCTGGCATTCACATCAAGTAATAACACCTTGCTCCTGAAAATTAAAGCCTGTAGCCGTACATACACTTTCTCACACAAACACACACACACCCATATAAAGGATTCAAATATAGGCGAGGTGCAACACAGTTTAACCTCATTTGAGGACACAGAAAGCAACCTCGCTGTTATACTGCAGAGACTTGGTGGGGTTCAGTAAACATGCACCAACACGTCCACACAGGCACAAGTACACGCGCACAAATGACACAGGCGCGGTGTTAAGGCTACCATGCAGTTTGAGCTACAGTTCAGATCAAATACAGTAAATAATTAACATCTTAAAAAGTGTTATAATTTATAATAATGACAGGCAGGGCAGGACACCAACTGAAGGTTAAAGTACTGTGTTAGGTCTGAAAGTTTACTGCTTCAAATCCCTGACCCTGGGATGATCTGGCTGGTGGTGCTGATGTCAGGCTGATTTTTCCTTAACCATATCAGCTCCATAAGTCAGCAAGCCTCGTGTTTGCTGACTTGTGTAGTTTGGTTGTGTCCTGTTCCCCTTATTGAGGGGACGACGTTACTGAATAGTTGCTGGTTATGATGCTTCTATAAACTATTCACCTTTTAGATTTTGATCCTTGAAGCGGAAGAAAATATGATGGGTGCAATTACTCCCTGATTTGAAATCCCTCAAGGCCCAAAGAAAGGGACATAACAAAATTAAGGCTTCCTGTAGAGCAAGTTTCAAATCTGTGGAATTCACACTGCAAATGAATAGCAGGCAAACGGGTTCTTCTTAAGGGGCAAAAAAAACCAAGTTACTCTGGTGTCTCCATCTAATTTGACTGGTAGCAGCAAGATGTTTGAGCAGGGGGGGGGTAACAGAGATGACTGGACTCCTATGGTAGACCTGTGATGGTCACTGGATGGACATCTGGTTTTAGGAGTCTCTCTAAACTAGACCACCTGCCATTCATTCTACATCTCCAAGAAGCAACACAATGAAATAAAAAATATAATTAATAATGCTATTCTTGATGCCTATCATTCAAACATTTATGGGAGGAGATATTATTTTACTTGACTTTTAATGCCTTTTATGAATAAATTAACTAATTAGGCAACATACACCTTATGTTATTTTATAATGATGCATTGGATACTCACTGATTTGTGATGCCATTGTGCCCTCTAGTGTTACAGAGTAAGAAGGAGGCCTGTTTCCCTGTAGTCTCTCTAGACTGCTCTCATTGGGCAGATCCAGCAGAGTATGGAGATTAGATTTAATTAAAATCGCCCCCAGCCCGTCACCCACTGAACTTAAGATCTACATTCAGCAAACTGTGACAGGTTTTAATATCCAAATTACGCAGCCCACCGATCAATGCAGACGATAACTGCTGACTCGGACAATTTCAATATCCTCTCCCTCTGACAGCAATCAACAACAAATGCACCGTTATGACCGGGGCAGACAGAATTTATAAACCACAACAATGGGATAAAGAGAGTTGTTCGTTCTACAAAAAAATAAAAAATAAAAGAGTGAGTTAGAGGTGTGTGAGTCAGGACTAAATCAGGAGAAAAGCCACTGGAGTTAGCTGAAATAGTGGCCACAAGCCAAGAAGCCTGAGCACCCACTATGTGTGGCTGCAGCAGTGCCAGGTCTGGGGACACATGAGTTATAATGCCTGTAAATCAGTCTGCATCCAGCTGACTCCCCAGCTTCCTTCCCATCATCAGCACACACAAGCAGTTAATACTGCGTGCGTCTACATGTGTTGTAGAGGAGAAAGAGCAGCGCCCTTACTAGATGAGAGGCTGGAGGAGGAAAGCCCCGGGTGTGTGGGTGGTTGATTACCAGATGTAACAGCTCTCGAACAGAAAAGCTGACGGAAACCTTTCACTCAATCAGTGTTCTGTACAAGAAAGGGAGTCAGTTTTTAATCTGGGTTACCTGTGAGCAACTATTCCTTCATATGTGATGATTTACTGTGGCTGAGGGGGGCTTTATGCCAACATTTCTGTCATATATTCTGTGTTTACACAATCTGACAACTTTAGTGACAGTCTTGTTAATAGGCAGTTTAATTTAGACCGAGAATAAAACGATATCTGGCATTTTATTTTTGTTGTCCTTTCTTCTCTTGTATTTCTCCATATGCTGTAATCAAGTGTCCGGTTTAAAATGCTACATGAAGTTGAACATTTGTCAAAGTGTATTATAAGCTGGGTTGATTGTGTAGGTTTAAAAGAAAACTGCGTAAAAACCAAAGTGTGCAATAAATGGTTGTATTTACTTGGAGAGGCCTCAGTTTGCTTTTATAACACTTCCTGTTAAGCACAAAGTCAGATTTGAGCTTCCCTGTTAAAATGACCACGAGGATGTGGACATAAACATAGTATTTATAAGTTATAGAATAGTAAATAAGGTAAAAATAAAAAAGGAAGCAGTTCCTTTTAAATCGTACAACTTTATTTACGAAATCCTGCGACAGATCGGCCCAACAGTAAAATTTCATTGTCAAACAAACTTAGAAAAGGTTAAAAAGAGAAAAAGATGAGAACACAGCCGAAGACCATTTGATCTCTCCATCTTGACGTAGTGTCCACCTTACTGTCCCCCCCTTCCTGGTCATCTGTTTTCCCTCACCTCTTCTCTTTCTATTATTTTATCTTCCTTTCTGTCTCTGTTTTTCCTCCATGATGGCCAGGGGGGCCAATCAGTCCAGCATCCACAATTTACTTCCATGTTCTTCTGTGGTTGGCTCTCAGCTACCATGGCGGCGACATCGGCTGTGGGTTCTGGAGGTAGGACATCACAACTGCGGAGATGGACAGCCTGCCGACAGCACAGAGAACAAGAATAAACATAATTTTAAGAGTGCTACAGGAAGTGAATCATTTACCTGCACTTCTGGAAGTTAAAATATTACTTGAAAGAGTAAAGAATATATGAAATACAGATTATTCTTTATCGAGGTGTAGATTAACAGTTTCCCCGCCATGGAATTTTCTTTGTTTGCATTTGCTGCGGTCCTTGAGTAGCTTTGTTTATGTGACTTTTTAAAATTACTTTTTACTTATTGCCTACAAAGCAAAACACACTCCAGTTGTCTTTTACTTATTCAGCAAGATATTTTGCTGACAAGTTTGGCATATCCTGAAACGATGCAGGCGAGCACAGGTCCGATTAGTAATAATGCAAGCGTGAAGATTTTATCCCTGAGCCGCTGGAGCCTCTGTGGTTAATTGGTCTAAACATGTGTGAAGGCAGGTTCTCCTGATAACCTCTATGACACACCTGCCCTCCACAGCTCTTTCATCTTGTATAGGCACTCACCTTTGTTTAATAACAGATGGATACTGACATCATATCTTGGCTGTTAACAAATGTCCTAAAATTGGCCTTGAACCAGCTTCTATGCACATGAGGCTGATGTATTAAGTCCATCGTCTGACATTATTTGCTGAGCCAAACATTTTGCAATACTAGACTAAGAGTGCATCAAGCTTGTCTTTAATTCAACCTCATCTTGACTATAGACCAGAAGGGGTTGTTTTTTTTTTCCTCCTTGCAAATCTGTCTGTGAGGCCTGGACAGGTGCCCTACTGTAGTACTCTTTTCTATGCAGATGGAAATGTATCGTCCCCGGGAGGTCAGACAGTTAAAAGGTTTTGGACATTAGAGCTGGCTCATCTCAGGCCCCAGTGGCAGACAGAAGTCAGTCTAACCTACAGTTAAAAGCTGCATAATTCAAAACTTCAATGTAAACACATAGTACCTTTATTAGCCATTTTCAAACCCAAGACTTTCAACAGAGAAGTGGGCCATTTACCTAATTAAACCAAATGAGTTTGTTTTCGAGTGAGCACACACTCTACCATAAACATTTATAGCAATATATCAAGTTTATGTAAAACAATAAAACTTATCAATTAATGGGAATAACTGTATCCCACCATTATGTATTTGATATAAAGACATCAAATAATGTAAAACCTTATTAACTAATTCTGTACGTTTCTTCAAGATAGAGTCCACTTTAAGTCAACTATAATATCCAACTATCTCCTTACTTTATTTTAGACAAAACTAAGATAGAAATTCAAGCAGTCTCCTCAACAGCAGACAGCGAGCACTTTATCCAGAAAGCTGGACTCTAATTAACTAACTAACTCATTTTAGATGTTTTCATCTGATCCCTTTGGTTCAGCCCTCTCAAAACGACATTTCTGGTAAATTGCAGCATGCTGTGATGTGTAGTGATGTTACAAGAAGTTCAGCATATATTTGTGTAAAATGGTGCACAAGAAGGACACACATACAGTATATCCTGTTTGCATAAACACATGGTGCTGTATACTCACATGAAGCTGCTCATCATCTGTTTGGTGTCCTCTGAGCTTCTGGAGTTTGCAAAGCTGATGAAAGAGCAGTAGACTGCGATCCAGGCACACCACTTCAGCTGAAACACACATGTTACAAAAGGTTAGCTGTACACGCATGTGGAATAATAGAAAAATAAAAATGTATATAATGGGACATCAGATGAAAAAGGCTCAGCTGTTGAAGTTTACTATGGAACTAGAGTAACACTTATCCCTCGTGCAGACTACACAACTTGCCATCTTGTGACGGGAGTCTTGAAGTCGTTGTGGCGTTCACACTATGTAACTGATCGGTGACAACACTCACATTGTGAGCTGACAACAACTGTCACCCGACGCTGGTCTCCAAACCACATTTTGTCAAGAAAACACACGTGAAATGTAAAACACGAACCTACACATGAGCTGCTGTTTGTTATTATAAAGATAGCAATTATTAAGACAAAAAATATGGGTGAAAAAATGGATCAGCACATGCAGGTAGCAAGGATTGTCTGAGCTACAGAGAGAGCTGGAGGGGAGTAAAAAGTGACTGATAACTGATACATACATTCAATTTCCAAACAGCATAACAGCACCCTGGGGGAAAAACCTGTTCTGAAGGGAATGGGTTGCCCTGGTAGTCCTTCATATGTGCCCGATATTCATACAGTATTAGCAGCTGCGTCAAGATCTTTAATTGCATTTTTAATATGATACTTACAGAAAACCCACAATCAGGCAGTCTTTGCCTGATACATTCTTAAAACAATTTAGGCTATTTGTTTTGGGGGGGAAAAAACAATGACAAGTAAACATAGTTGTTTGTTGATGGAAAGACAATCAATTAAACAAATAACTCTACTATTGGACTGAGAGGATACATGAGCTTACTGCTTTCCCGTCTTTGTTTAATTTACTTTGTCCTCAGTGCTGAAAGTCAAAAGCTGCCCTTCATCCTTTCATCTAAAAAGGTGAGTTTACCTTTAATCTTCTAAATGGAACAATTGAGCTGGACCAAGGTCTACCATTCAGGGGCAAAAGCCCTTTCACACAACACACACGTAAACACAGAGGCAGAGGACAAAAGAGAGATGGGAGTCACAGTGGTTCTACTGTGTGTGTGTGTGTGTGTGTGTGTGTGTGTGGAGGTCACCTTGAGCATCAGTCCGCACATGCTGAAGATCATGCCGAGCAGGTTCATGTAGTCAGGTGTGGGGTCCTCCAGTGTGGGATTGGCCTCTGTGCTGGGCGGCTTGTACCTGCGACACCACCAACTTTTATTAACCAGAAACACGATGCAACAATTTTTTATGTTAGATTCACTGTTAAACCACTTGTCTTCTGTTACAATTACAGTATCACATGATTACGCCCATATGCGATTGCTGAACGACATTACATTCCAAAACCATGGTTATTACTCACATGGCAGCCTCCAACTTTTCCGGGTAGTCAACCAGATTTTTTAACCTGGCTGCAGGGATTTACTCCCATTCAGCCGAAAGAGAATCAGTGAGGTCCAATACTGATGTTGGGTGATTAGGCCTGGCCAGAGGTGTTGGATGGGGTTGAGGTCAGGGCTCTGTGCAGGCCAGTCAATTTCCTCAATACAAAACTGGGAACACCATTTCATTATGGACCTAGCTTTGTCATCTATGAAACAGGACCTTCGACAAAATATTGTCACAAAGTTTCCCTTCAGTGGTAACGTTATAGTATAGAGGCTAATATGTGAGGTCCAGAACAAAGCTACACTAAAATATGTGGAAGGGGTACAGTGATGTCTTAGTGGGACCAAATTGATTACAGTCGTCGTTCATTACCGTGCCCCTGTGGTCTCACACACAGCCTGAAGAAATCAACTAACAACTAACGTTAACTAACAAGATTGGTGGTCACAATTGAGACAAGGGCAAATCGCAATAAGACACAAAACAACCCATTTGCTAAAACACGATATGTTTAGTGATTCATTATTTAGTCACTGACAATCGACTACATATTAAGCAGTTATCTTTATTTATTGGGTGTTCTGGGGAGTGTAAATCCCACAGCTCAATCAAATCCCTTTTAAGCTGTGCTCATGACTTGTGTTAAAGGTTAGCTAGTTGGCAGTTAGCTACCGTTAACCAAGCTAATATGGTTAGCTAAGTCCATCAACAAAAAACTTCGTTTTTCTGCATGAAATGCTCACCTTAAAATCTTATTTTGTCTCCTCGGGTCTGCCATATTGTTGGTAGACATAATGTGTTACAATAATGCGCTCCTGTTGAGACTTATTATTAAGAAATGTATACACTCCGGTTACCGACAGACAGCTGACCAGCCTCGTCATGAATCGAGTTAGAAGGGCTAGGTATATCCGGTGGATTTCAAAATAATACTGTAAAGCGATCCGCAGCCACAAGGTGAAACAGGTGGGGGGGGGTGGTGTGGAACTTTTATTTTGACAAGAGAATGGGATCCCAGTGTGCATTGCGCGTACTAGCAAACATGATGAGAAAAATGAATGGAAGAAGCTGTTGATTGTTACAAACAAGGGGATAAACCTATTTTTTTTAGTAATTGCACCAGGAACGTCAACATGCCACTCCTTTGAAATTGAACTCTGGTTAAACGATTCAAGTAAGTTAACTCAGTAGCACTGAAAAACTGCTGTAAGTAGGAACTGATGCGTTTAAGCTGTCTGATGTTCAGTAAGTAAAACACGCTTAATGTATTAATAATCCACTGTTCAAACTAGTAACTACACAAAAATTTATCCCATAAACTTCCATATAGCTCCATAGGTTTCCATTGTAACTTCTATTAGTGTCCTTTGAGAAAGCTAACGAAGTGCTGTCATTTTCATGTGGCAAGAAATAACACAAACCTACTTTATAGTTAGTGTTGCAGTATTTAAACCTTTGTTAAACCACAGCACACTTAACTGTCTTGAAAGGGGAGTTATTAGTGTGGCTCACATGTTTGTGTTGTGTTTCTCCACACAGGTTATGTCATGGCGTTTCCTCAGCCCAGACCTCAGGCTCCTCAACTCCCTCAACATCTGCTCAGGACCATAGACTGTGCGCAAGGAGCTGTGAGAGCTGTTCGCTTCAACGGTGCGAAAGAGACAACATATTTATCATCCTAATGTTGAGATATCGGCATAAGTAGCTTGCTTTTTAATGAGAGATGTGGGTCATCCATGAAATGTATTTATACCTTTTTTATTTATACCTGCCTCTGTCTGATGTGTCCGTGCTTGGTCAGCTGATGGGAACTACCTGCTGTCTTGTGGCAGTGACAAATCTCTAAAGCTGTGGAGTGTGAGCCGAGGGACCCAGCTGAAGACCTACAGTGGCCACGGATATGAGGTTCTGGATGCTGATGGGTGAGGGAATTGTCACAGCCTCCTCCACAGTGCGTTGGGAAGGTCAACCCACCAATATAGCATTAAAATGCATGATAAATGAGTGTGTGTGTGTGTGTGTATGAAAGAACAAATGCTGAAGCTATATTTGAACCCCGCAAGACGTTACAGTGTTTGTTTCTCATTGGCTGTTTCAACAGTTCCTTCGACAACAGCCAGATTTGCTCCTGCAGCTCGGATAAAACAGTGATCCTGTGGGATGTCGCCACGGGCCAGGTCACACGTAAACTCAGAGGTCATGCCGGGGTCAGTTCTGCTGTTTATAACTCTTTGTAACCCAATTGTTATTTTGTCATTTATAAAGTTTAGTTTAATTTTTTTGCACCTTTATTTTACCAGGCATGTTAATTAAGAAAGATTCTTTTTTACAATAACGACCTGGCAGGAGACAAAGGCCTCCAATAGGGAATGGGTACTGGGATTAAATAAAATAACACAAACAACAGACAGAAGACGCTGGAAAACAACACAGTCCCAACAACAAACCTTCAAACCCAGGCACAAAGACACTCACAAAAAAACAAATTAAAGAATATTAAAACACTCAAATTTCCTGCTTACAGAAAGTCAACTGTGTCCAGTTCAACGAGGAGGCGACTGTCATTTTGTCTGGTATGTCTTCACTCATGTAAAATGTCTACAGTGCACAATACATTATCCAGTATACATTGTGTATTTTCTTGGATAGTGCATTGTTATGTGAAATATCTTGCCACTTGAACATTGAGTTTCTTGGTCTGTATTTATGTTAAATTGTAACCAACTCATTAACACTAATACTTACCATTTACTGATTCTAATTGCGTTTTAGTGTTAATTCCAGTAAACATGTATATCAATTTATTTGTGGTCTGGGCTTGTTTTCTCTTCATCCAGGGTCCATAGATGGGACAGTTCGGTGCTGGGACACCAGGTCCAGAAGATTTGAGCCCATCCAGGTTCTAGATGAGGCTCAGGATGGTATCAGCAGCCTGAAGGTGGCACAACACGAGCTGCTCACCGGGTCAGCACAGAAGACTTAAGATTGTATTTATCACAAATATATACACCACTTATATCTTCTTGTCCAGACTGCAGCATTGAACTGGAAGCAAATAAAGGGAAAATGTATTCCCCCTTTTACATTCCCACCAGTTAGACAGAGATTTAATTTGGAGATTTCACTGTGGCACTATTTAAAAACTATTATCTGGTAATTAGGTCTGTGGATGGGAGAGTGAGACGCTACGATCTGAGAATGGGACAGCTGCATGTTGACTTCATCAGCAGTTAGTAATCTTTTCATTCTATCTTTTCAGCATTCATCAATAGTAAACAATGAATCCTACTGTTGTTAGTATTAGGAGCAATAGTAGAATTAGCAGAAGTACAATTGTTGTAGTAATAGTAGTGAATGAAAATAATGACTTTTGGAAACCTATGTCCATGAAACTACAGAACCTGTAACTTGTGTGTGTTCCAGGTCCCATCACATGTGTGTGTTTCAGTCAGGACGGTCAGTGCACTCTGAGCTCCAGTCTAGATTCAACAGTCAGACTACTGGACAAGAGCACTGGGGAAATGCTGGGAGAGTGAGTGCTGTTCAGTCTCATTTTCAGTGTGGTGTGTCCCCATCATGGCTTCACTTGCTAGTCAACTAATCTAGACAGCAGTTTTTCTCCACTGCACACATTATTACTGGGCCTCCTCATTTATCAGCTTTTTTTTTTAGCAAGTAATCTTTTTGTTTTCATATTATAAAGCATCTGAAAAGTGGGGTATAAAAATAGCTAAGGCAGAAATCCAAGTGGAAATTTGAGTAAAGTTGCGATTTCATTCTGTATTTCACTTCACTTTATATCCGTGAAAGAATGTTTGAACCCCAACAGGACATGACTCAGTGACACTCATGAAGAGTGTCTTCTTGCAGCAGGAAACATAACATATTTTAAACGCACACTGACATAGAAATGTGGGTGTCAATCCTTTTAAACCAATCTGCTCGTTCTAAAAATCAGTATTATTGGGTAAAAATCTGCATAAAACCAAACGCAATGAGGCTTAACTAACAATTTCAGCATATTGAACATATAAATGCAAAAAGTAGCAGTTCGGCCCATATTTACTGTACCTATCTAAACCAGCTCAGCCCAACAAACAACAAGTGAACATCACAAAATTCTAAAAGGTACAATTTATTGTAAAGGTGTATCTGTTGTATTGTCCACCCCCTGTAATGTTGGTATGTATGTAATTTATGCATATTAATTCAGACTCAAATCAGAATCAGAAAGAGCTTCATTGCCAAGTAGTATTTTACACGTACGAGGGATTTGCTTTGGTGATAAGGTGCTACACGTAGATAAACATACAGTTGAGATAAATAAATGTAATGTAATAATAATAATAAATTTCTATATCTGTTTCTAACATAAGGTTAGATTATTATGATGTTTCTGTTTGTTTCTTTGTGTCACTCAGGTATACAGGACACAAGATGAAGGGCTATAAGCTGGACTGCTGCCTGTCCAGTAAAGATACTCACGTCCTTAGCTGCTCAGAGGACGGTCATGTCTACTGCTGGGACCTGGTGGAAGTAAGTGTGTGGTTACATTTATGTTCATAATGCATTAAACACAATGAATTCAACATAGGCATTTTAGAAAGTGCACAGAAAAACAGGGAAAATATGGAGCTAGTTGGCACTCCACCAATACTAAACTGCTTTGTATCATGCAGAAGAGCAGCCTGTAACCTTTGGGTTGCATCTCACCAGCACATGAATGCTGCAGAAACTTTCAAATATGATCTAACCTTATGTTAGAAACAGATATAGAAAGTGTACTGAAAGCATACAAATTCTGTATAATGTGTTTTTTGTTGTTGTTTTTCTCACCACCAGGGATCTTTGTCCTTGAAACTGCCAGTGGGGAAAGCGGTTGTCCAGTCATTGTCCTTCCATCCCACAGAGACCTGCCTCATTACAGCCATGGAGGGGCGTGTTCAGGTGTGGGGCGCAGAGCCAGAGGAGACAGAGGAGGATGCAATGGCCACATAATTGGTGAAAATACTCAAAAGCCACATTTACATGCTAAGAGGATTGATTTATTTTTCTGTTATTTCAACATCATACAGTCTGTGAACATTGTAACTTTAAAACCTGATAAACTTTATGCTTGAAAACTAATTAATTGATTAATTAAAAATAACTTACTCTCACATTTCGTTTTTGACTCTAAACACAGGACCATTGAAGGTAGTTTTTTTTATTAACAGTGTGAGCATTTCTAGCAGAACTTGTACCCTGGCATACTTGTCAAATGTGATACAGGGTAGGGACAGTGAAAAGTACACATACCTGAGCAATCAGACCTTTTTGAGAGGCACCAGGAAAATCACACAGATTCCTAAGGGAATCGTTATTTCTTTGCCTTTTGTTGGGTCAGTCAAAAAGGGAATAGTCAATACATGAAAGTGAATCACATTTTCAAAGGCTCATGGTGGTAGCCAAAGGGGGAAATGTTTTATTTTAGCCAGAAGTGAGCTACATAGACACACAGCAGCCATTCAGGTACAGCTAACATCTTAGCCAGCTCATCAGTCTGTCTTTATGACTGTTAGCTTTACAAAGATTTAGTTCTCTAGACATGTCATCTGACACAAAAACAGAAAATGATGTTGAACTCTGGTTCACAGATGTACAGCGCACATGATCTGGATGTGAATCTAATTCTAGTTAAATGATCTAGGACTTGGGTTTTTGTATGTGTGCAAAACATATATTTTTGTACAAAACCTTGAATAAACATATTCTTGTATACACCACATGCCATTTTTCTCTTGAAATTAATGATCCCCCCACCACACTGTTGAGTTCTGTACACGTTTATTAGGAACTTTACGCACAATGAACATATAGATAGGCGCATTACAAAATAAGTTAATCAGCATGACAAAAGAATGGCAGCAAATAAATAAATAACTTATCTTACATAAATACATTTTTTAAAAACTGTAGCTGGACTGTTGATGAATAAGTCTGAATTGTGAAGAACTTCACTCAGCTGCGTTGTCAAACCACAAGGTGGATCTGCGCAGCTTCGTATGTATGATCCATCGTATTATTAATTGCACTGAAGATTTTAAATAAATACATGTCAGCTTATTTACAAAAATAGTCAAGTAGTTTGTAGTAGAAATGTGTCTCCGCTCAGTTTTTACCATTTTGCACTGCTTTGTCAGATTTAGAATAGGGAGGGATCAGTTGAGCAGTTTTTCCTTGACTGCCATCACTATAGTTTTTTTAAGTTGGCAAATGCCAACAGTAATACAAATCTAATCAACTGAGGCCCATGAGAGCACCAGTTGAAGTCAAAACATTTAAATTATCGTCACCGGATTCATGAGGTGTTCACCCAAAAGTGCTCATTGACGTTGACATAAATAACCTTTGTAAGAATAGGTTTCAGCTTCCTCAATGGTAAGACATTTTCGAATGAAATCATTAACAGACATTACAAGAAAACCTGCCAGCAAATGTGTCCTCACAAACCATCATACACCCCAACCCCTTCACATTCCCCCATTCAACCGTCTACGCTCAGCTGTCTAACCCACACAACTGCAGCCAGCGGCTGACAGCTTCTCCACCTTGTGCCAGCGGTGCGAGTTATCGAGGAAGGCCATGTCCTCGTGGTGGGTGGGCCTGCAGCAGGGCGCGTTGTGCCACAGCTCCCCAGGTGCTGGCTGAGGGAGCACCCCACTCAACAGCAGGCTGGAAAGGGTGAGGTCATGGTTGGAGCGAACGTGAGGACACGTCCCACTGCAGTACTTGAAGAGGACGGTCTCGTCTGAGTCGTATCCCAGCCCGAGGTCTCGAACCTGCAACAGGATGGAGCGCAGGCCACACTGGGAGTCCAGAGTAGAGCGACGTGACCGGACTGGGATCAGGACGAAGGGATCGGGTGATGGCACGACTCCAGAAGCTTCTGTTTGGCCATCTTCCGCAGCTGGATCTCCGTTTCTCTTGTCATCATTTGGTGACGTGTGTGTAGATGCTGTTTTTTGATTCTGATCTGGAAAAGGCAAAAAGAGTTTTATATATATATATATATATACATCTGATGTACAAAATTCTGATAGATGTAATGTATAAAACACTCAACCAGTTATTTACACTGTTAACTAAGAATGAGTAACTTCTAAAAGGCAGAAAATTAAAGTTTAAAGTGAAACATATTTAAGTCTAGACACAATAGTTAACACGTTGCTCTCAAAGCAATCAAAAATTAGATTTTAGCCAAAAGGTCATAGGTCACGGCCGTCCCTTCGACCGGCACTTACCAATCAATGATGTCAGCCAGCGGCTCTCTCCCCTCTGGACGCAAAACAGAATCACAACCAGTTTCAACAGGGACCTCATCGCTAGAGTCTGCTCTTCGTCTGAGCCGTCGCTCAAAATGAACCAGACACTTGTGTGTTTGTATGTCTGCGGGTGCAAGTGATGCTTAAGATGAAGACGAGTCACAACCTCCAATATATAGCCCTCGGAGATGAAGGGGGGTGAAGGGATGAGGTGAGGAGGTGTAGGGGGGAGACAGACTAACCCGTTACTTGCCAACAGACTATCCCACTCACCTGTGCCTGACAGGGAGCGTAGGAGGGCAGGCGGGAGCTTGACCCAGAATTTGTCCTGTTGGGATTATCTAATTGGTGTAAATCACTAGCTTATTGTTAAGTTTTCCCCCAGATGTTTCTTCCAGAGGATGTTGGCCCCTGGCAATATGGATTCCCAGAGGTTTGGGGCTCTTAAAAGCTGCTAAGGAGTGGACAATGATGTCACATTGATGATGCTGAGAAGAATGTGTGATAAATGAATCAGTAGATAGGTAGCTAGACAGACACGGAAGTGGAAAGGCAGGCAAGCAGCCGAGTTATAAATTCATAGACAGAACTTTATCAATACATAAACACAAAAATTATCCATGTAGGAAATGTAAAGGAAGGAGGCAGAAAATACATTGTGAAATGTCTTATAATAGTCCCCTGTTGTATTCGGCTTTTGTCACTGATCTTATTTTAAATGTTACATCTGAGGATCAATACAGGAAAGCAAAAAAAACTTTAAAAGGTTAACCTCCAAAGAAGTAAGGGAAGTCGGGTTATAATTAGAACGCAACAGGGCCTGTTTCAGCAGACATTCCACAACGGGTGACTCGTCTTGAGCTGGTCCATAAATTGAGGGATCTCGTCAGCAATGTGTGCCTGACATGTAGAATAAGTAGAATATGCATTATGTAACGGTTATAGGGCCCAAAAAGGCAGTGAATGGAATTTGGAGTTTACAAGAAAGTGCAACCCTCATTTAGCAACTGATGTAACCGAAATTGTGAACTGAACCCATATCAATTTGTGAGTTGCTAAACGTATTCTCTATCTGTCTTTCCTACACTAATCTACATCTGACATGATTGGTGTTGATGATGATTGATACACAAGTGCATAGGAAATTAGCTGATTATTTTCAAAACATTTTAGCTATAACAACAGCTTGAGTGTGCCAAATGGAAATTATTAGTTAGTAAGTGAATGATTTTACTGGTTTCATATTGGGTAAGAGATTTACTCACTCAAGCCAATATGGTTGTGTCATTTGACTATCATAGAGAGACATTCTTTGACTCCCTAATGCTTCCCCATGCGGTCCATTTGTAAGTTGTATTTCAAACGCTCCATGTGGCTTAGACAAACAGGAATGGTGCATTACTAGTTACTCAAAAACTAACTAATCTTGATACTTTGATGATATTTAAATATATGATTAACATAACTGTTAGCCAAGTAGCTACTTTTCTCAAACATATGTTGGATACGTCATTAAAATAATAACAATGACAGAATTAACAATCAAAATAAGACGGGCAGGTGCATCATGAAAGTGTGAAACTAAAGATAAAAGCTAAAGAATTGTGAGAAAATGTTTGTGAAAAAGAGCAACTCAAGCAATATGTATATTGTGAAATATACACTACAATGCAGGCAATTAATGCAGTTATCATAACTATTACATTATTTCTACTGCATTTTGTTAATGCCTGACTCCTGGCTTCACTTAGTTATATTTAGACATGAGGAGTGTGTCCAATGAGACAAGATTATTTATTATATTTAAACAACCCCATTTTTCATGTATTATAGCTCTGTTGATAGGAATTACAAAGGAATCATCCCTAAATCTTGAACTAATAATGGCCCAGGAAATTTACTGCCAGGAATTTCTATAATTCTTTCAAGGATAAGGTTTTAGAGACTGCAGTAAATTAGACATTAAATTGAAAAATTACAGTGTTTTTGTAGTGAGCTCCTCCTCAGTTATAGCCTAGGAAACTCAATACATCTGACTTGAGCACATTTTCCCCCAAATACCTATGTTTCTTCATGCTTTATTTCAGTATCCTACCTATTTTCATGCATTCTGGACTACCTGTTAAATATTCACCAATAGTTTTAAGGGATGGTTTCATTTTACAGTTTTAAACTGAATGTTTTAGGATGGATCATATATACGAAAACAGCCAAACACGTACATGCCTGTAGCAATTAAGACATCCCAATTCACTTGCCCTTCATATCTTTGGACTGTGGGAGAAAACCCATGCACACACAAGGATGAAAATAAGAAAAAATCAACATCCTCTTCACATCACCATCCTCTTAACCTTCATATAAACACTAATTGAGACAACTTTATTTTCAAGAGTCACAAATGTGATGTTAATAGATTTGTTTTATCTTATAGAGTTAAATATAAAAGGCTTAATGGCTTTAACAGGCTAATGAATGTGAGTTTTAGCACTCAAAACTGGATCACTGGACCTCTCCTAGTCCTAGTCTCCTAGCCTGGGGTAAATATAGTGACGGTGAAGCGCCATTGAGCAAGACACAAAACTGCACCCAGTCTTGACCCAGTCTGGATCTTCTCCATGGCCTTGTTCAGACTGTAATTATACTGGGAATCTAACCCTCCACGTTTCTGCAGATACAGTAAATAAAGACCTTTGTCAACCTGCACAAGTTGAAAACAATAAGAGCTCTGCTTAACTCAGCTGTCCACAAGCAAGCAAAATCATTCACACGGACAGTTTCTATTTCCTGGTAATTTGTACAGAAAACAAAGAACACAACAGGGCAAAGGGCCTGACACATTCCTTCCACCTCTCAAATAGACAGCAGGACAAAGGCCAAGCAAGAGATGAAAAGACAGAAGGACAGCAGAGGAGGTGGTGGGAGAAATACAGTGGAGATAGAGAAATCCCTTTGGATTACGGCCTAAAGAACCAGTCTGGAATTCAGGGTTGTCATGAGAAAAGAATGGAAAGAACGTGGCATCAATTTCTGTAAAAAAAAGAAAAAAGAAAAAAGATAAGAAATAAGGGATAAAAGACACAATGATTTTTATACAGTGGTAAACCTGGCCAGATCTCAAAACCTTACTGGTGCTATATACCAATCATTTTAAATGTGTCACCTATTCTTTAAGCCAAAATTGATAATCACAAATTTAAAACAAAGGACAGCCTGTTTGGATTGAAATCACACAATAAGCTCTTAGATAACAACATAATATGTTTACCCATGGGATTCATTATGTGAGGATTTTTGGTGGTAGGATTTGGTGATCCCCAGGCTTTTCCCCATTATCACCATGAGGTTGACATTCATGGTTTTGAGTGAAATGTGTCAATAACTATTGGATGGATCGTCCTCCACAGGATGATTTTGATTACTTTGGTGATTCCCTGACTTTTACTCTGGCACCAGAAATGTGTCCAGTACCGTGTTTTATGACCAAATACCTGCAACACTAACTCCATCAGCCTCAGCTGTACTTTGTGATGAATGCTAATTAGCAAATTTAGCACAGTTAAACTTTTCACCTCCTAAATATCATGATGTTAGCTTTGTCAGCAATACTTTTCTTAAATTGTTTATATACATATATCTTACGTACAACAGATTTTCACATTGATAAACATCCTCTACTGGTGGCCACAGCAACTCTAGAGGAGCAGCTGCAGATTTCATCATTTTTCCAAGGAAACACCTGCAGTTACAGTTATTGCAGGGCAGGTCGTCCCTTTATCCCCAATGGCCCAGCTTTCTCAGTAGGAACCTCGCAGCTTGTCTAACCTCTGGGCTGCTTTCTGCTCCCTACTTTTCAATCTTTTTCAAGGCATCATAGATCTTTTAGGGGAAAATCGCTCCCTCCAGCACTCTCTCCTCTGGTGCATTCCTGCACGTTCAGAACGTTTATTTTGTTCTCATGAAGCAGACTTTTATTTTTTTTTTTAGAATATACCGCTTCCTGTGTGTCTTTCTCTTCTATGAAAAATGAAAATAAATCCTCTACTTTGGAGGATTTATAGAACATCTAATAACTTGATCTTGCCAATTAAAATCAAACAGTAATTACATCCATGCTCCTCTATAGGTGTTAGCTTATACAAAGAATATATTTCTTAATCCAGATGGAATTTTAACCACCAGAAATTACTTACTTCCTTTTTAATCCAGACAAATTCTTCATTCCAGACTTCATTTTTAAAAAAAAACCATATATATATATATATATATATATATATATATCATACTTAAACCTGCTGTACCTTATCTAATGTTTAAAAAAACATTTTATGTAGCCTGTAACCATTTTTTACCTAATCTGTTCACAGGCAGCCAGACAGCTGATGCTCCGGCATGAATCCAGACTTGGCTAAATGTAGCCTGAGTTCATGCCAAAACTGATATGAAGTGATAAAAATAGAACAGGAACAATATCTATTTATACATGAGCTGCTAAAAGTATGGAAAATCTGAGATGTAAAGGTTAAAAATAAGATGGCCAAACAAAGGACACCAGTTAAAGTTTACAAAAGAAAGCTGAAAATGTGTAGTTTGTAGAAACAAATGTTGACTCATGAGACGACACAGCGATTACACTGCAGTGTTACAAAGAGCGGTCAGTGTCGCTGCAGCAGTCTAATCAAGGCAAATCTGAGCATTTGTTCCACATGCTGAATTCAGGTTTTATGACTTAAAAAGCCATGTAAGAAGAGGAAATGATTACGTTACACTCAAACTGTACAAATACTCATTGGATGAGGTCTGCTGTGCATTCCTGGGTGAGCTGGTCAGACAGTCAGTCCATATAGGGCTCGTCTGAACAGAGCAGGGCAGGAATGTAGGGAGCAGGCTTCTAGTAACGGGAAATATTCAGAGAGGATTTAACCTTGGAATCTCAAACTTGTATGGAGCTGCTCCTGTTAATGCTGTAAATCTGATGGTCAGAGCTGAGACACTCCACCATGTGTCATAAAGGCACAAGAATCTGCAGGTTTTCTCTCTCTCTCTCTCTATAATAATAATACACATTAGTAAAAGATCCTGCCAGACATTTTGTAAATGTAAAATGGCCAAATTTTTATCATTTTATGGATTTAAACTGATAAAATGCATCATATCAAAACATGTTTTTTTACCCACATTAGGCCTAATGGACTAGAACAGAATATCCAGACACAAAATACATTCATCAAGGCATCCACAGGTTTAATTTAGACACAACAATGTCTTACTGCAATGTTTTATTTTACATTACATTTTACAAAAAAAACATTTACAACATAGACGGTTTATTTTCTTAAATTTATAATGGCACAAATATACTGGATTTATTGGCTCCAGAAAATCAACAAAAGTCCACCAGAAATAGTTTAAGTAGAGAGTATAACTGAAAATGATGCCAACAAGATTTGATTCCAAGAAAGTGGTGGACTAAATTTACACAACATAAAGAACTCCAACTACCGAGGTAGAAAAGATAATACATCATAAATGCTCTTTTCTAGTGCCGGCTGTCTTCAAAATGTTCATATGAATTCCTTTATTTAAGCCTTCATGGTCAGAGGTGTAGTTAGGGCATTAGTAAGTCCATGTGTGTCCACACCAGGGCTGCACAGCAAGGACGTGTCCTGCAGGAGGGACACCAACTCAACCGGACCAGGTGGATCAGTCTTTTGAGCAGACTCTCTAATGGATTCAGGTTCCCTGCGCTTTTTCCTGACCACTCTCTTTGTTTCGCTGTAACCACTTAACCTGGAAGCAAGAGATCTTTTGGGTCCAGGCTTCTTTAGCTTCTTTCTGTCAGGGTCATGGACAATGCTGTGGCGCTGGAGGCTCTGCCTCATGGCAAAGGTCTTCCTGCAGCCTGCGTGGGTACAGGCAAAGGGCCGCAGCTCCTCGTGGAAGGAGCTGATGTGGCTCTCCAGGTTGAAGGTTGTGGTAAATGATCTGTCACAGCCCTCCCGGGGGCACCTGAGGACCACCCGCATCTCAGAGTGGACCTGCTGATGCTGCTGCAGGAACCAGGAGTCCCTAAATACCTTGTTACACTGGTCACATTTCACAATGAGCCTGTGCTGCTCCTTCCTGTGCTTCAGGTAGTCCGTCCAGGTCTTTCCTATGAAGCTGCAGCCGTCCTCTGCACAGGGGTACCCTTTATGCACCTTCTCGTGTCGTTTCAGCTTGCTGGGGAAGGTGAATCGCATCTGGCAGCCTTCATAAGTGCACGGGTAAGGGGGCAGCTGGGTGTGCTGCTCACACATGTGGGACTTTAGCTGCTTGTTCTTCTTGAACTCGAGCGTGCAGCCTTCAAACTTGCAAACATACTTCTTTTGGTCTTGGGTGTGAACACGGCTGATGTGTCTGTTCCGGTTTGCGTTGGTGGTGAAGGCCTCCGTACAGCCATCCTCGGTGCAGTGAAAAGGCTTCACACCGCTGTGAGTGAGCTCATGTCGCGACAGGTGATAAGGGCTACAGAAGGACTTGCCGCAGCCATCGTGCTCACACGAGTACGGCTTGATCCCCGTGTGTTTACACAAGTGAACGTCCAGTTTCCACTGTTTGTTATAAGCCGCCGGACAGTCGGGAAACGAGCAGATGTAACGTTTCTGCGGTTCCGTTTTAGTTTTCATATCTGCGGTGTTAACATACGACAGCGAACACACGTTGAAAATATTTTCCCCTGGAGTCTGCTGCTCCGAGCACGTTTTCCGTCTTCACACCGGTATTACCCACAATCCTCTGCAACGTGACGCAACTTCCGAAACCTGAACGTTATGCTCTGGTGTTTAGCTGATGGTTGCTTGTGCAGCTACAAGAGCATTTGTAAGTATCTTTTATGTTTGTGCTGAAGAGTAAACATGACAGCAGCGCGTTTAAAATGAGTTTGTTTGCAGTTGTCATTTAGCTACATGTTTGCCATATTAACACGAAGAGGTCGCTGACGTTACATAGCTAATGCTAATGTTAGCTTGCTATTAGCTCCGATGCGTTGTCACACCAAACTCTATGCAAAATATGGCAGTTTAATAATTTCATATATCTTATAAAACAACGTAAGGGTTTACGGTCCACACACACACACCTCACTAACCTATCAGAAAAGAAGCGAAAGAAGGTCCCAGTATTTAGCCAAACAAAGTTGTTGTTGCTAACTTAACTGTTTCCACGGCGTTGTGTATAACTTAACGTTATAACTAACGTACGTTGTTTACACGTTTTTAACGTTAACTAACTAAGTAAATTTGTTGAAGGATTGCGTTTTTAAGTTTCTAAGAAGATAAAGTTATGTTTCTCTTGTGTTCTGTTAGCAAATTAAACAAGGTACTTAAGACAACAAAGTTAAGGGAAATCAGCCAACGTATCGTTAACCAAGGTGAATGTGAAAGAGCAGATAAAATAGAAACACCTACAACACCCTAACCTTAACCTTAGTTTTAGCTGGCTGGACTTAAACTGGCAACTAAGTGTATATAACTTTGTTTTTACATGTAACCAAAGAGCTTTACAGTATGATGTCAGTGACATTACTTTTTTTTTGTTCAGGTGAAAAAAGGGTGAATCCATTACTGGTGTGGAGATCCAGGTGTCACTATGGTAAGCAGTGATGTATATAATCGGTCTGTCAAGATACAGATAATAACATATGTTGTACTCTTTACTAACAAAGACCCCTGTACTGTTTACGTGACAGGGTGAAAGAAAAGGAACAAACAAGTACTACCCTCCAGATTTTGATCCGGCCAAGGTGTGTATGATCCCGCAGACCAGTATGTGTCACTGTTTTTAGTTCAGCTTTTGTGTGTGAATATACTGACTTACACTGCTGTCATTCTTTATCTTTAGCATGGATCCCTCAATGGCTATCATAACACCCACGCTCTGCGGGAGAGGGCCAGGAAACTGTCCCAGGGCATTCTCATTATCAGGTTAGTACACAGAAATAATTAATGATTATCATTTGCAATACAGGTACTGACATGTTATCGAACAGGTACATTTATTTCAACATATTTATTATCATATTTATTAGAGGGATGCAACTAACGACTATTTTGATAAACGATTAATCTCTCGATTATTGAAACGAATAATCGAAAAGTAGACCTTAGAAAGACAGAGATGGGAAGTAATGGAACTTGGTACTGAACACAATGACGCTATGTGTGTGTGTGTGTGTGTGTGTGTGTGTGTATATATATATATGTGTGTATATATAAGAAAGGAATAACTTAATGTATTACATTTGCCAAATTTACAAAAGGGGACCAATAATAATGATTTTGTAGTAGACAGTGTTTCACAAAGTATATAGTTTCCCCAAACTCAACAACTCACAAAACTCTGTGATTTTAGGTGTTAATACTATCACTTCACCCCGTTAAGCTGATGGTATCGCTACGGCCCGATGACGTCATGGACAAATCAATTATTAAATTTGTTGGCGACAAATTTAATAATCGATTTTTGTCGACTACGTCGATTAGTTGTTTCACCCCTAATATTTATACAAACAAATGACAGGCAGAAATGCTACAGTACATCTGTAAAGAAGATCTTAAAAAGAAAGAGATGGGAAGTAATGGAACTTTTAATCCCTGAATTGGTGTTTTTCATTGTTTTCAACAAACAAGTGTTTTAACTGACTGTTTGTTCATTAAGGTTTGAGATGCCCTACAACATCTGGTGTGATGGCTGCAAAAATCACATTGGCATGGGTAAGTTTGAAGAACAACTTTTAAGTAGGATCGGTCTCACAGTCTGATACAATGTCTTTTCATATCCATGACACAAATGTTCTGCATGTGCAGGGGTCCGCTACAATGCTGAGAAGAAGAAAGTGGGGAACTACTACACCACGCCAATCTACAGGTAAACACAGATGGACTGGGTTGACTGTTAATGTGAACTTTACATTCTAAGCTTGTGGTGCAGTTTATGATATCTCCTTAAACAACAGAAAATCATCATGGATCTCTGACCTCTAAAAGTTTTTGTCTACTCAACCAGGTTTAGGATGAAGTGCCATCTGTGTGTCAACTACATCGAGATGCAGACAGATCCAGCGACCTGCGATTATGTAATAGTATCTGGGGCAAACAGGAAGGAGGAACGCTGGGACATGGCTGAAAATGAACAGATACTCACCACAGGTAAAGGATACATGTTTGCTTTGTTTCTTGATGGTGTAATTTAGGCTGGAAATCAGCCCTGTGACCATTAAACGTAGGTTTTCCTTTTTGAACATGCAGTGTAAAGTGCACAGCCCATCACAAACTGAAAATTTGTCTTTATGGTCTCACAGCTATGAGGTTATAAAGAGTCTTCCAGATCTTTTTTTTTATAAAGGTGGAGATAATTGATTTTTCTTTTGTCTGTATGTTTTCTGTTTCTAATCAATTCAATCTGTACAGAGCGGACGGAGAAGGAGAAACTGGAGACAGATGCCATGTTTAAACTGGACCATGGTGGGAAAGACAAGGAGAAGTTTAAGAAGGCTCTGCCTTCTTTGTCAGAGATTCAAGACTACCAGTCCAGCTGGAAGGACGACTTTCAGCTCAACAGTACCCTCCGCAGGAAGTTCAGGGTAGGATAGTGCCCTGTTGTGTTGGTAACTGTTTTATTATCATTACATTCATCATCAGTTGTTTTCACTATCTTTCTCTGAAATGTGCCTTTGCATTGATAAATTGGCTAATTAAAGTTGTGTTAACCTGCAGTACCACAGTATTTTTTCCTAATGTGTATTGTTCTATAAAATCCACTACAATTATTGCATGCCTGTCGTTCTCACACATCATCCTATGTACATGGGAGTAAGTAGGTTTATGCAAAAACTACAATTTTAAAGATGACAAAATAATCACCAGAAAATGACTTCAAGCAGCACATGAAGCAGTAATTCCAGGTTCAGATTTCTTGACGTTATTTGAGATTGTATTGCACACTAAACTGACAGCGCTGATTTAATTTGCGGGGCAGACGGAGAAGAAAGTTCTGGCTGATCAAGAGGAGAAGGACAACACAGTCAGGATGAGGACCAACCTGTCCATACCATTGCTGCCAGAGAAGGAGGAGGACAAGAAACTGGCAGCACTGCTCACCTACCAGGCACCTGACTGTACGTAACAGATACAGGGTCTAAACTCACAAACACACTGTTCAAATACATGTGCGAACATCTATGCACCATCACCGTCTTTAAGAGAAATATGATGGCTGACATAAGCAGCTCTTTAAATTGAATTCTTCAAATGGGGCAGACCAGCTTATTCTTGTACATGTCAGGTTACATGCTGCAAGTTTTTCTAACTGGAAGGATTTTATAAAAATGCATATTCGGAAGACCCTTTTAGAACAAAATGTAGATGTAGTGTGTTATCTGGACCTGGAAACACATCATATTTTTGAGAAACTTCACATTTACAAACCCATCTGAACCCCATCCAGACAGCACACATGCACAAAGTCTGCACAATTTTTTATTTCTTTTTTTTAATTTCAGTCTATATAATTATATATATAATATAATAATTACTTCACTTGCATTGATGTAATGGAGATGTAAAACGCCCCTCAGTAAAAATGCAGTACATCTTACCGCAACACCAGACTACAGCTTCCAAAATGAACGTCAAGTTCAATCAACACGTTTTCTAGAAACAGAACATTTTTCAGGGCACTTCATTGTTTTTTGCTTGTATTTAGTTGTACATAATAAACTGGCAAAAGAATGTATTAGGACCACCAAAGTGTTTTTTTCTGACGCCAGCGTCTATTTTCAATTCATTCCAATGGGAGCGCCGCGTTTTTCCAAGCTGGTAAAAACGCCAGCAGCGTGATGAGGCGCTGAGTGTTTTTTTTCCGGTCGGCGAGAGTTGAAAAATGTTCAACTTTGGGGAAAAACGCTGCTCGTCACTTGTCACTTTTTACCCAGCGGTCCAATTACAGTGCAGAAGGGGCGGGACACACACCGCACCGAGCACATCCGATCTTGAACGAAACGATGTGCTACTCGCGGAGGTGTTTCCTCGCCCGCAAAATCTCATAAAATCCACGTACGGACCACAACCACAGTGTCTCGAAAAACCCCCCCACTGTGCCTTCAAAACGCACCCTAGGGCTCCCAGCTAGGCGTTTTCAGAAGAGCAGGTGGCGTTATCAGCTGGTAAAAAATGCTTTGGTGGACACGGGCCTTGTATTAATAAAAAAAAGCTGCTGCATCAAAATAAATAAAATAATTGTGATAGAAAATCATAGGAAACATTTGTCAAATTTTTACTATGGTGCAACAGTAAAGAGAAAAATGAAAATAACTGAAAAAAATACCCATGTTAAAGCTACAGTGTATGATTTGGCCAAAATATATAGCTGAGCCTTGTCATCAAACTGGTCTCCCTCAGTCTCATAGGCTGTGTTTGACCCTGGTCTGCACGGTTCCAGACCAGGTGCTGGTGCCCATTCTTGACTCAGCCAATAACATAATAGCTAACTGAGCTAAATAGCCAATGGCAGACACATTAGACCTCTTTAAGAAAGCCTATCTTGTCAAATCCTATATCCTCTTCACTACTTTTGCTTTTTCGCATGGCCAAACTTTTAAATTCTAATGACACCAAAAACATTCTCTTTTTGCAAATGTTAAGAACAGATTAAATATGTTTTTAATATATTTACTTTATTTGTATGTAAACAGAGCTTGAATTCTAATATTAACACGGCTTCCCTCCCTAATCAGCCTATGACGACAAGCAGCACAGCAAGCGGAAAGAGATCTCCTCTCGTTCGTGGTTCAACTCCACCTCAGCCACACCAGGAAGTGCAGCAGGCAGTCTGCTCCATAAGCTTGGCCTGCAGGGGAAAGAAGCAGCAGTGGCCAAAGCCCTGGGCTCCTCACACAGCCCCTTGATCCGCAAACGCACAGGAGGACTGGGAATTAAAACTGAACCCTGCGCCACCATCACTCGCAGGAAGTCATACCCTGAAATCAACACATGTGATGGAGAGATTTCAAAGGTCGCACAAAGAGAGGAAGCCCCAAGTATAGCCACTACAAAAGTGGGACAGGAGGTAACAGAGACAAATGACAGTGGCTTCAGGGAGGCGCTTGCCAAAACCACAGAGGAAGCAGATGAAGGACTAACGAAGGACTTTGGGAAGGAGAAGGAACAGTACAAAAGTTTGGGAGCCGTCACATCTCTGGTGGCAGACTACAGCGACTCAGATTCAGACCCTGGACAATGCGGCTGAATGATAATCATTTTGTAAGAGTTAAACACAAACTGAAAATGCTTGTGAGAGCTGCAGACATCTGCTTTAACATGTGTTGCCGTTCACTTGTGAAAACAGTGGTGTTAACTCGTCTATCTGGTCACAATGGAAATATTTTGTTTTCTAACACAAAATGTGTGAAATAAGATTTTAGTTTTAAGCTTGGCGGCCTGCGGAAATCATTGTCATGAATGTGTCATATGATGATCCAGTCTGTTCATAAGGACTAAGTGCAAATGCTGAAAACCCAGCTTAAAATGTTATTAGTTTTTTAGATTTCCACATATCTGTGGACTGATGACAACACTGTCAGACACCTTGTAAAAGTAAATGCAAAATACTGTGTAATACCATTAAAACTGTTATTTGAGTTGAGTTTGTTATCTGAACATTGTAAACTGTTGCAGCCTTTTGCTGTACCCCACCCTCAACCAGTGGTGAACATCATGTTTTTGACTCTGGTCAAGAATCAAAGAGCAAAGCTGCTAACCTACTTTCATTTAACATACACGAGACGGCAGAGAGTACATGTTGTCCACTAACAGTATCTCCTGTAAAGCAGAAACAATGCCACCTAAAAACATTTTGAGTAATGATTACAAAAATAAGTAAATCTAGTTTTCACCAAGAACCTTAATGTCCAGTGCAGTTCATAGTATTTTTCTTTTGTGAGTGATCTGAAAACTTCACTGCATGTTACAGACACTGCTTTAAGCTGGGTGTTTTTTGTGTTAAAGGTCATGCCTACCCACACAGGTTCAGTTGTTGTTACTGATTAGACCTCTGCTCTGTTGAAGTTGAGAAGCGCAATGCTCGAATTACATGTCACAAAACTCTATGTACTAATAAGAATGATTAGTTGTCCCACCGTAAGAAGTTGAACACCGCTAACGGCGAAGTGATAGAGATGCAAGTAAACCACAGTTGGAACACGCACACACAGTCCAGAGAGGAGTTCTAATCATGCAGAACAGTGTGTGTGATGTGGGTATTTAGGGGCTTTAACAACTTTCAGGACGCACACTTGAAATGGTCTTTACCTCAAATCGCTCAGGAATTAGTAAACCTGCTGCAGTGGCACTGTTGTATGGAAGATAAAGAATAGTTAAATCACAGGCAGCTAATGTAGCAGTGGCATTGCTCTTTAGAGGGCACTGTTGGGGATGAGGATGAAAGATGAAATGAAGAAAACTCGGAAGTGTATTTGTCCTTTCGGAGTCTTTTCGAAGTTTTTATATGTGTATCTGAAATAACATTTTTTTCCCATTTTAATGCTGATTCCTTATAGTTTGGGAACAGGTTGCATGTGAGAGCCTGCTGACCAGCAAACCTGGAGTCTGTTTTTTCAGTCCGGGCCTTATTATTGATCTGAAACCATGGCCCCTCTTCTTCCTGTTGACTGTACAGTGTCTGATGTGGTAGGAGGGGGGGCTTGGGGTCTGCTATAGAAGTTGACCATCTCGTCCTGTGGCCACAGTCCACTGAGGCTACCACTCAGTAAACATGAGTCAGTGGATGCTACAGGGCATTGTATTTTTCGTGCTTCTCTGCAACTGCGATGGACATACAGAAAGTAAAAGAAGGTAAGTTTTTGTTGACTGCTTACTTAGGACAATTTACACCTTTGAAGTTGTGTTTACTAATGAAGTTGTGTTATTTACAGGTTACGCTGGCGACACAGGTATGAGTGTGAGTGTGAGTGTGCGTGTACGCATAGAGATCATGTATGCGGTTGCAACCTTTGACAGCTTAAGTTGTTATTTCTGATTCTGCTCCCCAGATTTGTCTCAGCAGAAACATTCTTTGTATGCACGGGTAAGTTACCAAAGCTGGACTTAACGGATGAAAGAAATAAATACAGTTTAAAAATTTATTTTCTTATCATGTTGTAGAATGAATGATGGGATACACTGTGTTTGACACAAACAGTTTAAAAATGACAAATTCCTGCTTCTTTTGTTTTAAGTTAGTACAAGAGTGTCACTTCCTTTTCCCTTCTTGTTGTAATTTCCATATGTCGCCATAGCCCACTGAAACTAAATACCACCTGACTTTTAATGCTCTGCTTAAATTTGCAGGGTTGTGTCATGACGAATCTATCATGATGAAATTAATACTTGTCCTGTTTTTTGCAGCGCTGCAGACCCAGTGGTCTCAATTAGTTCTGCACCGAGGTACAGTTGTCAATAATACAACAGTCAAACAGAATAGTACTACTAACTGAGGACTGGGTTAAGTTTTACTCCAACCTAACCTCTGTTGTAACCTTCTGTAACCTTCTGACATCTTATCACTCATCAATTCTTTCTCTTTGCTTGCCCTTCACAAGCTTTGCAGTGTGCCTGTTATCTTTCAAAACAAAATGTTACACATTTAAGTATTGTTTGTTTTTAGTGGTAATAGTTGCACAGCAGCAGCTGTGGCCTAACAGTAGCAGCAGTATTCAGGGTCAGAGATAATGAGTCCAAGTTCCTCCTTCACCTGAAACATTTGGCCATGTTTCTATTGAATTAATTCAGTTAACTGTTTCAATATATTTTCTATTAATGTTATGTATCTAAATGCTGATTTAAAAGCCTTCACAACATTTCCAGGAATATAAATGTGATTGGGAAGTATTGACGTAGTCGATGTATCAGTAGTTAGTCAAGTAGTACTAACGACAATGAAAGTAGTAGTAGTACTTCATGCCTCAGGTTGTGGTGTTTTCCTGCAGGTTCACCCTTCTGGCTCCAGATCTGCTGAGGACAGACAGCCAGGAGAACATCTACCTACAGGCAGACGGTCTATCCAACCCCATCACTGTCTCCATCTCTATCCAGGACTTCAGTAAGACTGCCACACTCCTCCAGGACTCTGTCACACTCAATGTGGAAAATGGATACTACATTCTCAAATCCATACAGGTGACTCACCAGGGTCATAACTTAAGGTGCCTAGGTCTAGTTCAAAGAGACATGAGGGTGTTTTGGCAAAAACTTAATTTGTCTTAAATTAGGGTAGAAGGTAGATTCAAAGTTCATAGAAATGCATTTGTGTTGTCTTTGTAATATCACAACTATGGACCTAATCTGAGTGCTTGAAAATGAAAGGAAGTCTGCATTTTCTTCCAATTGTTTTTCCTCACTGTAAAAGTTATTTGATGTGTGTAACTGATAAGAAACGTTATCAGGTGAGGTTTATGCCTTTGAATTTTTGGATAAATAAAGGTAAATTTAGGCCAAAATCATTACTACTGTCTCATGGGAATGCCATTAGATGGATTTATTAGCTTTGCAATGCTGATACATTTTGAATTTAGCATTCAAATGCAACAACAAATAGAGTCAAACTTTGTACCACATACAGTGGGTACGGAAAGTATTCAGACCCCTTTAAATTTGTCACTCTTTGTTTCATTGCAGCCATTTTCCAAAAATCAAAAAAGTTCATTTTATTTCTCAGTAATGTACACTCAGCACCCCATCTTGACAGAAAAAAACAGAAATGTAGAAATTTTTGCAAATTTATTAAAAAAGAAAAACTGAAATATCACATGGTCATAAGTATTCAGACCCTTTGCCGTGACACTCATATTTAACTCAGGTGCTGTCTATTTCTTCTGATCATCCTTGAGATGGTTCTACACCTTCATTTGAGTCCAGCTGTGTTTGATTATACTGATTGGACTTGATTAGGAAAGGCAAGACACATGAAAGCCT